>NW_016841754.1:1684784-1733014 GCF_001698545.2 Rhinopithecus bieti | reverse complement strand
GTTTCACCATCTTGGCCAGGCTGGTCTTGAACTCCTGACCTCATGATCCACCTGCCTCGGCCTCCCAAAGTGCTGGGATTACAGGCATGAGCCACCGCGCCCAGCCTCACACACTTATTGATTAAGTTTGCATCTTCTATGGGTATGGCTTGTGGTGCCCTCAAACAATTACAATAGTAACATCAATGATTACTGATCAGAGATCACCATAAAAAAAATTAAAAAGTTTGTAATATCGCAAGAATTGCCAAAATGTGACGCAGACATGAAGCAAGCACATGCTGTTGTAAAAAACGGTGCCAATAGACTTCCTGAAAACAGGCTTGCCACAAACTTTCAATTTCTAAGAAAATGTAATATCTGTGAAGCTTAACAAAAGGAGGTATGACTGCATATAAAAAGGTAAAACAATACAAATAGCACAAAGGCTGGGAGGAAAACAATATGGAAGTATACTATTGAGGGGTCTTTCACCGTACATGAAATGGCACAATATTACTTAAGTTAGGCTTGGATGTGTTAAACTCTAAACCCCAATGCAACTATAGAAGAGCCAGAGATTCACCTCCAACCCCTTTTTTAGCTCTTAATGGGCTTGTCAGCTGGATTTAGAAACCAAATTGACATAGATTAACAAAAGAAAGTATAATAATTTTATTAATTTCATGTGTACATTCGGATCTTCACAAGAGAGTGAAGTCTAAAGAAGTGGCCAAAGCAAGATGCTTTTATACTTTTTAATCAAAGAAAAACAAATTTGGGGTAAAATAATAGGACAGGTTGGGCATAGTGACACATACCTGTAATCATAGTGCTTTGGGAGGCCAAGGCAAGAGGATCTCTTGAGGCCAGGAGGTCAAGACCAGCCTGGGCAACACAGCAAGATCCTGTCTCTAAAAAAATTTTAAAAGTCAAAAAATTAAAAGCTAGCTTGGCATGGTGGCACAGGCCTGTAGCCCCAGCTACTTGGGAGACTAAAATAAAAGCATTCCAGAAATTTGATGCTGCGTTGAGCTATGATCACACTACTGCACTCCACTTTGGATGACAGAGACAGGGTCTATTTGGAAAAAACAAAAGAAACGAGAGGACAACGAAAATCTGGCTCAGGAAAATCTGGCTAGGGCAGTAAAATATTCCAGTGGAGACTCTAGGAAATACATGGGAGAATGTGAAACAGGTGCAAGATAAGGGTTCCTTCATTAAGTATGAATATTGAGGTTCAATGCAGACTTCAATTCCAAGTCACTGGTGATCACGGCTTTCTCACCCTGGTTTGGAGAGAGTACTCCACCAGAGGAATCCTCATCACTTGCTGCATGCAGAAAGACAGGTCAGCTCACCCTTTCTGAAACTAAAATCTTTCCAGTGTTTTCAACTCAAAATAATCTGTATAACAATTAGGCATATTTTAGGATGACATATTCCTCACTTCTTTACCACCTTGCATGTGTGTTTACACACACACACACATTACACCCAAAAAGCAGACAAAAGAGAAAAAAACATAATTCTTTTATTTCATTAAAAGAAAATATTCAGCCAGGTACAGTGGCTCGCACCTGTAATCCCAGCACTTTGGGAGGCCAAGGCAGATGGATCACCTGAGGTTGGGAGTTTGAGACCAACATGGTGAAACCCTGTCTCTACTAAAAATACAAAATTACCCAGGCGTGGTGGCGCATGCCTGTAATCCCAGCTACTCAAGAGGCTGAGGTAGGAGAATCGCTTGAACCCAGGAGGCGGAGGTTGTGGTGAGCCAAGATCGCACCATTGCACCCCAGCCTGGGCAACAAGAGTGAAATTCCATCTTAAAAAAAAATAAAAAAAGAAAGGAAAAAAAAATATTCAATCAAAAGGAAGCAGAAAAGACAAAAAAGAGAAAACTGAGGGACAAGTACAAAATAAATAGCAACATAATTACTTTAAAACCAACCAATTTACTGATCATATTGTAGGAAACAGTCTAAGCACCGTGGTTGAAAGGCCGAGATTATTCAATTAGATAAAAAACAAACAAGACCAACTGTATGCTGTATACAAGAAATGTACTTTAAGTATAAAGACACTAACAGGTCAGCAGTTAAAAAGATGAGTAAAGATAGACCATGCTAACACTAATCAAAAAAAAAAAAAATGCCAAAGCAGCTATATTAATATCAGCCAAAGTAGATTTCAAAGCAAAGAATATTACAAAGATAAAAGAGGGTCATTTTATAATAATAAGTTCAATTTCTCACAAAGAGTAAGAATTCCAAAGGTTTAAGTACCAAGTAACAGATCTTCAAAATACGTGAGACAAAAACTGATAAAAATACAAAGAGAAATAGGCAAATCCACAATTTTGGTTAGAGATTTTATCATCTCTCACATTCTTTTGGAGGGCACACAAAGCATGTATAAAGATCAACCATTTTCAGGGCCATAAAACAACTCTCAATAAATGTAAAGGTTTTGAATCTTACGATATATGTTCTCTGATAATAGTAAAACAATAGAAATCAATAATGAAATATACCTGGAAAATTCCCGCATATTTGGAAACTTAATAACACACTCCCGGAGAAACCATTGGTCAAAGAAGAAATCAAAAGCAAATTTAGAAAGTTATTTGGAGCTAAATGAAAATGAAAGCAAAACATATCAACATTTGTGAAATGCAGCAAAAGCAATACTTGGAGGGATATATAGTTCATAATGTATATATTGGGAAAGATAAATATTCTGAAATCAACAACCCCTTCTATCTTTGGAACGAAGGGGAAAGAAAATTAAACCCACAGTAAGCAGCAAAAGGAAATAATAAAATAAAGACAAAATCAAAACAAAAAATAATGAAGAAAATTTATGAAACCAAAAACTTTTTAGAGATTAGTAAACCTATATCCAGACTGATCAGAAAAAAACAGTATGAAGACACAAATTACCAGTATCAAAATGAGGGAACATCACTACAAATTCTGCATATATTGAAAGGAAAAATATGCTGGGCACAGGGGCTCACACCTGTAATCCCAGCACTTTGTGAGGCCAAGGCAGGCAGATCACTTGAAGTCAGGAGTTTGAGACCAGCCTGGCTAATGAAAATACAAAATTTAGTCAAGCAAGGTGGAGCGTTCCTGTAATCCCAGCTACTCTCGAAGCTGAGGCACAGGAATCACTTGAACCCAGGAGGCAGAGGTTGCAGTGAGCTGAGATCGCACCACTGTACTCCAGCCTGGGTGACAGAGCAAGACTAAGTCTCGGAGGGGAGGGGAAGGGAGGGGAGGAGAGGATAGAAGAGAGATAACTTTAAGACAACAATCTTGACACCTTAGATGAAATAGACAAATTTGTTGAAGTCAGACCACCAAAGCTGATGTAAGTATAAGAAGATAACTTAAATAGTTCTTTATCTGTATTTAAGACACTAATAGGTTAGCAGTTAAAAAGATGAGTAAAGATAGACCATGCTAACACTAATCAAAAAAAAAGCCAAAGCAGCTATATTCATATTAGCCAAAGTAGATTAAATCTATTTTAATCTACTATTTATACTTTAATAGATTTAATAAATCTATTAAAGAAATTAAATTTGTAATTTTAAAACTTTTCATAAAATACAGTAACTCCAGGTCAGATGGCTTCATTGGGGAATTCTATCAAATATAAGGAAGAAATAATACCAATTTGATATGGTTTAGATGTTTGTCCCCTCAAAATCTCATGTCGAAATGTAATCGCCAGTGTTGACGTTGGGGCCTGATGGGAGGCGTTTGGGTCACGGGGGCAGATCCTTCATGAACAGCTTGGTGCTGTCCTAGTGATTGTGACTAAGTTCTTGCTCAGTTAGTTCACATTGGATCTAATTGGTTTAAAAGATTGTGGCACCTCCCCACTTTCCCTCTCTTGCTCCGGCTCTCACCATGTGACACATCTGCTCCCCCTTTGCCTTCTGCCATGATCGTAAGCTTCCTGAGGCCTCACCAGGAGCAGATGTCAGCACTACACTTCCTGCATAGCCTGCAGAGCTGTGTGTCAGTTAAATCTCTTTTCTTTATAAATTATCCAGTCTCAGGTATTCCTTTAGAGTAATACAAAAACAGTCTAACACACAATTCTACACAAATTCAGAAAATTTAAAGAGAAATACTTCCCAATTCATTCTATGAGGCCAGCTTTACTCTGATTCCAAAACCAGACAAAAACTTTATAATAAAAGAAAGCTACAGACCAACATTCCTCATAAATATAGATGTATGAATTCTCTTAAGAACTATGGAATATAAGATTGGTTTAACATTCAAAAATCAATATAATTAACTACATTAACCAATTAAAAAAGGAAAACCATATGATCATCCCAAAAGAGGCATAAAGAAACATTTGACAAAATCCAACATCCATTTTAAAAAAATCTTAAAAAAAAAAACCTCTCAGCCAACTGAAAATAGAAGGGAATTTCTTCAGTCCAATAATGGATTTCTATGAAAAATCTATAGTTAACATGCTAATAAAGATAAGGAACAAGAATTTCCACCATGAAAACCCTTCATTCAGCACTGTAGTGACAGTTCTATCCAGTACTATAAGAAAATATGTATACATACATACATACATACATACATACATAACATAAATGGCATTCACATTGGAAAGAAGGCAGTAAGCATTTATCTGCAGACAATATACTTACCTATGAAGAAAAGCCTACCAAATTTACCAAAAGCCACTAGAAATAGTAAATGAGTTTAGCAAGGCTGCAGGATACAAGATCTGTGTATAAAGAGCAATTGCATGCCTATATACTAGCAGCAAACAATCAAATTAAAATTTTAAAACACCTTTTACAATAGCACAAAAATAGATCTGTACCAAAAAAAAAAAAACAAAAAAAACAAACAAAAACTGCAAACTGATACTGGTTCCTATGTTTTTGCTAGATTTCTATACTGCCCACAATTTCTTTCCCATACTTCTTGGTTATAGCTGTTATCTCATGGGAAACTGGAAAGATTGTCATCCAGGCCTCCAAAGAGCCATTCTCACCTGATCAGCACCCTCTATGATGGACTGAATTAAACTGCTCTGGAAATAGTTTCAATTAAATCGAGGTATAAATATTTTGGGACATCACAGGCAGGAATATCATCCTCTTGGTTTCCTATTTCTGAGGAAAAATATATTTGCCAACCATAAAGTGAATTGGGACATTATTCTAGTTCCACAACAAGAAAAGGAGTATTTTTTATTTTTAAATGACACCTAATAACTGCAAATATTTTTGTGGTACTGAGTGATATTTTCAAACATGTATACAATATATAATGATCAAATCAGGGTAATCAGCATATTCATCATGTCAAATATTTATCATTTCTTAATGTTGGGCTGAGATACAGAATCAACCTAAGTGTCCATCAGCAGGTGAATGGGGCTGGGTGTGATGGCTCACAATTTCAGCCCTTACGGGAGGCCAAGGAAGGAGGATTACTTCACTCCAGAAGTTCAAGACCAATCTGGGCAACATAGTGAGACCACATCTCCACGCAAAAAAAAAAAAAAAAAAAAAAAAAATTTTTTTAACTAGCCAAGCAAGGTAGCACATACCTGCAGTCCTAGCTACTTGGGAGGCTGAAACAGGAAGATCACCTGGGCCCGAGAGTTTGAGGTTACAGTGAGCTACAATCGTGCCAGTGTTACTCCAGAAAGGGATGGAATATTGATTTAATTTTCCAAACCTGGGATCAAAGGAGGAATATTTGAAATACTGTACACAGCTCTTTTCAAATTCTGTTTTATTTAAAAGAAGATGTATTGCAGCCGGGCATGGTGGCTCACCCATGTAATCCTAGCACTTTGGGAGATCGAGGCAGGATGATCACTTGAGGTCAGGAGTTTGACAGCAGTCTGGCCAACATAGTGAAATACAAAAATACTAAAAACACAAAAATTACCCAGAAATCTTGAACCAAGCAGGCAGAGGCTGCAGTGAACCGAGATCATTAAACTGCATTCCGGCCTGGGCAACAAAGCGAGACCCCGTATCAAAAAAAAAGATGTTTTTGGGAAGAAAACATTTACACAATTTTGGAATTCCACACTTGCAGAGCTTTTCTTGTAACTAGGACACAGTTTCAATGCCTGGAGGCTCCAGACCTGGATGGAATTGTTGTTAATGCTCCTTCGAGATTGGCCTCACGCAAGTTTTCTCTCAGATGTATTGTCATCAGCTACATTTACTTTAACAGACACAAAGCAGGAAAATATTTCAGAAAAATATTGTAAACGCATTATCAATCAGTAGTGACTAGAGGTTTTTCTCCTAGCAAATTATCATAAAGCTTTCTGAGGCAGATTGAAAAGCCACTGGTGAGCAGCCTTATTTATTTCTGCCTATAGATATTTTGTGATCAATTATAATAATATTACATCCCTCATTTCTGCTATAATATATTCAATTACATAGTTAACATTTCCTGCTAACCTTTTCAAATACAGGAAAGCGAATTCCACCTATCTGATTGGTGTGTTTGTCTAATGCATATGTTATTCTCATTATCCTTAATTCAAGTGGACATTTGCTTTCTTTGGTTACATAGCTGGGTAACCAGTTATTTACCTGATTTGGAGATGCATTTAAACTCCTATGTCTCAGGGGATTGATTCATACATATTGTTGTCATTATACTTTCTCTTAACAATTTATCTCTCCCAACAGTCTCATAAAACAGGTTGGTATAACTTTACCCCCTTTTATAGGAACCCAGAGACATTACTACTATATTTTGGGGCAAATTTGTGCCAGCCAGCCAGAAATGTTGTCTTAGAGCTCATGAGGTTCCAATCTATGACATATTCCAGACATACCCCACCTCCCAGGAGAGGCACAATTTGGGGGACTGTTATAGCAAAGAGCTAAGAAAGAAGAAACCATTTTGAAAACATGTTATAATACCGGTCATTAATAATTAGCAGTGCTGGCCGGGCCGGTGGCTCAAGCCCTGTAATCCCAGCACTTTGGGAGACTGGACGGCGGATCACGATGTCAGGAGATCGAGAGCGCATCCCATGGCTAACACGGTGAAACGCCCGTCTCTACTAAAAATAAAGCAGAAACTAGCCGGGTGACCGGTGGCGGGCGCCTGTAGTACTGCACCTACTCAGGAGGGCCTGAGGGCAGGAGAATGGCGTGAACGGAGCGGAGGCCCGGCCGGGAGGTGCGGAGCTTGCAGCTGAGGCTTGAGATCCGCACGCGGCACTGTCCGCCTGGGTGACAGAGGCAGATCGTTCTCAAAAATAATAATAATAATAAATAATAAATAATAATAATAATTAGCAGTGCTAAGTAAGTTGTAATACCATGGGGCACACAGGACCTTCTCCAAATATATTTTTCTTTCATAATTAAGATGTATTCACAGAGTTAGGAAAAATGGAAAGAACATAAACTATTCCATATAATGCTCGTATTTCTAGGAGTGTTCTGTTTTGTTTGGCATAAGCAATGAACTTGAAGGCAGAAGCACAGCTGGAAATGCAAAATGTGCATCTGTGCTTAATTAAGAACATTTTGAGGACTGTATATTAAGCAATATGATTTTAAGGTTCAATCATTATAAAATGACCAAAAGCTAAGTGAAGAGTAAGTCAGTCAGCTGGTTGTTTTGTCTATAGACTGATTTTTGTTCTCACTTAATTGATTTTTTTTCTTTTTGTCTAAACAAGCCAATAGTATTAATTCTATTTAATACATACTTATCCAAGAAATAAGTTTTCAAAACCACAGGTGTCATGAAATCCACTGTAATTTGGTTTATGAAAATTAGAAAAGTAGACCAACTCTATGTAAAATTATCTTAAGGGTTTTCAGGCCTAGTCAATTCTCTCCATCCAATTAATTTCTGCCTCCATTCATTTTCTGAGAAAATGAAGTATTTGATGGTCTTTTATAAGGTTCCTGCTATAGGTTGGTGCAAAAGTAATTGCCATTTTGGCCATTTTTTTTTTAAATACCTCAAATCAGGTCCTAAAGATAGTAAAAGGACAGTGCAGAGGCCTGAAGGCACCAGGGATTTGCTGTTCATAGCGCCCCCAAGCAACCACCTGAGCGCAATCATACCAGGAGCCCAAGCCAAATTTTCTGCTGCCCAAAGCAGAGATTTTGGCCCAAACCACTGGTAGGATAGACTTCCACAAAGCCCCTCAAGATCTTTAATATTCATCTACAACAGGCGTAGCTGCAGCCAAGGCTAGAGTTTAAGGCTGGGTCTAGAACATACTTACATGAAACAACTTTGTACAACTGAAGTTTACCCAAAGAAGTTTCAGTTAGTTCGAAGTGCAGTCAGCCATTTTTGGACAACTAGGCTGAACTATATCTATAAATTTAAATATATTTATATACAAATACCTTATAAAATATAAAAATAAAAATAACCTGAGGTTTATCATCTGTTTACCTATTAGAGAGCAACAAATTCTATTGATAGAGACACAGAGAGAGAAACAGAGACCTTATTTCAGAAATTCTCTGTCCTTAAGAATGGTATTTTTTTAATTTTTATTGAAATATATATTCAGAAAAAATGCAGCCATTGTACAGTTTGATGAATTTTTGCAAGCTAGACACACCTGTTTAGCTGACAGATCCAGAAAGAGAAAATATCAGCTCCCCAACAGCCCGTAGGCTCACGGCCCTCACTTCCCTCCCCTGCACCTGCCTCCCTGAATTCCAGCTCCCAGGGGCCTGTTCCAGCCCTGCATTGGAACAAAATGCTCCCAAGGCCTGCTTCACTCATTCCTGCAGTGCCAAGACTCTGTACGAATACCTCAGAATGCATTTATATCACCAGAGCCAGGGTGTAAGGGGAGCACAGAGGAAAATCCTGAATTTATTGAGTTTGAACCTTAAATTACTTTGTTGACCAAAATGGGCTGGGGAGTGAGGATCACCTGAACCCAGGAGTTTGAGGTGATCGTGAACAATGATCACCACTGAACTCCAGCCTGGGTGACCAGAGTAAGACTCTATCAAATAAATAAAGTTCCTCATGGAAACAGCTTATGTATTTCTGCCTTTAGATTATCTCTCCATAGAGGTTAGACCAGGTGGAGAAATTAATGTCATAATGGCCTTCAACACCACCCTTTGTTTCTGTCCTTACAGTCATACATGTCTACTTTATGAAAATTCCTGGCCCCCAGTACAAAAACTCAAAATATTTGTCTTCAGGTTTCCACCAATAAACTCACTAGCCCCATGTAAATTCTGAATTGTGACCTCAGCTCAGCCGAGACCTCCACCACAATAAAATGGATCCTTTTCTACAACTGAAGCAGCAGGCTGATATAGAGGAAAGATCCTTGACACGCCTGGGTTTCAAATCTAGTCTCTGTCACTTACCACTTGTGTAACCTTAGGCAGGCTACTTAATGTCTCCAAGTCTTTGGTTACTTATCCATAAAATGGATTAGAATGTCTGTTTATTCAATGGAGAACTATAAAACAGCTCAGTACTTGAAATAACTATGTATTCAACAAGTATTGGCTCGTGTGAACTTTTGCCAGCCTCCAAGAATTATGTAGAGGTGTAGACTTTAACGTTGTACCCTACATCTGAATTGCCATGGGTGCCACAGAAACTGATATCCTCCTCTGTCTGATACTTGGCTTTCTTTCAAGTCTGTTCAAGTCAAGCAAAGAAGAATTACAAAAACATTAGGCTATATTTTCATTAAAATATCACTCCAGATACTACCACCTTTGAAAACCCAAACAAGTACAAATGGCTCTTCTTTTAATATAAAATTAATTTCAGTTCAGTATTATGAGTTTTGCCACTTTCAATATAAATAGAAAATCTGAATTTCCTTAGTTGAAATTCCAATAAGATCTACCTTGTTGGGTCTTTTTTAATTTTCCTACTTTTCCTTTTCAATATTATCTATCGATATTAATATAAACCCAACTTTTTTCTTTCTAGAAAATCAGAGCGAATATCAAGATACACATAAAGCATATTAGGAAGCATTTCTGTTGGATTTATCACTATACTCTTAGAAACTTCGAGTCAAGAAAAGACTTACACATAGGGAGAACACATATCCCAGTTTTCCCAGGACATCTGCCCAACTTATCCTTGTGTTCACCTATTGTCCTGAGTAAACTGTTAATAGTACCTTTCACTCTCAAAAGTGATTAGCTTAAATGATGAATTGTATGATCATAGACATATCATGTACTCAACTGTTCAGATACCTGGTGCATTATCAAAATAGCCTGAGAGGCATTTTAAAAGTATATACTCATGGCCAAATTCAGTGGCTCACACCTGTATTCCCAATACTGTGGAAGGCCGAGACAAGAGGATTACTTAAGCCCAGTAGTTCGAGAGTAGCCCGGGCAACATAAGGAGACCTCATCTCTACAAAAAAATTTTAAAAATTAGTCGAGTACGGTGGCACACGCCTGTGGTCCCAGCTACTTACTTGGGAGGCTATGGTGGGAGGATTGCTTTAGCCTGAGGGGTCAAGGCTGCAGCGAACTGTGATCGTGCCACTGCACTCCAGCCTGGGCAACAGGGCAAGACTCCATCTCAAATTAATTAATTAATTTAATTAAATAAATAAAAGTATTTACTCTTTAGCCCTATCATGTACATCAAAATCAGTATGGGACTCAAATTTATCTTACGAAGGTTCCCAAACAGTTCGAGTAATCAGCCAGTTTTTAAAATACCCTTGTCTACTTTTGCCCCTTATCTACTCTTCTCTAGCAAGGGAGGAACTTCCCCTAGAGAAGGCTGAGAGACACCAAAGTGTGTTGGTTTTTCCTCAATTAGAGACTTTTAGAAAAGACTGACATCATTTCTAAGAATGCAGATGAGGTGTCCTGCCAGCTTCTTCAGGTAGATTTCCCAGGATGATTTCAGCATTCTAATAATGAGAAAAGGTAATATTTATGGAGAATTTACTGTGTGTCAGATGCTATACTGAGTACTTGATTTGTATTGTTTTATGTAACTCACTTTAAAACTCTTTAAAGTCTCACCAAACGCGATATATGGATGGGAAATAAGTATATTTAAAACAATGCTCACCGTCATATACCATTAGGGAATTGTGAATTCAAACAATGAGATACCACTACACACCTATTAGAATAACTAAAATCTAAAGCACTGACACCACCAAATGCTGGTCGGGATGCAGAAAGGCAGAGCCTCTCATTCATTGTTACTAGAAAATGCAAAATATTATAGCCACATTGGATAACAGTTTGGCAGTTTCTTACAAAGCTAAACATATTCATACCCTACAATCAAGCAATTGCACTCCTCGGAATTTAACCAAATGAATGAAAAACACAAAAACCTGCAGCATTATTCTTAATCGCCAAAAAGTTGGAAGCAATCAAGATGCCTTTCCGTTAGTGAATGGATAAATAAACTGTGGTAGATTCAAGCAATGGAATATTATTCAGCAATAAAAAGAAATGAGCTATCAAGCCATAAAAAGGCATGAAGGAATCTTAAATGCAAATGAAAGAAAGCAATCTGAAAAGACTACATACTGTATGATTCCAACCATATGACATCCTGTAAGAGACAAAACTATGGAGACAGCAAAAAGATTATTGGCTGTCCACTAATCCAGGGGCTGGGGTGGGGAGAGGGATGAATAGGCAGAGCACAGAGGATTTTGAGGGCAGTGAAACTATACTGCGTGATACTGTAATGGCAAGTACATGTCATCACACGATTTGTCAAAACCCAGAGGATGTATAATCCAAAGAGAAACCCTAATGCAAACTATGGACATTAATAAAATGTACCAATATTGGCTCATTAATTGTAACAAATGTACCATAGTAATGCAAATGTTCCTAGTACCAGGAAACCTAAAATGGCTCAAAAAATAAAGTCTATTAAGTTCAAAAAAATCCTATGAGATAAAGACTATTGCCATACCCATTTTATCAATAAGAAAACTGAGGTATAAAAAAAAAAAAGGTCACTTGCTCAAGATCATATTATCAGCAAATCGAAATTTGAATCCAGGCAGCCTAACCCCAGAGCCCATGATTTTTACCTCTACACCTCAATTTTCTAACCTGTGGATCTATTGAAAGCCTATACAAAACCTAAATTCTTTTTTTTTTTTTTTTTTAACTACTATAGAAGTGTCTGTTAAAATGGACCAATTTCTCCCCAGGGCCTAATTTACTGCCTCCTTATAATAAGTGCCCTCAGGCTCACCAAGAAAATAACCAAACATTAACACCTTCAACACTCTGGGGCACCTTTGTGACTGCGATAGTAATTCACTTCATTAATCTAGCCATATCTCTAGCAGTCTCCATAATTTTAATGAAGGATTGCTTCCCTAGTGTCAATGTCATCCAAGATATTTTTAAAAAGAACCACACAGGAAGTCACCTGTTGGAGTTGGTTACTGTGGAACTTCAGATACCCAGTACATTTGCTTGATTTTTTTTTCCCCCTACTAGAAAGTCAACTAGATGCTGGGAGAAATTAGACTCATTAACTATTACTGTGTCTACCAATGATTGCTGCCTTAGGGTAGGAATCAGAGGAACAGAAGGGGCACTGCAGGTTTCAGAGTCTATGTCATCCAGTCACAGCAGCTGATACCTGGTAACACTTGTGATATAAACACACCAGCCCTTCAGAGGGATTGCCTGCTGGGGAAGACGCAGGGTTCATAAAGTACTCTGAGCAATGGCAACCTCACTGAACTTCCTAGGGTGAGGAATCTAAAGATCAAATCTCTTTTGGATGTGTTGATACGATTGTTTAAAAAGCCAGCCTCACTATTTCACAGACATCTCCTGTAATATTAAGGGTCCATATAAAGGGAAACAAAAATGAGAAAATACTAAGATTAGTATCAAAAGGCTGAGTGTCCCCGGAGGCCTTGTCTGAGTCCCAAGGTATCTGTCATTCTTTCTCTCAGCAAATGCATACTGAGTGCTTGCTGTGTGCCAAATATTGTCCTGGATGCTGCAGATGGATTGGTAAATAAATGGATGAGGCACGCTCCATCAAACTATTACCCCATTAGCTCCATGAACAAACTATCAGCACATGTCTCAAAACCAAGAATTAGTTTCTTTACATGAGGTTTCTAAATCTTCTTTGGTGACAAGTATTTCTGCTTCTTATGTAAAACGTTATTGAGCCATACGCAGATATTGGGTAGGAGAAAGAGGTTGACAATGTATAAGTGGCAGAAATGTGTGAGAAGCATCTGTAAGGTAAGGTTTGAAGAGGGCTACATGATGAGAAGCCCTGTCATAATTCCATGCCCAGAGTTCACCTGCTTAAAATACTAACAAGCCTTTAGGGAGGAAGAGAGTAATAACAGTCATGGCAAAGATCCATAAGGCCAGAACCCTGAGGCTGGATACACCAGTCCTGGGAACTTAGCTTCTGCTATGAAATAAACAACTTAGTTCAAATTCATTTACCAAATGAAATAACACTTTAACTTACTGATTATCACATGACCACACATATTACAGGCTATACTAAAGCTCTCTCAAGCAAATAAACCATTTGTTGAGAGTTAAACACATAGAGAAAAACACAATTAAGGAATGTCTTCCTCTTTTTTGTTTTGAGACAGGGTCTTGCTCTGTCACCCAGGCTAGAGTGCAGTGGTGCAATCACAGCTCACTGTAGCCTTAAAGTCCTGGGCCCAAGCAGTCATCCCACTTCAACCTCCTGAATAGCTAGAGTCACAGGTACATGCCACCACACCTGGATACTTTTTTATTTTTTGTAGAGACTGGGTCTCATCGTGTTGCCCAGGCTGGTCTCAAAATCCTGGGCTCAAGCGATCTTCCTGCCTCAGCCTCCAAAAGTGCTTTGATTACAAGTGTGAGCCACTGTGCCCAGCCTTAGTTGTTTTTGTTTTGCTTTGTTTTGGTTTTTTTTGCTAAAGACATTGCCATTGCCCCTAGACAGATAAGATAAATTAGATATAAATAGTTTCATTTGGGGCCACTTTTCCTGCCATAATCACCTCACTTAACATTTTGCATATGTATGATTAGAAATGCTAAAATAAAATGTCAAGTATATTTAGGAAATTAGAATATAAAATAGGCAGCTGGTGACATTATGGTCTTAATGTGGCAGGATGAGCTTTCCTTTTCCTATCAATGCCTTCTAGCTTTGCCGCCTCACTCCTTCCTGAGTGGGGTAGAGGTGACTTAGGTGAAAAAGGAAATTAGATGGAAATACCTTTGGTATAATGATTGTATCAGTCAGGATAGACAAAATTATGCTGTGGTGATAAACGCCCCCAAGAGCTTGGTAACACAGCTACAAAGGTTTTCGCCCTGCTCAGGCTGCGTGTCCACTGGCACTTGGAAGAGGCTCTACTCCATGCTGTCTTCACTCTGGCACCCAGTCCAGAGTGACATCTGAAAAGATGTCTTGTAGCAGAGGAAAGAAAGAGAGTGATTGAAGCCCAGACAGATTCCTACAGCTTCTGCCCATGTGATACATTTTATTAATTAATTTTACCTTTATCAATCAATGGCGCAGGGGAAGTATAATTCTTCCTAGGGTGAAAGGAAACAGGTATTGGTTTTTACAAAAAATGCAGGCCGGGCGTGATAGCTCACACCTGTAATCCCAGCACTTTGGGAGGCTGAGGCAGGTAGATCATAAGGTCAGGAGTTCAAGCCCAGCTGGCCAACATGGTAAAACCCCGTCTCAACTAAAAATACAAAAAAGTAGCTGGGCGTAGCGACGGGCGCCTATAATCCCAGCTACTTAGGAGGCTGAGACAGGAGGATCGCTTGAACCCAGGAGTCAGAGGTTGCAGTGAGCTAAGATCACGCCACCGCACTCCAGGCTGGGTGACAGAAAAAAAAAAAGAAAAGAAAAGAAACCCACCACAATAGTGCATCAATATTTTCTATGAAATGCAGCTTACTTAAGCAAAATGAAGTATTGCTCTCTTCTAGAAGGTTACTTCTGACAAACGGAAAGGAGCTATGGCAATGAACAATATAGAAGGATTGGGAAATCTCCTATAGAACTGAGCCCTGGAGGAGAGCCAAGCTTAGAAGAAATATCAGAGGACACTGGGGAGGGAAAGATCAATACTTGGGAAAGAAAGGATATAAAGAACTCCAACTCTCAAAGACTGCCAATTTTGCTGCTAATATGCATGTTTCCTTCTTCTGTCATAATCACATTTTAGCAGGGCATATAGTGTCCCATAATAAAGATAATTCCCAGCCACCTTTCAGCTGATGTGGACATGTGACTTCATTCTAGCCAAGGAGCTAGAAGCAGAGGTAAAATATGGCAGCTTCCAGGATACTCCTTTAAGAGAAAGTAGACTGGTGTCATTTGCCCTCTTCTTTATCCCATCCTTCATCCTGCTGCCTTTCAACAATGCTGCCACCTTGGATTTCGTGTATGACTACCACACCCTGGAGTAGTGGGGCTGAGAGTTGGAAGAAGCCTGGGCAGACAGGAGATTCTTGCTGTGTGTTATAAGCCTCTACACTATTAGGTTGGTACAAAAGTAATTGTGGTTTTTGCCATTACTTTTACTTGCCCAGAGTTGTACAGCTAGTAACTGGCAGAGCTATAACGTTTAATTGCAAAAACCACAATAACTTTTGCACCAACCTAATATTTCTGTTGTATTATCAGTTTAATTTTTAAATATTTACACAAAGAAAAGAAAAGGAGATTGTTTTTTAAAAAGTCAAGCAAGCACCCATAAAGGAAGTGGGATTTGAACTGGGTCTTAAAGAATCCATAACATTTAGAGAAGCAAAGTTAAAGAGGAGGACGGCAAACTGACATTTGTGAAGTATCTCTTAATAATAACTTGCAATTTCTGAGCACTTTCTCTATACCATGCACTTGTGCTAAGCACATTATTTTATTCAACTTTCACACCAACCCAGAAATGCCATCATCACCATTTTCAGATGAAAAGACTAACATTTTTAAAAAGTGTTTAAAACCTCTCTCAGAGTTGTATAGCTAGTAACTGGCGGAGCTATAACTTTAACCTAGGTTTGTCTGCTACAGAAGCTCCTTCTCTTTATTTAAGGTTAAAAAATAAAAAAAAAAAAAAAAAAAAAAAAAAAAACCCACCCAGGAAGACCCCAGAAGAAATGCAGCTGATATTTTTTTTGGAGAGTTGAGTGACATGCTGGAACCAAGTTCACTTAGAGAAACACTAAAACTTCCTCCCATCAATTGGTGAATGCCCTCTGAACTAAAACTAAATTTAATATTAGCTTTAAAAAACACAATTACAAGGATATAGCATTTGCAATCAAAATAAAAATTGCATAATACTTTCTAAGGTCAAGTAAAACATGTTTAGATTATGAGCATTTAAAATTATTTATGCTACTATTTCTGTTTATCTATCTAGAAAATTAAGTTATCTGTATTCTGCATAAAGCAGGCCTTTAGATTAAGGAGAATCTTACAGAGCTTACATTTCAAAGATATATTTCATATTATATTCATTTAACCATCTCAATTATCTTACTTAACTTTGAAATAACACCTGTATTTGCAATAGACTTTGCAAACCCATTACTCCAGTGCATAGTCAGTTAGCAACACCACATAAATAGAAAAGCATTTGGGAAAACAATCTAGTTCTGTCTAATGGAATGTTTTGCTGTGATTACTAACTTTTGTTTTCAATATTCTCATCAGTGGTAGAAATGACTGCTGAATTTATAGTCTTCAGAATTTCATTTGAATAAGCAAATATAATTCTGTGCAATATCCCAAATTTAATATACATTATATGCTTCTTTAGAGAACTATAATTACAGAATCTCTGCCTATAATAAGTAAACCTGCAATTGTCTAGCATTGAGATGCTTCAGTGAATAAAACAGCTGATTGAAAATAGAAAATTTCTGCATTTTCCCACTTTAAAGTTATACATTTCCAATAATTTCACATACACCAAACTGTAAATATGTGTAAAATTTGTATTTTATCAGGATGTGAGCTCAGTATCTACAACAATTTTTAAAACTGGAATAAATTATTTCAAATGACCTATAGTTGACAAAGGTTGTAACACGACGATATCTAATGCCAAGTTCTATGGCAGGAAAAGTGGTACAAATTGAAAATGCATTGATTTCTTATTAAATTTTACATAGGAGGCATTTATGTAGCCCTTTAATGTCTGTTTCTTGTCTAAGATGATATGTTTTCATAAATGCAAATAGCTCTTTCATCTGGTTTAAATCATGTTAATACTTGGGGTTCATTTTTTCTCTATACAAACCTATGAAAGTACAAGTTTTTGTTCAACCTCATTCGAACCATGTCATTTGAAAATCTTGTTAGAAGACGTGTAAGAAGGTCTTGGCAACACTCTCTACTGTATTTCTTGATTTGAAACTATCAAAGAGTCCTTTTCAGTATATATATTTAAATGCCCAATTATTCTAGAAAAATATACTTCTCCTCCTTGTATTATTCATCATTTCTCATTGTCCAACTATCCCAAAGAACTCCACTGAGTAAGCTCAAATTTAAAAATCAAAATAAAAGACTCAGCCATTGGTTTCCTGCAAACACATACAAATTTCTTCTTTGGGTGCTTCTCAGCACACCCTGTGTAGTAACAAATAGGTAATCTCATGAGAACATAGACAGGGCTGTTCTGGATGCTGCACAAATCCACTTTATGACGGCGTCCATGGTTTTGAAAAGTATTTGAAACCTTTTTCCTGCTATGTAAACCAATGAGAAAATATGATCAAAGTTGCCTTTAGCACAATCAGAATATTTTACAAATATTTATTTGCTTTCTCTTCACAAGTTATGGAGATGTAGGCATTCAGATCATTGCAAATGACAATTCTTTATTGAGCCAAATGTTTTCTACCAGCCTACAAAATATATTCATGTCATACTTCAAAACAGGTGGAAGTTTTCTGCATATAAAATATGTTTGAGATAAAAGCCAAATTCCCTATAATCATCAAAATTTTGCATACTTCTCTAAACACAACCTGATTGACTTCTTCCATTGTTTCACCTATTTGCCACTGACCCACTTTTTAATTCTTAAAATCAACAGTTAGAAGGATTAACAGTGGAGAAATGTCCTCACTAAAGGGACCAATCCAAACTAATTGTAAAGGCTAACAGTAATGATACGAAGCACCTACAGCAGAGGCAAAGGATAGGTCTGCTGTGGAGAAATAAGTCCAAGATCACTGAGTATTAAATGCAAAACAGATAATAATGTGGTGGGAGTGGAGAAAGTAAAATTAATAACAAAGTAGACAGAGAGAGAGCCATTCTTCCATTTTCTTTGAAGGTTTTTTAAGCAAAAACAGAGACAGAAGCCTACCTCAATGTCACACTTCCAATGACCACTCTCATAGTGCTAGGGGAGTGTAAATTGGTACACTATTTGTGGAAAATTACTGTCATCAACAACCTTAGAAATGTTCAAAAACTTTTGTGAGGCACAATGACTCATGCCTGTAACCCCAGCTCTTACAGAGGCAGAGGCAGGAGGATAGCTTGAGCCCAGGAGTTTAAGACCTGCCTGGGCAATATAGCAAGACCCTGTTCTCCACAAAAGGGAAAAAAAAAAAGGCCAAAAAAAAAAAGAAATGTTTAAAACTTTTATCCCTGTTGGATCAGTTCTAAAAAGTCTAACCAATTCTAGAAAATCTATCTTAAGGAAACACTTCCAAATAAGGGAAACAGCTTTATGCACAAAGATGTTGTTTAGGGATTAATGATTTACAACAAACAAATGGTAAGAATAACACACTAATAGACCCACTAAATAAATTATTTCCCAAAGGAATATAGCCATTTAAAGTGGAACACTCTTGCCACAGGTAAATAAAAATGTTTATGATGAGTGAAAATACAGTATGATCAAACTATGGCCAAAAACGAATAAGCTAAAACTATGCCTAAGCAAAAAATGAAATGTGTGCACATTGGTTTTCCTTTCAGCGGTGGAGTAACATTTCTCCTTTTCTGCGTTTGTCTTTAAAGAATATACATTACTTTTGCAATGAATAATAATCCGACAAATGTTATCGTTACATAAATAAACTCGAAAACCCTCTATAAAAAGTTAAATGAGGACAAAACCCAAAGGAGAAAGTGGAGCGACAAAGTGATTATTTTCTCTCTCCCACCAGCTAAATATAGTACTGAAATGTTGATCCGGTCATTGGGTTTTCCTACTTCTAATGAGGGGTCTGCTACGACTCTCTATGTAAGGATCTTCATTATTCAGTGCAGGCTAGCATTCAAAGCTCACTTGGCAGTGTGGATTAAACAAGGAGGCTGCACACATTCCTCAGTTTATCAGCAAATCCACAGTGACATGCATTTTCTCTTTTTCCTCTACTCATGAATACTAAAACCATGAGCTGTGCAAGGCTCTCTGTTACATGTGTGCTGTGGGCTAAGAGGCCATCTTTATAACCCCCTCCTGAGGGTGGGCAGGCAGCTCGGTTTCACAGCACTTTACTGTTTACTAGTAAGGCTGGTGGGTCAGCCAAGAGCCAAGAGTTACATGAGCAATTTCTTTGAATAATGATTAAGAAGGGGTGTGTGGATATGAATAGATGAAAGAAAAACAATTTTATCTCTTTCTAGTGAAAGAAGGCCAGCTTAGCCACAATTTAAACATCAAAGTCAGTGACTATTTTTAAAAGCTGAAAATTCCAAGCAGTGGTTGAAACAGAAAAGCTTAACTTTGGCAAATGGAAGCCATATCCCTCTTTATTTATTCCACCCATCCTCCTTTCCCTGTTCCTTTTGAAAAGCCCTATGGGGCCATATTATGCTGTCAAAATATAGCCTCTATCAGACCATATCAGGCCATAATTAGTTTCCTTTGGTTTGGGGTCATTTCATTTGTTCAAAAACACTAATTTTAAAACCAGGACAGAGATATCTGGTTGACTCTTTGTTTGTTGTTTGCTCTTGTACAGCTGACCTAGAAAGCCCTTATCTGTGTTATTAAAAAGCATTATTCTGTAATTCAGCCACTAGAATGCCAGAAGTCACAGTGCTTACTTGTCATTTGGGGTATAACCTCTCTGAGCGAGCAGACAGTTGATACAAAGGAAAAACAAATGGATATTTTCTGTAAAGGAATATTTTATACCTCTTCACTCAGAGGCTGACAATGTGGATGCTCAAAAAATATTTGATGAGTCCATGAAAGGTGTCTTGTATTGTCTTAAGATCATTTTATAGGCAAGAACCATATCTTATAAATTCCTTTGTCTCTTCCAGCACACAACACAGCTATGGCTTCAGAATAGGTAGTTAATCAATATTTTTAGGTAAATAAACAAAAAACTATTTTTAAAGTAAACATATAAATCCTGCTAAGCAAGTTCTATGCAAGCTACCCAAGAATACATTTGTCTCTTTGTCTCTACTTTTTGATAGCCAACTGATTTTCATACACTGATATCCAATCCTCTGTCTTTTCAATTACATCATACACTATGACTCCCCATTTATACCAGCTTGAATGGAACTTTATCTTGAGTGTGAATAATTAAAAATTATAACTCATAATAAGTCCCTCCCGCATCCCTCTTTGTGAGACCTCACGTACTATAATAAACATACCCTGCCACCCCTGTAAAGAAATGCATTAGCCCCAAGGCAATATCAAACCACTGCATACCCAGCTAAAGGAATCAATAATCACTTTACACTGGGATTTGACCAGAAGCAAGGCAACTATTTTTTCAAATCTAATTTTTTTAGAAAAGGTAGTGATAAAATAAAGCTGATTATACAGACATTTAAAGTCTGCCTGAAACCTCCCAAAACAATTTTGTCTGTAAGACAGTAGTGGCGCAATAAATATGGCACCATATAAATATATAGCATAATGCATTCAAGTAACTTATATAGTCATTCAGAGCCACAGATAATTTCTCAGGGCTCTGTGAGAAAACTGACATGCTACATAACTTAATTATCAATGCCGTACCCAAGACTCAAGGCAAATATTACCCATCAATAAGAGGCAGAATTGGGAATTAGGTTTGTCTAAGGAAACCTCGTCGTTCATTGGAAGTTCTGTCTGGCAGACCTTGTTTAAAAAAAGAAAGGAGGAGGATATTAGAAACAGTCTAGTTGGACTGGAAACTTGAATAAAACATCTTGGAAAAATAAGTATGTCCAGGATATCAGCATTTCTATTAGATTCGGGGAGCAAAATATTGGTGGTTTTCAAATTGCTTCAGGAGATTCAGCTTGTGTGAAAACTACACTCAGTCTTGTCTTTGAGGTCCTATTTGGCTTAATCAGACCAAAGCTTTGCTCAACTTCATTCTGTTGCCCAACTACAGCTCCTGCTGATGCTCTGCTTCCCTGAGAAAACCCAAGTCCTCAAGATGTCTCTAAACAAGCTACCAGTCCTCCTCTTACCTCTCAGACTTCCTCTCCTAATTCCCTCTCCCTCATTCCCTCCTTTCTGCCATTGCAGCCTCCTTGCTGTTCTTAGTGTAAACTAGGCCCCATCCCATCCCTGGGCCCTTGCAGTTGCTGTTCCTTCTGACCAGACTAGTACCAGTCTTCATGCTCCTACAAGGCTTCCTCCCTCACCTCCTGCTCAGAGAGCATCTTCCCATTACACCCCCTCTGATGCCCCTATCTAATACTGGAGCTTCAAATTCACTCTCTCTCTCATCAAGATATAAGCTCCATTAAGGCAAGAATTTCTGTTGGTTTTGTTCACTACTCTCTTCCAAGAGCCTAGAAGACTGCTTAGAACATAGGCTTTCACTAAGTATTTATTGAATAAGTAAAGGACTAGATGCTAGTTTGAGGTTAATTTATTTGCTTTAAATCTCAACTGATAACACGTTAAGTTTGTTTTCACATGGTTTTAGATACCAATGCCAAAATAAAATGTAGATCAAACCTTCTCTCTCCGACCATAACAGTGATCATCAATGTTTCATTAAACAATGTCATTTTAAAACCTATGCCCATTGTATGCATTTGTTGAGGTTACCAAGCTGGGGGAAGGGAATGGAAGGAGGTGTAGATGAAAGAAGAATGGCAGATGTTAACAGCTGTTGACTCTGGGTGGTAGGGGCATGGATGTTCATTATGCTACACTGTCTGCTTGTATACATTTGAAATGTTCCATAATGCAAAGATCTTTTAAAAACCTATATTGAAGTCCCTTTCCAAATCAAACTGGGAATAAGGAAAAAGAAGATTTGTAATTTTCATCTTAGCCTGTAGGCTGTTACATAATGTCTTTCTTTATGTTCACATTTTAAAACTCTGCACTTTCTTCAGAAAATTGCTCAAAACACAGCCTCTAGGAGTTGGAATTCCCCTGGATAGACTGTAGTGGCTTTCCAGCCTTGAACAAAGTCTTAAAACCATCAAAGTCTGAGGCCAACCATAGAACATGCTGTTTGGAAAGAAGGATTGTAGATCATAGCCTTGGGAGGCAGTTAAGGGATGCCACTCCCAACCGGGGTGAAAGCAGGTAAAAGCACGTTGTATACACCTGCAAAACCTCCTCCTGCTGCCTGGAAGTGGAAAATAGCCCTGATTACACACCCAGCTGTGGTAAGCCAGTTCTCCTCCTCCTGACTCATCTCTCTAAAATATAGCCAATCTACCGCTCCAGAAATAGCTAAAATATTTTACAGATAATGACAGATTTTGCATTAAAAAAACTTTTGGAATTCTAAAATAGTCCTAAAACAAATAGAACTCAATGCTGGGTTTTTTGTATTCCTTTTAAGATGTCTACAATCTTTAAAATTCAAAAGACCCATGATTTTACACAAGAAATTTTGTCTGTCTTGCAACATGGTGATCATTCAACCTTGTTGATGCGCTTTTTAATTTATTCAGAATGTGAAGTGTGTTTTCAGGCTGGAAGAAGTTCTAGTCTCATAGTTGCAGAAACATGTATCCTCTGAAACAGTCAGGAAGTATATATCACAGTTCTCATCTGCTTAAATATAATCAAGTGAATTTGACATGGCTTAATGATTCTACTGTGACCCCAATCCATTCGCCAGCCACAATTTACCAATTCATTAAGGCTCTAACTTGAGTAAAAATAGAAACATCATCTTAAGCCTCAAGTCCTTGATTCCTTAGCCAGTTATTACATAGCAGATGAGTGATATGAAATTTTCAAGAATAAACTATTTGAACTGGAGGTTTTAAAGACTGGTAACTAGCAACAGCTCAATGAGGTTGGCTATATCTGCTGCCCACCTTACATATTTGTCATAAACAATTGCAGAAAAATAATTTTAAAATTCAATAAGATATTAATTTAACAGAATAAGACATGAATTCAACAAAAAGCCTTTTGTCACCATCTCACACGCATTAGGATGACTACTACACACACACACACACACACAAAAAAAAAAAAAAAAAAAAAAAAAAAAAAAAAAAAAAAAAAAAAAAAAACAGAAAATAACAAGTGTTGGCAAGGTTGTGGAGAAACTGGAACCCTTGTGCACTATTGGTGGGAATGTAAATGGTGCTATATTTAGCCACTATAAAAAACTGTGTGGTGGTTCCTCAAAAAATTAAAAATAGAATCACTACACGATCTGGCAATTCCACTTCTGTGTGCATACCAAAAAGAATTGAAAGGTCTCAAAAAGATATTTGTATACCCATGTTCAGAGCAGCGTTACACACAATAGCCAAAAGGTGGAAACCACCCAAGTGTCCAATGACAGATGAAGAGAAAAACAAAAATCAGCCTTAAAAAGGAAGGAAATTCTAGACATTTCCTGCAAGAAGATATACAAACATCCAAAAAACATGAAAAAATGCTCAAAATCACTAATCATCAGGGAAATGCAAATTAAAACCACAATACCACCTTACTGCTGCAAGAATTATCATAATCAAAAAATCAAAAAAAAATGATGTTGGCATGGATGTGGTGAAAAGGGAACAACACTTTTACACTGCAGTGAGAATGTAAATTAGTACAACTACTATGGAAAACAGTATGGAGAGTCCTTGTAGAACTAAAAGTAGAACTACAATTCAATCCACCAATCCCACTACTGGGTATCTACCTAAAGGAAAAAAAAGTCATTATATGAAAAAGACATATTCACACACATTTATAGCAGCACAATTCACAATGCAAAGATACGGAATCAACCTAAGAACCTATCAACCAATGAGTGGACAAAGAAAATGTGGTATATGTACGACACCATTGAATACTAGTCAGCCATAAAAAGGAAGGAAATAATGTCTTTTGCAGCAACTTGGATGGAGCTGAACACCAGTATTCTAAGTGAAATAACTCAGGAATTGAAAACCAAGCATCGTATGTTCTCACTTATAAGTGGGAGCTAAGCTATGAAGACAGAACGGCATAAGAATGATATAATGGGCTTTGGGGACTTACAGGGAAGTGGTGGAAGGGGGTAAGAGATAAAAGAGTGCATATTGGGTACAGTTTACACTACTCGGGTGATGGGAGCCCCAAAATCTCAGAAATCACCACTAAAAAACTTATCCATATGCCCAAAATTCACCTGTACCCAAGAACTATTGAAAGAAAATAATAATAATCACATTAAAAAGGAAGGAAATTCTGGCACATGGCACAACATGGATGAATCTTGAGGACATTAAGTGAAGTAAGCCAGTCACAAAAAGACAAATACTGTATGATTCCACTTAGACAAGAAGCTTAGAGTAGTCAAAATCAGAGACAGAAAGTAGAATCACGGTTGTCAGGGGCTGGAGACAGGGGAGAATAGGGAGTTGTTATTTAATGGGTATAGGGTTTTCATTTTGCAAGATGAATGGAGTTTTGGAAAATTGGTGCATAATAATGTAAATGAATTAACACTATTGATCTATTCACTTAAAATGGCTAAGTTGGTACATTTTTATGTTATGTGTACTTTAACATAATTTTAAGAAGTCAAGGAGGAAAAGAAAAAAGGCTTTTGTCTATCTGTTGGATCAAAACCTTTAACTCCTATTCTCTAGTCTTTTGAAACCATTCCTGACAATAGACGCCCAGGTAGCCATACTTCTAATGCAGCACTCAGATGAACTGCTCCAGGGATACAGTGTAAACCAGTTGGGAGCACCAGGGCCTGGCTGCAGACAGCAGAGACGAATCTGGGTCTGGTGCTGTTGACGAGGTGCCACTTTGAGGGCAGGAAGATTGAATTTGGCTGTGTCCAATACCACAAAATGCACTTGATTTTAAAAGTCCAAATCAGGGCTTTCAACTAACTTGACAAGTGGCACACATTGTAGCAAGGGCCATCTTATCAGATGTACCATTCAGGGCAGAAAAATGTAATGGTACAGACACAATTTTGGGTTAAACAAATGCATCAAGAATGGTACTCAGACCACAGCTTCCTGCTGCCCACTCATCCTTGAGGCTCCTAACCCACCCACAGATGTACTGAACAACAACTAAAACCAACTATGGGATACAACCATAGAAGTCTGGAGCCAAAAGAACTTTCCGAGATATCTGTCTCAAGAATAAAAAAGAAATGTTAACTTATGTGGCCTCCCCAATCATTTGGTAATAGCTGCCTTAAATGTGATGCTGGAGAAAGATTCTAAATCTACATCTGGACACAGTGGGAAATTATGCCTTGATGGGTTGGTTATGTCTGTCCAAGATTATTGAGAGACCGAAACAGAGCTGGAAATAAAATTACCAGCTGAGTCTGATCTGTTGAAGAGCAGAGTGAATTCCCAAGTATGAAAAAGTAAGTCAGTAAGCTATAAAATAGAATTTGTTTTACATATCCTTGCCAAACTTCAGCCCACAGAATAGGAAATTACCTGGGGCAAAAGGTAATTCCAGCTGTGTTGAAGAAGATATCCAAAACTCACTTCCTTTTCTGGGGTGGGAGGAAAAGGAAGTGAGTTTTGGATATCTTCTTCAACACAGCTAGAATTTTCCTGTGAGATGAGCCTCCAGATATGAGTGAGCTCATCAGAAAGGAGGCGGTAGAGAACCACAGAGGCATGAAGCCACCATGTCATCTCTCTATGAGGAATACAAACGAAAAGGCAAATAAGAACAAAACATCCATAACAATATGTGCTTTTTAAGAACAAGAAGGGAACTTAGAAACTTCTAGTCTAACTTTTTTTAATGTGACTTTTTTTATAGAAATTATCTCTTATCTCTGTTCCTTTACTTATTAATCGCTGTTGTTTAGAGTTTTAGTGTCTAATAGCCCTGACATCTGGATCACATATGGATTTGTTTCTGTTTTTCCTTTGGTTTTGAATCACGTGGTCCTATCTTGCTGTATCCCAGTTAGCTCCTAATTACCATATTTGTATATGAAAAATTACAGAGGATATGCTAGCCTACTCCAGAGAATAATTTTCTTCACAAAGGCAGTTAGACCAAAGACAGATCCAAGTAGGAGCTGAGATGCTTTGAGACTGGGTTTCAGCCTTTGAGAGGACTGGTCTATTTCTGGTTTGCTCTTTTTCCTGAGGTCTAGTCTTTCAAAAGTCTCAACTCAGGTGTTCACCATGGCTCTTCCTCCTTGATTGGTTCTGAGCCAGTTTTCTTTGTGGTATTTGTGGGCGGTTGTTTGTTGGGTTTTGTCTCCCTAGCTTTACGAGAAAGCTGAAAATACTCAGCCACTACTTCTTACCCAGCCTGTCATCTCTGCTTACAAATCAGCAGCAAATGTAGAGAAGAAAGTAGCAGAGAATTTTCAGGATCACCTCAATGTGTTTCCCCTCTCTCTGTCTTGACTCTTGAAATCCTGGCTGCCTTGGTTGCTTTCTGATGACTTCAAATAGTTATAATATATTTATATCTGTTCTTGGTGATAACACTGATGTGATAGAGGCCTTTTTTTTTTTTTTTTTTTTTTTTTTTTTTTTTTGAGATGGAATCTCACTCTGTCGCCCAGGCTGGAGTGCAGTGGCATGATCTCGGCTCACTGCAAACTCCACCTCCAAGTTCAAGTTATTCTCCTGCCTTAGCCTCCTGAGTAGCTGGGATTACAGGCATGTGCCACGACGCCCAGCTAATTTTTGTGTTTTTAGTGGAGACGGGGTTTCACCATGTTGGCCAGGCTGGTCTTGAACGCCTGACCTCAAGTGATCCACCCACCTCAGCCTCCCAAAGTGCTGGGACTATAAGCGTGAGCCACCACGCCCAGCCTGATATAGGCTTTCTATGATAGCCAGGAGCAGAAGTATATTTTAATTTTAATAGATTCATTTTTCTACTACTGGATAGTTCCAAAAATCATAAAATTGAAAAATACAGAAAGAAAGCCTTCACCCACAATTCTATCATCTATCGATTTAGCATTTTGGTATTTTCTGGAATTCTTTTCTCCTATGCATTTGTGTTAGCCCTTCTACTTCATCATCATAACAGCGTGACTGTAATCTTATATATTAGCAAGAACTCTAAGGAAAAGCACATAATTGTTAAAGTGTAAATTTTGTTAGAACTCTTTATTAAACAATATGAAGATTCAAATAGTCAGATGTAGTCTACGATACCAAAGATCTTATGATCTAATTAAGGAGACACACACGAAAAATAACACTTTAAAGGTTTTCAACTCAATAACAAGGCAGAGTCTATTATCTAACTGCTTGATTTAGCAACAAATAATGAAAATACTTTCAACTTTTTCATAGACAAATGGCCAAAGAGAACTTTAAACTTAAATTTACACCACAGATCAAACAAATAAAACAAACAAACAAAAAAAAAAACATGGATTTTCTAGGGTGCTTACTTAAGCTGCTTCTTTTGCTTAAAAAAAAATCTATAAAAATGTTTTTCCCCTGCCTTTTATTTATTGTTTTTTTCCCAATAGCAAACACCCTACATGTGTTTGTGAGCTAGTAAGCTTTTAGCTGACCTATATATCTACTCAATTTAAGATCAGCCACCAAAGTACTAAGCTGACCACAACCCTGACTCCTGACAAGCTGTTATCCCGTGAAGTCCATGTTCTAAGGATAGAATTTCACAGTAGGGATTTTCTACATCTATGTTGTAGAGCAAATTATATGTGGTATAATAGATTTTTTTTTTTTTTTGCTAGGCCAACTGAATCAGCACTTTGTAGTGTTAACATTTAATCCCTCTTCCCACTTAGGTTTTTGATTCACACTTGTCCTGGAATCAAGGCAGACCAGCATGATGCTTTGGAAGTAATTCTTCAGGCCAGAGAGGACCAGGGAAGGCTCATGACATTTCTAATTCTTTTGCTGCCAGACCTGATGAACAGCTGCTTTCAGAGGGGTCTCCACCTCCAGGGTGCTTAAACCACTTAGCCAACAAATCTGTGAAGCATATCATGTATACTGTAAACTGGTAGTGTGCATGAATCTAAAGATTTCTCAAAAATGGAGTGTAATGTCCTGCATGTGTATCCCAGAACTTAAAGTAAAATAAAATTAAAAATGGAGTGTAAAATTATGAAAATATTTGAAGCTAAATCATCCTTCTGAATAAAGTAACAGCTACTTCTATTTGCATATCCAAACTGAAATTTCTTTATAAAGTCTGGTGTGTTATGAAGTTTATGTTTCAAATAAAATGATTCATAATACCTTGAGTTTTATAATATCTATTATAGTCAACATAAACAAATTAACAAGCCCATCAATGCAAGTAAATGATTTAACATGAATGAAGCTAAGAGGTATTTCATGTAAGTCACAGAGGACTTTGCAAGGGATGTAACACTTTTTTATTCTTATTTTGTATAATTTCTGGATTTCTTCAAAATGTATATAAACTAGCCCTTTGGCACTTACATATTCCCAGACACTCACAAATTTCCAACTTTTAATTGAGAATTTTTTTGATACCTCCTGGCTCTCTTCCAAATTATGTTTTCATCATAAGCCAACTTTCCTGGACAGATCTTCACATCACTAAAGTTTTAGCCTCTCACTCAATGGCTATTTTCATACATACACACACACACACCCCTAATGTGATATAAAAATTAGCAAAGCACAACAAAACTTTAAAACTATATTGATGTAAAGGTGATGGAAAATGGACAGCTGTCTAGGCTCACCAGGAAGCAAATGTTCAGCTGGCACCTACTACCCTGAATCCAACCTCAATTCACACCTTTTCAAAATTGTGATAATGTATATATCATGGACACTGAGATCCAAGAGAAATCACTACAACCTGCAAATGCCAAAGCCTTGAAGGATAAAGATCAATTGTTATTGACTATCTAATACTGATACAAAGCTCACAGTGCAGTATATAAATATTCTCAGAAGGGCTTTAAAAAGGCAGCGAAGGGACCCTGATGGCTTGAAATAGATTCACCATTCAGAAAAGGAGAACACTGTGGAATTATCAAAAGGTTCACTTTAAAAAATGGCTAGTACAAGTACAGAGGATCAAATAAACAAGCCTTAGAGATTCTCAATCAAATCTGCTCTTCCTTGTGCTGGTTGGGTCTTTGAGGGATCACCGAAGGTGGATGTCCCACTTAATACTAGCATCATTCTAACGTATTAGAACAAGCATCCCCTTTATTCTACCCACATTTATGGCAGACTTATTTCCATAAGTATTTTTGTAAATAATTATACCTTAAGTTCTTCTAAGAACTTTCTGCTGCTATAGCACCCAAAGAAAAATATTTCAATTTTTTTGGAGGTCATAAAAGAAACCCAAATAGAAAAGCAGAGAAATGTAACAACAAGGATCATTTATTATGCCAATAAATAAGCTTCAGTTTCCACAGTTGAAATCAAAGTCAAAGCCAGAAAAAAAGCTTGAGCAATAACCAAGAAAAACAATTTTCATTTTTTAATAACTCTTCCTATTCCTTTAAGATTTTAAAAAAATCACTAGAGTAATTGAAATAAACCACAGAAAGAAATGGGTGGCAAATGACAGTGATGGGATTACAGCATGATAGTTGCTAGAACCTAGAATATAATGAAATGAAATTTTAGTTCCATAGATTGTAACAACATAGGAACTGCTAAAAGGTAGCATTAGACAGGCTTTTCTCACTAGCTCAAAGACTCAGCCAAATGCCTGAATCTGACAAATTCATTTCCCATCTAGAATTTTTTTAATCTTTAAAAACCTAAAGACATGTAAAGGGAAGAAGTCTTCTAGTGTAGATTGACAAAAAGCGTGCATTTGAAATGCAAGAGAAGAAAAACTTTCCTTCACCCAGTGTTTGCAAGACTAGAATACTTTGAGGAAGTATCCAGGTGTACCCAAGATTTAAGAGTGCAAAAGCCTTTTGCATTCACCCTGCTGTTCTTTGCATTTAACATCTGTCAAGTATCAAGGAATGAAGGACAAAAGAAAAAGGAGGAGATAAAGAAACACATCCCAGCAAGTTGTTTAGGCTTTTCCTCTGTCCAGTGTTGTTTGGAAAATGCATGGTACCACTGTCCTTCTCTGAGTGGTTGACAACTGAGTAAACAAAATGGGAAAGAGAATCTGAACATGTGCTCAAGGAGGAGGATTTTTTAGACCTGGGAACTTTTGTGTGATGATTGGTTAATTCTTATAAAGCAAGAGTCTAATAACAAATTCCTGATGTTTATGTCACACGATGTAGGATCCCAGGAAGCCTGTCATGGAGCAAGTCAGTTCAGCTCTCTGGGCCTCAGCTTCGTATATATATAATGAAGACAGACAGATCATAAACCGCGTCTTCAGTCTTAGCTCAAAAAGCCCTTCAACCTGTAAACAAGAAAAACTCTTTTATATGTGTACACAAGGCTAGTTATTACCATTGTCATTCCTTCTAAGTCAAAACCATCCCTCGGATTCACGGCCCAGCAGCCTAACAAAAGCAACATATGTAATTCATTTATGATTCTCATGAGTGAAGTATACTAGGTGGGAAATTATACACTAGGATTACATGGGCAATTAACCAGCTTTGTCAATTGAAGGAGTGACAGCTGTTAATCATATCTTTTAATTCTTCTCTATTTTTAATGTTATTATTACCCTTATAACAATTTTCTGATCGCTTTACTTTCTCCAAGTCTTTTTTTTTTTTTCCTTCAGAAAATCCTAACTGAACTCTTCCTGACCTTCTCTTATGCTTGATAATTTTCCCCCTGGAAACTCTTGCTTCATTTCATTTCAGCCTTCTAGTTTCCTGATTCTTCTAGCTCCCTCTGCTGATTGTAGCCAATTTGTTTTCAGGGTCTAGACAGTTATCAAATAAAGGACTAACTCACACTCCTGCTGTGTAACCTCCACTGATGGGAGAAAAGAATGTGTTATTTGGTTGCATTTGGAGGCACCTTTCATACCATATAGTTCAAGCTTTTAGGAATAAGAAAACTAAGTTTCCTCAAATATGCCACTGAAAACAACTGAACAACATGATTTTTAACATCCTTTAGTAGTTAACCATTGCCACACACATCTGGAGGACCCTAACGAGTTCTCGCACTGATTTTAAGTCCATATCTCCAAACAAACCACGATTTATTATCATCACTACCCCCTAAAAATTCTGGACAAGAGAAGTTAGTTCAACAGCTTCTCTATTCCTCAGGGTTTTTGGTGGAAAACAGCAGACTCTCCTTTGGCTAATTTAAGCGGTAAGGAGATTTATTAGGGCATAATTTGGTAACTTACAGCAATCACAGGGAGACTAGAAGTTCTGTTTCCAGGAAAATGCCCCCAAATGATGCCACAGAACTAGAGTAATGAGGATGCTGATGCTAGTAATGCTATCTTCATGAATTAAATTCCAGGACTTGACTTCACTGTACCTGCCACCACCTCCAGTACAAACGCTCCTCTTCTTACCACCTCTACTGCACCTGCAAGTCAGCTGCCTCCATAGCAATGTGTTGGGGCTCAGAAACCAATACACCCAAAATATGGTGCTCTGACATGCTGAGCTGAGGAAGAAGCCTCAAGATCTCTCTGACCTCCCCGCTGCCTCACTCCTGTCTCTCAGTCCTCTGTCTCCCCTACAGTACAGGATAAAGTTGTTCTCTGAAGTTCCCGTATCTGCCTAAAGTCCGGGCCCACCAAAGAAGAAACAATTATTTCTGGTCCCATCCCAGAATGTTCATTAACTGAACTCATGTGACAGGAAGAAAGCCTGAAGCCTGTCCACACACCTGGACACATTTTTGTCACAAATCACCATCTGTTCTGTGGGCCCAAGAGACTTTGTCCTAGGCCATTGTATATGTTTCAAGCCCATTGAAATGCCTCCAAAATCATCTACTATCCCCTAAAGTCATCCATACTTCTCCATCTCCCTTTCCTTTAAAAAAAAGGGTATACCCCTTTTGTACCCCATTGTGTGGTGGGGTAATCACGCTGTTATTTTCCCTGTGCATGTTAATAGATTTGTATGCCTTTTCCCCTATTAATCTGCCTTCTTTTGTTGTTGTTTGTTTTCTTTTCAGCAAATCTTTGGAGGGCATAAGGAAGTTTTCCCTTGGCCCCTACATATGCAAACCAGAGAGGTCAGCATAAACCTGTTTCCTCATGCCCTTTCAAACCAAAGCCTCACATAAGCACGCCTTATTGAAAGCCCAGCATGCCACGCTTATGCCACAAGGGACACTGAGACTCATAATATGGGAATTGGCCCACATACGCGAAGGCTATTCAAAAACGGATGGGCATCCAAACAGCTCCCAAATGTGGACCTCAGGTACTAAATGAAAAGCAGAATCTGAACCCCTTCCTGCTCCATTCCCCTGGTCTTGCCCATTTTATTAAGGCACAATTACATTCACAGATGATTTGGATTCGGCAGTCAACAGTGAGCAAGAAACATTCTTTTTATCCATATGCACATCCAGAGCAATACTGGGCACACAATAAGTGTTCAGCCAGACTTATTCAAAAATGGAATGCCTATACAGTGCTTATATTTAATCCAACAAACAAATATCAAGCATCTGCTATATCCAAGGCTTGTTTTGGATGCTGAAGGATAATACATTGATGAATTAAATATGGTCCAGTCCTTAAGGAATTTACCTCTTGGGAACAGGAAAAATATGTAGGGACTAAATTTAATATATTTTTACAAATACTATGCAGTACAGATATATGTAAAATGTGCCAGGAAAATGTAAGAGGGACAAGAAATTAATTCTCTCTTGAGTTAGAAAGCTGGGGAAGAAGCGTAACCATGTTGAACCCAAGGGGCAAAGAGTTTCATAGAGGAGGTGAAATTGCATTTCAAGCAGAGGAGCTAGTGAGAGAGCTAGAGCTTATAAGCACTTGACCATGCCATCATTCTCCCAAACATTTCACATGTAGTAAGTCATTGAACTCAGTCACCAAACCCATGGGGTGGCTACTATTCATATTTGTGTTTCACATAGGAATTGGACATGGGAGTCCTGATTCCAGCATCTGGGCTCCACACTGTGACCCCCAGCACTCATGCTGCAATAGCACAGGCACAGGCTCAGAGGTATGAAGAGCATAGTGCATTCAACGAAGAGCAGCAAGTTCAACAGCCTTAAGGATGGTTGCCGGATATAATAGTTTCGAGGTAAAGACAAGCTTGAAACATATAATCAGCCTTAACCACCTTAAACATCACTTTTAATCAACAAGTATTTAAGACCAATGTGACTTATATTTTCCAGAACAATAGTGGAGGAGGGGAAGGTGACCTTTGTTTTCTTTTTTCAAAATTGGCAATAGAAAAATTAAGCGCTGTGCTAAGAGACGGGAGTCTTTCTCTGTTCCTAAGTGCTCCTCCAATTAACTCTGGGCCTGCCTGAGTACACCTAGCATGGGACCATCCTCTCCCTCTGACAGTTTATTCCTGAGGTGCCTCTGTCCTTCATCCCTTACACCACATCCCTGGGACCACAGTTGCTTCAGACGGAGCACAGCAAATATTCTATTAAAGGCAAATTCAGAAACCTCGTCACTTGAGGCGCACAAAGTGAAAGCCACCTATTTTTTTTGAAAACCTCCTAAACAGAACCATTTCCCACTAGAAAAGAAGGATCAGCTGGTTTACTTATGTGACTCGGCCATCCCTGACGTCTGTGATCCTGTGATATGATTCCAATTTGCCTTCATGGAGGGCCGTCTGCTGAATTAATTGTATGCACTCCTTTGTGCTCGCCTCTAATGTTTATTTCATTACAATATTTACAAAGGGACTTGAGAAATAAGTCACTATGCAAATGGAAGTATGAATACAAGATTCAGAGAAATATTAAAATTCATTAACCTTATTTACATTTAAACTATTATCATGTATATTTGAGCATGGTGCACCTGCCAGAATGGATGTGGAACCACATCAGCAATCCATTGAATAATCTATTCACTGTCTTTATTTCCTTGTCAAGTAAAGTAAAAACTTCCTCATCTTGGACACATTTAAAATCACTACCAAGCTGATTTATTCATTAGTGGTTCTTATTTCTAGAGAAGTCTAATACAAATTTCAAGTTGTCCTTTGGCATTTAGAGGATCTACTCCCTTAAATACTTTTTCTGTCTTTGTGAATTTTGAAGTACAGTGTTTCTCTTATCACCCACTTAGAAATGAACTAGACCAAGCTTATCATTTTGGAGGCTGACAAACAAAGGCTATGCCTGCCTGACCCCTTCCCCCACCCCAGAAACCTCAGTTCTATAAGAAAAGAAAAATTAAGAAAGGAAAACAGTCAAACTGGTGGCTTTCTATTGTTTTCCAGTCCTTTATTCAGCATGGTCTTGATTCAGTTAACGTATGGGATCAAGTGGCAGGTCAAAAACAGTGAAAGCCACCGTGATGAGATTTGATGCCTTCTGTCCCTATGAGAACTGAATCTGCCTTAGTCCACTTGGCTTTGGGTTAAGCAGCCAAAAAAAAGAAAAAAGACAAAAAAGCGTGATCTATAACTGCTGTCTGACAGGGTAGATGCAATTAAAGGGCAAGCTTTTGTTCAACAAAAGTTGTTCAAAACAATTTGAATGCAAGTTGGCAAGTAGACACTGATGAGAGATCAACACAACAGAAGGATGATTTTCTGAAAATCCAAAGGAGCTCACAAGAAGGGAAGAAGCCCAGTGGCGTACGTTGCAAGGTTCAGAAGAACAGACCCAAGGATACCACAGTTGAAAAGAGAGAACAGGGATTTCTAACAGACCCTTGTTACCTTGTTTCTTCCGGGTTTGTGAAACAAACACTTCCTCACCACTCCTCCACATGTCTTCGTAAAGTCTGTATGTCCATAAAGGCTTTCTGGGTGAGTGGATTCTTTGGAGGGGTGTAGAGACTTCCACCAAAGTCAATGTGCTGCCACTCAGTCAGCCACAAGGACCTGGAGCAGAGGACTTAGTGAGAACAGACCCAGAGAATGTATGGAAATCTAGGAGATGCCTTGATTATCATCAAGCCGTGGAAACGGTGGGTTTGAGCAGTGGTTCTTAAGCTGCAACCTCCATCAGAATCACATGGAGTGCTTGTTAAAACAGATCTCTGGGCCCCACCCCCAGAGTTTCTCCTTTAGTAGGTCTGGAGCAGGCTGGGGAATCTGTATTTTTAGCAAATTCCCAGGTAATGCTGATACTGCTAGAATGGGGGAAATGCCTAGAGAATGTTCCTATCCAGCGCTGCAGACCTGGGGAGGCCTCAGCTGACATGACTTGGGTGACTATCACCTAAAAGCCCTGCTAAGCAGAAGGCAGTGATTCTCTGGTCTGGATGTATGTTTGAATCACCTGGGGAGCTTTTACGAACTATAGAGGCCTGGGCCCACCCCTCCAGTTAAATAAAAACTCTTAGAAGTGAGAGACTAAGCCTTGGTATTTGTAAAAAGCTCTCCAGACAGTTGGCTGTATCGGCAGTATCAGGAGGCACTGATATAAAATAACAATCAAGGACAAATTCCTGGAGAGCAGAAGCTGTGCTTTCTGGCACATAGAATTCACATGTGGAGAATGGACAACCCCAGGCAGTGGGAAGACAGCAGAATTTAAGGAATCACACCATAGCTGCCCACTGCAAGGGCACTAGGACAGCAGGCAGTCAGGAGTGGAGTAGTTCTTTCTGAGAAAAGGCCTGGAGATCAACACGCTTCAAAATAAGAGTGGGAAGGAGTAAGAGCTTTAGAAATGGCATCTACAAGGTCATCTATAGAGGGAATCATTTACAAGTCTTTGCATTAGGCCATTTTTGCATTGCTATAAAGAAATATCTAAAGCCTGATCATTTGGAAGCTTCCAATCATGACAGAAGGTAAAGCGGGAACAGATGTTTCACATGGTGGTGGCAGAAGCAAGAGAGCGAGGCGGGAGGTGCCCCCACACTTTTAAGCAACCAGATCTCGCGAGAACCTACTCACTATCACGAGGAGGTACTAAACCATTCATGAGAAATCAGCCCCCATGATCCAGTCACCTCCCAACTGGCCCCACCTCCAACATTGGAGATTACATTTCTATATGAGATTTGGACAAAATCCAAGCTGTATCAGACCTGTAGGGAGAAAGAAACATCAATCTCTTTAGTTAAATCTATATGTAGCAGTAATAACAACCATTGTAATGCCATGTGTACAAGTTAGAAAGTGGGAGCTGAAGAGAGATAAACTCAACAGGGAGAAAATTTGGTAAAGATCCAACAGAGCTAATGTTTATTGTTTACGCGTGTGCGTGTGTGTGTGCATGTCCCAGAAGGGTTGAAGCTAGGGCCTGAGGGCATCTCACTTGAGCTCTCCATCTTCTGTCTAGTTAAGTCTTCTGATGTGCCGGGAGCCAACAGACTCATAAAGTGCATGGACCCTTGGGAATCCAAAGTCACAGACTTGTGTGTCCGCCTTGCAGAGAGGACCCAAGTTGGCTAAATTATGTGGATCTCTATGGAGCAGAGCTTTTTAGGAAAAAAATAATGGGGGTTCGGAGGGGAATGGTGAGAGGAAATGCCCAGCCACCAAAGACAGAACCCACAAAAATATCCAAGCATCTGGAGAAAGCAGTGGTTCCAGGAGCCTTTATTTGAATCACTTTGCATGCCCTAGAAATCCTCTTGTGAAGCAAATAGCCATCACATCAAGATTTTCACACTTTATTTTAGCATAAAACAGCCATCAAGCAAAATCATATTGGAGATTGCATTATAATGCAAATAGAGACAGAGTTTCTCCAGAGGAAACAGGGGCAAGTCCCAACTCCCACCCCAGACTCCCAAATTGAGGTTCCCCTTATTTCCTAATCCCATCCCTGAGAAGCCTTGTCGATCACAGTTTGAAACCCACAGGATAACTTCATTAGTATTGTGAATCTGAATTTTTCACTCGAAAAGCTGATCTTGCTCTATACAAGACAAAAACAGAACTGTGGTGTTTTCATTGAACTCTGGCAAATAAGAGATTAGGCTATTCTTTGGTTTTCAAATGATGAGAGATGCCAGAGGAAACACTATCAGCATAATTCAGGATAGCTCAAAGAGCAACACCAGGGTTGATATGGAATGGAGCCTCCTTGTCCGGCAAACCAGTTAAGGCGTCTTCATTTTATGCAGAAGTCTGTAGAGGTTGAGTAAATCACTGCCCCAGGCTTGTCTTCTTGGTGTATTTATTTTCCTAAGTACAAAAGACGTAGACTAGAAATACCTTTACCCCTGAGCTCCAAAGTCAACCTGCCTGGAACCGAATCCTATGGCATAAACACTTTTACAGCTGGGTGGTTTCATTACTAGATTTAAAACCTTCTATCACCAACAACAGAAGGTCTCTATAAAATAGGAGGCATAGCAATAAAGACAGACAAATGAAAATGGGAATATATATAGGTGGCACATCTGGCCTAGACGGGTAAAATCGGAGCCCATCAGATGGCCCATTGGAGTTATCTTGGTACCATGAACATCCCTGCCTGCTTCCCTTCACTCTGCCCTAGTATTTTCTAAATTGAATCTTTAGTCTACCTTCACTCACTTAATGCTTTTCTCTCCTCCCTACCCCAAACCTTCTTTTTTGTATAATCCGGACTCCCAGCATAGAATCTAAATGCTGTGTCCTATCTGGGTATGTCCAACAGTGAAAATATTTCCAGATCCCAGGAAAAGCTGGAGCAATTACTCTCAGCCATGCTTTCCCAGCTACACTATTCTTTTCTTAGCCATGCTTTCCCAGCTACGCTATTCAAAGTTGTGCTTATTCAAGGTTGATAGTTAAAATATTTAATGATGGGAATTGAAGGGGCATCCATGTCCCTACTGGCACCTGCCTACTGAACATCAGTCCGCCTTTTAGGACATAGACTACTACAATCTGGCATAAACACTTTGAATCCTCAATAAAATGATAGCATTCCAGACCCCAAGAAACAGGGTAAAATGAACGTTTTATTGTATTTTACATATTTAAGGTGTATAATATGTTTTGATATACACACCGCTATGTGTCGCTAACAACAGGGGTATGTTCCGAGAAACATGTGGGTAGGCAATTTCATCATTGTGTGAACACCACAGAGTGTGCTTACCCAAACTTAGATGGTACAGCCCATTACACACCCAGCTATATGGCATAACCTATTGCTCCTAAGCTACAAACCTGTACAGCATGTTACTGCACTGAATACTGTAGACAATTGTAACACAGTGGTAAGTATGTGGTATCTAAACATATCCAAACACAGAAAAGGTACAGTAAAAAAATGGCATAAATAAAAATTGGTACACCTGTATATGGTACTTACCGTGAATGGAGCTTGCAGACCAGAGGTTGCTATAGGTGAGTCAGTGAGTGAGTGGTGAGTGATGAGAAGGCCTAGGACATTACTGTCCACTACTATAGACTTTATGCACACTGTATACTTAGGCTACACTAAATTTATTTTTTAAAATGTTTTCTTCAATAATAAATTAATGTTAGCTTACTGTAACTTTTTTACTTTATAAACTGTTACAGTTTTTTGAAATTTTTTACTCTTTTGTAATAACACAGCTTAAAACACACTTTATACGACTGTACAAAATATTTTCTTGTTTATATCCTCATTCTATGAGCTTTTTTCTGTTTTAACATTTTCAATTCTTTTTTTACTTTTTAAACTTTCTTATTAAAAACGAAGACATAAGCACACATGTTAGCCTAGGCCTACTCAGGGTCAGGATCATCAATATCACTGTCTTCCACTGCCGCATCTTGTCCCACTGGAAGGTCTTCAGGGGCAATAACACGCATGGAACTGAGGCTGTTTACAGTTAACTGTTTTTTTATAACTAGAAGAAGGACACTCTAAAATTAACATAAAAAGTATAGTGTAGTTAATACATACATCAGTGACATCGTCATTTATTGTCATTATCAAGTATTCTGTATGTACATGATTATACATGTTCTACGTTTGTACAACTGGCAGCACGGTAGGTTTGTTTACACCAGCTTGTTTACAGCACAAGCACATAAGTAATTGTTGCTCTACAATATTACCATGGACAAGACTTCACTAGGTGATAGGAATTTTTCTGCTCTATTATAATCTTTTTTTTTTTTTGAGACAGTCTCACTCTGTTGCCAGGCTGGAGTGCAGTGGAGCGATCTTGGCTCACTGCAACCTCCGCCTCCCAGGTTCAAACGATTCTCCTGCCTCAGCCTCCTGAGTAGCTGGGACTACAGGTGTGTACCACCAAGCCCAGCTAATTTTTGTATTTTCAGTAGAGACGGGGTTTCACCATGCTGGCCAGGGTGGTCTCAATCTCTTGACCTTGTGATCTGCCCACCTCCGCCTCCCCAAGTGCTAGGATTACAGGTGTGAGCCACCGCACCTGGCCCATAATCTTATGAGGCCTACTTTGTGTATGTAGTCCATGGTTACCTGAAACATGGTTATGCAGCACATAACTGTATATATGGACAGTGAAAAGTCACTATAACCAAGCAAATTTAACATGTCCATCATCACACATAGTTATCAATTTTTTATTTGTGGCAAGAGCACCTAAAATCTATTCTTTTGGCAAAAATCCCAAGTACAGTACGATATTATTCAGTACAGTTCTCATGTTGTATATTAGATCTCTAGACTTGTTCATCCTTTGTGTCCTCTGACCTGTATCTCTCTCTCTCTCCCGCTCCTGGTAATCACTGTTTTATTCTTTTTCTCTGTGTTGTGACTTTTTAAAACAGAGTTTACTAATGTATCGGTAGCGACATCACTGTTAAACAGATCCAGGTGGACTTGTGCTCTTTTAAATACATTGTTACAGCAGATCATGTTACAATAAGGGTTCATTGTATATTTAATTAGCATTCACTACTCTCTATTTTTAGCTGAGTCCTATTATTTCCACACATCTCACCACACTAACATATATGCATCTGTTTTCTGGTAAAAACATACACCAGAAAAAAAAAATGATAAAATCAGAAATTAATTTTACTTATGAAAGTCAAACGTCTTAAACAAAAGGTGGCCCAACCTCTACTGAACATATTTCCCACTCAAGCATTAGTTCTTTTCTAATGGAAGCTGTACCATCCTCAAATTCTTCTTTTTTTTCTTTTGAAATGGAGTCTCCCTCTGTCGCCCAGATTGGAGTGCAGTGGTGCAAGCTCGGCTCACTGCAACCTCTGCCTCCCCGGGGTTCAAGCGATTCTCCTGCCTCAGCCTTCCGAGTAGCTGGGATTACAGGAGCATGCCACCATACCAGGCTAATTTTTATATTATTAGTGGAGACGGGGGTTTCACCATGTTGGCCAGGCTGGTCTCGAACTCCTGACCTCAGGTGATCCACCTGCCTCGACCTCCCAAAGTGCTGGGATGAACCACCGTGAACCACTGTGCCCAGCCCTCAAATTCTTCTCTTGCATTCACCTGCTTTCGTCTTCAGGGACAAGAATTACAATGTAGTCATAAAGCAGGGAAGATTCAGGACATTCTCTGCCAGAATAAATCAAATCAGACTTAGAGGTAAATATATTTCATCTTCAAGAGATTTTATGAGGAAAAAAATAAGTCATTAATTTTGATAGCTTTTAGTATAAACAGGTAAACAAACAAAGCCCCCTATATATTATTAACCTTTTTATTAATGTATGTTGAGTTTAGTTGTACAGCTAAACTTTATTCTAAAGTGTTTAAACCAGCAAATCATCTTAATTAGCCAGAAAAATATATTTGCCATATTCTCCGTCTTATCTACGTATTGTCAATAGCTGATTAGCTAGCCAGGCATGGTGGCTATGCCTGTGATCCCAGCACTCTAGAAGGCTGAGGTGGGGGGGATCACTTGAGGTCAGGAGTTCAAGACCAGCCTGGCCAACATGGTGAAATGCCATCTCTACTAAAAATACAAAAATTAGTCAGGCATGGAAGCGCGCACCTGTAATCCCAGCTACTCAGGAGGCTGAGGAAGGAGAATCACTTGAACCCAGGAGGCAGAGGTTGTAGTGAGCTGAGTTCGTGCCACTGTACTCTAGCCTGGGCAAGAAAGCAAGATTCTGTGTCAAAGAAAAAAAATAGCTAATTAGCTGATGCTGGATTGTTTACATTCTGGATTATTGGTGGCAAATCTGATTTTTTTAGCTTTGGAAAGTCTTTTCAAATAAAAAAAAAAACTAAACTTTATTATGATTTGGAATGCTCTTATTGTAGGAAAGATGAATAAAGAGAGGTCTAATGCTTCAGAATGAGGCTCCCCTTGGTAAAAGAATTAACTCAAATTTAGGAACATGATATGAGTGGTTCACCTAGGGCCCTGGGGAGGAAGGGACTACATCTTACACGACATTGATTCGAAATGCAGAATGCCAACTTCTTAATTTACCATCACAGGATATTCCCTCTGGAGGTGATCACCAGGAGGCCAAGCTACAAATCAGGAAGATGTGTGCCACCCTAGAATTTGGTAGGTGGGGGGCAACAGTCTTGGTTAGTCTAACATACGGAAATTAATCTAAAGCATGGAAATGAATCTAAAGCAATGATTCTCAATCTTTAACTCGCATCAACATCACCTAGAGAGCTTGTTAAAATACAACTCCTAGCATTTCCAAGTCAGTCGGTCTGTAATAGGACAAAATAATTTGCATTTCTACAAATTCCCAAGTGAGGCTATGCTGCTGATCCCAAGCCCACAACTGGAAGGAACTAGATAAATTGTATTTTTATCCATTTATGTGTATTTTTGTCTGCATAACTCATATTGGTGTTTAAAACTAAAGTCCATCCTCCCCTGAACAATGGTGGATTCACGAATGTTTTACTTTCCAGATTAAATATTCTTCATCAGTCAGTCAACTATGAGACATCTTTATTTCATGTCATAATTCTCAAAAACTTAGTGTATACTACTTGTGCGTTAGATTAAAGCCTTCCTGGTGCAATTATTTGGAAACATGCTATTCTCTCGTTAAAAACACATGTTTGCAATAGGTCTCTTAAATGTGCTACTTTGGCTGGTTATTTCCACACATTGTATAATGATTATTGCCAGCTTCTACTTCAGTCTTCAACATTTTACTGATTTCAAGGACTAAAGATGCCAATCTAGATCAGTAAGAATTACATTCATCTATAACTAACAAAAAACTTGATTTACAGAAGCTCTGACCTAAATGTTTATTTTCCACATAAAAGAAATCTGAATTGAAACCCCCCAGAGCTACTTCAGCTTTTCAAATGTGTGGTCAAGGACCCAGACTCTTGCATTCTTCTCTGCCTTCTGGTGAATGTTGGATTTGGTTACTTGATTGTTGCCTCACTGTAACAAAACGGTTGCAGCATCCCCAGACTCCAATCATTATTTCAGAAGGAAAGAGTAGTAAAATAAGGAGGAAGCGTACTTATATCTGAAACTCAAAAGCTTGCCATGAAATCCTCAATTCAAATCTCTCTGGCTGGCACCATGAAAAATGACCACTGCTAGTTGTTCAGAAGGGTGATCATTTTTAGGTGGATATGTGACCACCCCTCTCCCACTAAAACTGGCATTCAATTAGGAAAGAGAGCAGAGAGATTTCATTTACCAGTGTATGCTCTACTGCTACAGTTGGATATTTCACCCTGTCAGACCTCAGCTCTCACTACAATAAAGGACATCAAGACTGTTCTGGGAGTCTTCAACCTAGACACGAGATCACCAGACTGCTTCCTAAATAAAGTAGGCAAGCATCCTTTCTTTCTTTCTTTAGAAAGAGCTGCAAATCCCACCAAATCATTAGCATGAAATATGCTAGCACCAGTGATGCCCAAAGTGCTAGAGATTTGTGAACACATCTGCAAATAAAAATATTTTCATCAAATATTCCTAAAGCAGCCCACAGGCCCACCCACAGGTAGCCAGAACTCCCCGAAGAGTGTTTCAGTCATTCCCTTACACATTGCATGCTAAGGTATCGCCTGTCTAATAAAAGGTTATGACACTGAATAAGACATCACCACTAACCTCAAGAAACTTAGAGACGAATGTGAGAATGATCAGAGTAAGAAGAGGGATGACACACTGGACCTTGTTCCTCTTATGTCCATTTCTTCTCCCGCTACATCATGGAAGCTGATCTCTGCATAAAGAAACCACAAGGTGATGTGCCTGGGTCATAATGAAACAGAATTCCTGGCCTATGGCAGCAGAGCGTCACTGTCCAATCACTGTGTCTCCTCCACTCTCAAGAAAACTACCCTTCAAACCCAGTGTGGCATAGCAGCAAAAGGCTCAAGCTCTGGGGTTGGCCACCTCTTTTCCACTTACCTGTAGGAAACTCAGGCAGGCGCTTAGCTTCTGCACCTTAGTCTTTCCACCTGAATATGAGCATGATGATAACAGTGTCAAACTTATAGAATTTGTCATAGATTTCAAATATATGTACAAACTTAGAACTGTGCTTGAGAGATAAGCACTAGAGGAGGGTTAGCTGTTGCTTATAAACACCAAGAAACTGAGTTTCATCACCTATAGCACTGCATATTCATACTCCGCCCACGAAGTGCCTGGACCTTCATCAAAGTCCCCAAAATTCTTGCTCAGAAATTTCTACTGTAAAAGGAAGACTCTATTCCACATCCCAGGGCCTGTGCCTAAGATCAGTCTCAATGAGCATCAAATCTTTTGTTTTTCAGAATAGAAAGCCACGGGATGGACTTTCTCACTGTTACAATAAAAGAGCCGGCAGGACCCAGGGAAAACAGTTCCTCTCTTTAGGGGAGAGTCTCAGATACGAAACAATTGAAGTTGAAACTCAACTTCATTAGAATTCTTTTGACCACCTGAGCTCATTTCTCCATGTGCTTAAACAATGCAAAATAAGCCACAAAGGACTCAGCCTGGCAGAAGTTGAAACATAAAGAGTATTATTTTAACCTTAAATTGGCAACTAAAAGACTCCCAACCAGGCTGTCCCAAATAGATCTGGCACTTGCACCCTGAGATTTGGGATTTGGCTGCAGCTGGTTCCAAAAGGTTGCGCTAAGGCTTACGAGCCTCATCTACCCTCGTAACCAATAATGCTAACCAGGCTCGGTGCTCATCAGCTCACTCACAGACACAATCAGCTCCCTGAGGAGGGGGATTTTCACAGTCCAGGGCAGCCCAATATGCAAACGGAAACATTTCCTTTTTACACTAACATATAAAGGAGTCCCTTGCAGTTCAGCGTTCCAGGTAATGCGTTAGTCTCTTCCTTTAATCTTCCTGAGTCCAAGGCTGTGTGTGCCTCTCTAATCGCAATACCTAGTCCTGTATCTCAAGTCCTGTGCGTGTTCAACAAATATTTGCTAAATATATAAATGCCTCATAATCCAAAGACCACCTTGGGTGTGATAACTGCTGGCTGATTATCTCTGAATGAGATCTTCCTGACTGCATCCCATTCCAAAATAGGATTAGAGACAGCCTCCATGGGCACAGGAGAGAACTACAGCCAAGAGAATCTTGGCCCTGACTTCAGCATTCAGCACCGTGGGGACCTAGCCTTGGAAGCCTGACAGAGAATCTATACCAAGAGTCTTGTCTGATGAGGCCCTCAAGGATGCAGGAGGAAGGAGTGCCAGGTTGGCTCAGCTGTTTGGATCCCTTCGCACTATCCTCTCCTTGATTTGTCAGGTTAATCACAGCTGCCTAAATCCTACTAAAATTCAGAAATTAAAGCACAGTAGCACTGTTCCATTATCCCATTAGGGATACATCCTATTCTGATTTCCATTCCAGTAGGCAGATAGAAGTGTTCATTCATCACCCTTAAAGGGGTGGCCATCTCAATTGTTCTCCTTACCTTGAGAACAGATGTAAAGCTGCAATTCCCAACTATCACCATGATTGAATTCCCTCCAGCTTTGGGTGATTCCGTGCGTTGCCTCCTTCCAAAGTGAGGAAAGAGGTTTTCTTGATTCTCCTTTCTGAACACTTTCTATTCACTTAAGCACAAATCTCTCAACCTTCCTACGCATGGTGGTTTCAGCATGGCTGTTTTCTGCCTAGGTGGATATCTGACATTCATTTTGGCTGCTTCTATGTTTGGTGCATTCTTATCTAAAGAACTTGCTATCAACGCTGAAAATAAACGATCGGTACTTGCTCTCCTAGCATTATTTACAGCCAGAATCAAATTTGTAACCAAGGTTTCAGCAAAAAAAAGACCCATCCACACTGGAGTCAGGAAAAAATGAGGAGAGTTTCTCTCTCTCTCTTCTCTCTCTCTCTCTCTCTGTCTCTCTTCTTCTCTCTCTCCCCCCCGCCCCCCCCGCCCCAAACTCTATCATGAAGTGGGCAGGAGGGGTAGTGGCTACAAGGTGAGTCTTGTACCAAGGACTGGGGCGGTGCGGGTGGGGAGTGTTTGTCAGCTTTGGTGCAGGCTAAAATGATTCTCTGGTGTACAGTGGTACAAATGTTTGCATCTATGTCTTGGTGGCAGCTGAAAACCAGTTCTGATTCAGGACTTGGGATGTTGATTACCTCTGGCTTGGCACTGCAGCCCTCCCAAAACTTCCGTAAGTTACTCTATATCCTTTTGACAAACTCTTTTTCTGTTTAGTCACCGAGAGTTGAAGTCTATCATTTCTAACTTACAGCCCTGACTAACCCAGTAAATTTCCTGCAGAACTGATGCTTTTCCTCAAATTCTCCTCTCATAATAGTGATGGCTTTGGACCCCCCGTGTAAAGGTGAGTGTAAAGCTTTACTCAGAATACAACTTTCAGACACCCAGATGGGCACATTGAGATGGTGTTCAAGTGAAGCCTGAGCTCACCCAGCTAGTGAATAGAAGAGTGGAGACTTGGACCTAGGTTTTCTGACTCCAAGTCATGTACATTTTTTTAGAGACAGGGTCTCACTCTGTTGCTCAGGCTGGAATGCAGTGGTGCAATCATAGCTCACTGTAGCATGAAAGTCCTGGACTCTAGTGATCTTCCCACCTCAGCCTCCCAAGTAGCTGAGACTGTAGGTGCGTGACACCATACCCAGCTAACTTTTTTTTTTTTTTTTTTTGTAGAGAAGGGTTCTCGCTATGTTGCTCAGGTTGATCTCGAACTCATGGCTTCAAGTGATCTCCCCTGCCTTGGCCTCCCAAAGTGCTAGTATTACAGGTGAGAGCTATTCTGTTTTTCTCAGCAAAAAGAAACAAATCCCTTTTGAGTTGTCAAGCCAACTTAAGTAAGTGCTGTACTTTACATTCACTTGTAACAAATTTATACTAAAAGTAGGAGCTACACATCATTGCTCAATGAAAACCTTACATGTTGTTTTCCGTTGTCACACAGCGTAGATCATTAATAATACCACAGTTTTGCAGGCCACCCAAGGCAAAGCTGGTGCTAAAACGCCAAAACCTTTTTTCACGTGTAGTTAATTGGCTGCTTCTCTGTAGTGTGTATCTGCGTGTCTGCTCACACCCATGGAGTTATATTCTTATTAAGAATCAGTTGTGTTTGTTCTGAAACCTAGTTAGGACCATTGTACTTGTTATTGCAAATTCGTAATTGAATAAAATATGAGGAAAGCCAATTAAATCCTAATTTTTTAAATTTATTATTTTGAAAAGATACAATAGAGGCAAGTAACTAAAACTGCTGAGGAATTAGGAAGCTTACAACTGTCCAACTGTAAAGTCACAAAAGTAAAGAAAGATTCTATCCTCAGAATGCTTTTCAATGGACTTTCAATTCTCAATTCACATTCTCATTCTGATTCTTAAAGTTCTCCATTTAAAGACACTGACACTGGCAATTATGGAAGATACGTTACGTACACAGTTTATGCAACAAAGAAATAAAGGTATTCCAATCAGCACAACAATACTTAGAGAATGCCCTGAACATACCTCATCATATTCAAGAGTGAATATGCATATGCGTCCTTTAAAGTACACGTAAATGTAATGCGTAAATTATTATGCATCCTTTTTTGTGACTCTCCACTTTTAGCTGTCCGTAGATTAGCTGGGTCCAGTTGCATCAGATAGGAAACCAATCGCTTTTCTTTTTTTTGCAGTCACTCTTCTGGAAGAGAAATCCACCTGTTCTGGATGATGTAGTTATGGGACAGACTTAATTACCTGTCGTGTGTCTGGGTGCTGTTGATCTACCTTTCTAGACCATTTTTGCTATGTACACCAGCTTCTGTGAGGTGGGCTCTTCCTCCCATTCACAGAGAATTGGGAATTCATTGGTTGCAGAATTCTCAGAGACACAGCTGGGCACGGTGGCTCACGCCTGTAATCCCAACATTTTCGGAAGGAGAGGTGGGTGGATCACCTGAGGTCAGGAGTTCGAGACCAGCCTAGCCAACATAGTGAAACCCCTGTCTCTACTAAAAATTAAAAAATTAGCTGGGCATGGTGGCAGGTGCCTGTAATCCCGGCTACTCAGGAGGCTGAGGCAGGAGAATCACTTGAACCCAGGAGGCAGAGGTTTCAGTGAACTGAGATCGTGCCACTGCACTCCAGCCTGGGTGACAAGTGTGAAATTCTGTCTCGCTTGGCGTGGTGGCTCACGCCTGTAATCCCAGCACTTTGGGAGGCCGAGGCAGGCAAATCATGAGGTCAAGAGATTGAGACCATCCTGGCTAACACGGTGAAACCCCGTCTCTACTAAAAATACAAAAAAAAAAAAATTAGCCGGGCTTTGTGGAGGGCGCCTATAGTCCCAGCTACTCAGGAGGCTGAGACAGGAGAATGGTGTGAACCCAGGAGGCGGAGCTTGCAGTGAGCTGAGATCGTGCCACTGCACTCCAGCCTGGGCGACAGAGCAAGACTCCATCTCAAAAAA
>NW_016841754.1:1677524-1682912 GCF_001698545.2 Rhinopithecus bieti | reverse complement strand
AAAAAAAAAAAAAAAAAAAAAATACACTGTCCTAGTGACAGTGGAGAATACATTTTATTGACATTTCTCCAAACCCATGGAAGGTACACCACCAAGAGTGATCCCTAATGTAACTGGGGACTCTGGGTGATAATGATGCATCAATGCAGGCTCATCAGTTGCGACAAAGTTACCGCTTCAGTGGCCAGGGATGATGATGGAGAAGGCTACACGTGTTGTGGGGGCAGGGGATACGTAGAATATCTCTGTTCCTTCTGCTCAATTTTGCTGTGAACCTAAAACTGCACTAAAAAACTAAGTCTATTTTAAAAAATACTCTGTTCTTTAAAAACGTCTTCTTCAAACAGATATTAATATTTATGTAGCCATAGCAGCATAAAAGCCTAAGGCTGCTCTCAGAGAAGACTAGGGGTGGAGGATTCATTTTAAATGTCTTTAACTGGTGTAATAATCATCAAGAGGATGAAAGGAGAAAAGTGCAACAATGTATTTATCAGAAAAACTGAGAATGCAGAGTCTCAGAATAAACTCTGACATCTACGTCTGTTTACCTGAGCCTTTAGATGGCTCGCCCAGTTTGTAATCTTTCAGAAACAAAAGAGCAAACAGTGAGAAATCATTCACACCCTCTGCACAACTGCCAGCCCATTTCTAAAGTACCTCACTACAAGGAGCTAAGAATGTGGACAAAGAGAAATCAAATGGGATTTTTTAAATGCTTTCTTTAAAAAACTGAATGTGCTTTTCCATTTTGTGCTATTTTTCTTCTCTATATGCTCTGCTTCTCCTGGATGAAGCTGTTATGTAACTGCTCTCACGGAGAGGAGATCATTTCCTGGCCCCAAAGGAGTTCTTGGAATACTGAGAGAACATGTTACGAGATGGACCCCAAAAGAAGAGCATCTGGTTGCCCTAAGTATAATGCTCGCAGCAGAGAAATCACCATAAATAGCTTTAACAGAGACCAAATGTGTCCGTTTCAATCCAGTGTTTTATCACCCACCAAGGGAATTTATCTGGGTGAAGGGAGAGACGGGGAGTGAAGTCATTTAGCAGGGCATGGTTCATAACTCTTTTATTGGGACCAACAGGTCAAGGTCTTTAACAGCTGTAAGATGGAAAGTTAAAGTCATTGTTATCCAACCACATTTAAAGAAAGAAAACATAATTGAGAGAGAAGAAAACTAGTTCCTCCAAAGGTTAGGGAAAAGAGAGGGGACTGTATTTAAAAGGTGATTTGGAGAATTAGAGAGGGAGATTGTACGTGCTTTTTTGCTTAATCAGAATATACTTGTAAAAAATCGTAAGTAAAATTTCCTGAGTGGTACTATCTTCCGATCCTGATACATTTGGGATTTTATTACTGTCTCCAAGGAAATGAGTTGAGGATGCTAGTCTTAGGAGAATTAGCATGTACTAAAAGTGAACTAACAGGCTTCTGTCATAGGAGAAATATAACCATGGAACACATTGATTTGCTGCGAACTAACAAAAACCACAACAAACAGTTGCTAATACAAGCACATGTCTATGCAAAGAATACATGCATATTTAAGAATTATTTATTTTATTTAAATAGGAAGAAGCACTCATATGGCATGGAACGGATAAGATATTTTAGTGCACTGTAAAAGGTGCACCTCACTCTATGAGGAGGTAAGGAGAAAGTCCACAAATAAAGCTTAATGGATTGAATTCTGGTGAGACACGGTGACTCTCTCAAATGGAAATTCAGGCATTCCATGGAGAGCCTGTAGGATTAACTAAATTGCTGGCATTTTTCCTTGTCAGGATGGCAGAAAACACCAATGTACCACCACTGCTGGAGGCTTTGCGTATGTCCTGGCATCACCAAAATCCTCTTGCTTTGGAAAATTAAGCTGAACTGTGAAATTTGATCACAGTATCCACTGGAGGAATCTATTTTAACTATCCTGAATCCACTTTCCAGAGAAGTCCTTACTTGTCAGATGTCTTATGGACCAAGTTGCAAGTATTTCAATTTAGATAATGTGGCATAAATGGAATAATTAAAAAATAAATAGAGCCTGGCACATGGGCAAAACTGAGACTTTTTTCTTATTTGTCTTCCAAACTATTCTTTTCAGATCGGATCATGTGTAGACATTTAAATCAGAAATAGCTTGAGTGTTTCCCCTGCTGCAGTCCTACCATTCTTATAATGAAAGAGCTAACTGCCATCTTCACCAGCACATTACAGCATGCAAACAATCCAAGCCTTACTACAGATGATTGATTGAGCCACTAAAGGCATCAAAATCCTCTAATTGAGCTGTCTGAACAATATCAAACGCCCACAGAGATGTGGTGGGAAAAGAATTCAGACCTATCTCATCAAAAATAAACCCTTTTTAATTGAAATCAGCAGCTTCCTTGCCTTTGTTTCATCCTATCATCCACTACATCCACCACCATGAAGTCATATGTCTGCCTTGCCCAGGCAGAATTGTTTGATTTATTGACGGCTCAATACCTTGACCAGTATTAGGTATATCCGTATACTTATTACTGAGCACATACCTCTAACACCATTTTACTCTCTGGCAGCTGCCTTTGATCTCTGCTCCAAACCTGCATTTGTTGAATAACCAGGCTCTCTGACCTCTACCACATCTGACATTTTCCCCTCCAGGTCATCTTGCTGTCCTTCATTGCAGATGTCGACTATAATTTATCCCTTTTGCTAACACCACAGGAAGCCAAGTCCCTCTGAGGCCAATACCAGCATCCTGAGCTGATTGTGGTTATAATAAACCGCTGCCCACCATCCATCCACCCACCTCCACTGTCTCTTCCCCTCCTCCTCTTTGAGCTGCCAGTCATTGCAGGAGTGCATTGACTGCCTGCGTGTGTCTACTTATAATAAAGTCATTACAGTGAGTGTTGCTTTTGTTAAAGGAAAACCACACTGTTACAACTGGATTTAAAGGATATGTTTTCTCCTAAGAATGACAGTCTCTGATGGGCATTCTTCCTTGTCACTTTGAGAGTGGCATGAGGAACAGTTGGAGGGGATGGAAATGTCCTATATCTTGCTTAGAGTGGTAGTTACCTAAATATATACAAAACTCGATGAACTCTGTACTTTAAAAGATACCTATTATTGCATAAAAAGTACACTTCAAAAAGGTGATTGGAAAAAAACAATAGACAGATTGATAGACAAAACAAAGCATCAGCTAAATGCAAAACCAAATTCATCCAAATAACGAACCATCTCCAATTTTCTAACTTTACACTTAGGATCCAATTCCCTAAACTGAATATAATTTAGAGTTTTTATTTCATTCAGAGATTGTTAATGCAAAATTCGAAATGGTTGACATGTCACCTAAGCCCTGCCCAGTGTTTGATGAAACAGCATAAGCTATCACCTTGACACAACTTTAGGGAAAACAGGCAGCCTAATTTCCCCTATATACATACGGCTGGAGGCAAGAAATCTGATTTCAATGGAGAATTTCAAATAATCAGCATCCTCCACAACCCATATAAAGTGAGGCTAGGTTTGGAGGGATTCCAAAGCCAGGGGTAGCAAGAAGCCTTAGGCCAAACAGATGATTTAAAAGACATGTGAAGAAAAATTTCAAATATAATGTTTATAGAGCAAAATAACATTTGTTTTTTTCATTGTGCAAGGATATCTTGAAGGTGACAGCCAAGCTCAGCTGCTGCTTGTAAATCAAAATAACCCTTTCATTTTTACCTAACAAAGACGAGAAAGGGGAGAGAACAAGGTTACAAGGTGATATTCTTACCTAGTGGGAATACTGAAGGGAATGCCGTTGTTGTCAAAATGTGTAAGGTCTATAAATCACGTGGGTTAGAGTAACAGGACACACAATTAAGTATAATATTGAGAAAGCATGATTTTTCCTTGACAAGGATGAATTGTTCAATATAAACCCTGGGAAGAACTAATATGAACAAAGAAAAACATAAAGAGAATCCAGAATAAGGTAGTTTCTGAATATCAGATGATACAGAGCAAAGGAAAAAATATCATAAAATATTTCGTGCATAAAACCTTGATTATTCAAATTTTTGGTACACAGGAATAGCACATATATTGCAGAATAGAAGGTGATTAAGAAACAAGTTATTTAATTTTAGAGGGTAGTCACACATATGGACGCTACACACACATACACACACACACTTTTACACTCCCTGGTCTTAACACTCTTCACACTCCAGCTTATTGTTCACAGTGTAGATCCCAGCTGAAGGCTGGTGTGGAAGAAGCCAGGCAACAAAAGATGTGCATATGTGTTTAAGAATTTTCACTGTATTTTTAGGATGGATGTTGACAAACGACTTTAAAGTAGCTCAAAGAGAGGGGCATCATTTCTTGAAAAATGATGCTCCCTGGTTCATATAAGCTGACATATCATAACATTTATTTTGGTTTAACAAGCTGACAGCCTTCCAGCTGTAAATTAAGAGGCATTTCTAAATCAGCTGCACTGAGGCTTTATCAAGGCAGTTCTTGACCATTCAAGAGATTGCTGCCTAACCAGTCAAGTCAAGAAACTGGATCTAATCAAGTACATCATATCCTTTCAAATGTTTCAATAAAAAACACTTCCATGTGTTAGCATTTAAATACTGAAACACTGAAACATTTAGAAATATACAACTCTCTAGTATACTGCATGAGGTAGGTGTTATTATATCATCATACAACAGACAGAAGAGCTGTGGTTTAGAGAGGGTAAGTAATGGGCATAAAGTCACATGCAATGAACAGAGGCACCAGATAGGTCTGACACCTAAGGTCATGCAGCTGCAGAAGGCAAAATTGAATTTTGGTCACTGGTAGGGCACCTATGTAATTAGGACATTAAAAACACTAAAAGATAAAACCTTGTATTCAGCTGGGCGTGGTGGCTCACCCCTGTAATCCCAACACTTTGGGAGGCTGAGGTGGGTGGATCACATGAGACCAGGAGTTGGAGACCAGCCTGGCCAATATTGTGAGACACCCCCCACCCCACCCCGTCTTTACTAAAAATACAAAAAAATTAACTGTGCGTGGTGGCGCACGCCTGCAGTCCAAGCTACCGGGGAGGCTGAGGTTGGAGAATCGTTCCAACCCGGGAGGCGGAGGTTGCAGTGGGCGGAGATCACACCACTGCACTCCAGCCTGGGCGACAGAGCAAGACTCCGTCTCAAAACAAACAAACAAAAAACCTTGTATTCATTAAGAAGAAATTGTGTATTGCATTATTTTTTCACTTGAGAGGCTGGTATTTCAAAATGGTTAAGAACACAAACTAGCAGGCTGCCCATACTGCCCCACTGCCCCGCAGCCCGGCAGCCCGGCAGCCCGGCAGCCCGGCAGCCCGGCAGCCCGGCAGCCCCGCA
>NW_016841754.1:1672955-1675659 GCF_001698545.2 Rhinopithecus bieti | reverse complement strand
AGGGGAGGGGAGGGGAGGGAAGGGAAGGGAAGGGAAGGAAAGGGAAGGGAAGGGAAGGGAGAGAGAAAAGGAAAGAAACAGACTAGCCAGATTACCTGGTTTCAAATTCCAACTCTGGCACTTAGTAGCTGTGTGACCTTAGGCAAGTCACTTATCTGTGCCTTGGTTTCTTCATCTATGAAATGGGGATAATAATACTACTTAATGCATAAAGTTTTTATAAGGGCTGTATTTATGCATAGTACTGGTATTGTGAATATCTTTCTTTAAAGGTCTTTATGTTTTTGAGAAGCACATTGAACTACTTAGAGAAAAATGTTTATGATATCAAGATAGTTGGGGTACAAGGGTATAGACAAAATTGTCTATGAGTGGATAATCGTTAAAAATGAATTGTCAAAAAACCTACAAATATTAGCTGGGCATGGTGGTAGACTCCTGCAAGTAAGTCCCAGCTACTTGGGATGCTGAGGTGAGAGGACCACTTGGACACAGGAGATTGAGGCTGTACAGAGCCATGATGGCAACACTGCACTCCAGACTGGGTGACAGGGCAAGACCCTGTCTCAAAAAAAAAAAAAAGAATTATAAGTATATAGAGGTTCATGTACTATACATACACAGGCACTCCTGTATAGTTTTGGAATTTTTTATAACAAAAAGTTTTTAAAATATTTTATGTAAAACATTTACAATTATACCTGGAACATAGTAAATACCATATAATAGCTATGATTATTACAGCAAAATTCCATTTTTGTGTGGATCTGTATCCATATAAAATAGATCTGTATACGGATCTACTTTAATGCTAGCCCCTTTTTCATTTCTAGGATATAATGAAAAATAAGCAACAGAGATTTATTCTTTACATCTATAGTTGGCTTAGAAGAAAAGACAACTGAAGTCACACAAGGAACTGTTACCAAAGAAGATGGAAGGCTCATCCATCATTTCGATGGTGCTGAGTTGAAGAATCTGAGTTAGTATGGTGTAATAGAGAATAAGATGTAGTCAGGTATAAAACTTAATAATCATAGTTTACATGTATTGAGGAGATATTATGTGTGAGGTAGAGTCACAAGTGGTTGCACATTTGTTACCTCATTGAATCCTCTCAGCCACCCACCCTATGAAGTAGGCATCATAATAAATAGCTCCTTTTTTTTTTTTTTTGAGACAGAGTCTCGCTCTGTCACCCAGGCTGGAGTGCAGTGACGTAATCTCGGCTCACTGCAACCTACACCTTCCCAGTTAAAGCAATTCTCCTGCCTCAGCCTCCCGGGTAGCTGGGATTACAGGCGTCTGCCCCCACGCCCGGCTAATTTTTGTATTTTTAGTAGAGATGGGGTTTCACATCTTGGCCAGGCCGGTCTTGAACTCCTGACCTGGTGATCCACCCGCCTCAGCCTCCCAGAGTGCTAGGATTACAGGCATGAGAACACTCGCCAAGAGAGGTTAAGTAGCTAAAACCTGCTACATAAGACTGACACTAATGCCATATTTTTCTTTCCCAAACATCACTGGCTCGGGAACTGAGAGGTTACAAATTTTTACCAGGCAGACAAAAAAAATAACATGCTCACCATCCCTCAACCAGATAGTTATTGTAGGAGTCAACACATCCAAGCCAACAGTCTGACTCCAGAGCCCTGACCCTCAAGCACATCACTATAGAAGACCTGGGTTCAAGTCGTGACTCCACTAAGGTGTCTTTTTTTTTTTTTTTTTACATTATTTTGTATTATACTTTAAGTTCTAGGGTACATGTGCACATGTGTGCATATGTATACATGTGCCTTGTTGGTGTGCTGCACCCATTAACTCATCATTTACATTAGGTATATCTCCTAATGCTATCCCTCCCCCCACCCCCCACCCCATGACAGGCCCCAATGTGTCATGTTCCCCTTCCTGTGTCCAAGTGTTCTCATGTTCAATTCCCACCTGTGAGTGAGAACATGGGGTGTTTGGTTTTCTGTCCTTGTGACAGTTTGCTGAGAATGATGCTTTCCAGCTTCATCCATATCCCTACAAAGGACATGACCTCATCCTTTTTATGGTTGCATAGTATTCCATGGTGTATATGTGCCACATTTTCTTAATCCAGTCTATCATTGATGGACATTTGGGTTGGTTCCAGGTCTTTGCTATTGTGAATAGTGCCACAATAAACATACGTGTGCATGTGTCTTTATAGCAGCATGATTTATTATCCTTTGGGTATATACCCAGTAATGGGATCGCTGGGTCAAATGGTATTTCTAGTTCTAGATCCTTGAGGAATTGCCACACTGTCTTCCACAATGGTTGAACTAGTTTACAGTCCCATCAACAGTGTAAAAGTGCTCCTGTTTCTCCACATCCTATCCAGCACCTGTTTTTTCCTGACTTTTTAATGATTGCCATTCTAACTGGTGTGAGATGGTATCTCATTGTGGTTTTGATTTGCATTTCTCTGATGGCCAGTGATGATAAGCATTTTTTCATGTGTCTGTTGGCTGCCCTAGTGTCTTCCTTTGAGAAATGTCTGTTCATATCCTTTGCCCACTTTTTGATGGGGTTGTTTGTTTTTTTCTTGTAAATTTGTTTGAGTTCTTTGTAGATTCTGGATATTAGCCCTTTGTCAGATGAGTAGATTGCAAAAATTTTCTCCCATTCTGTAGGTTGCCTGTTCACTCTGATGGTAGTTTCTTTTGCTGTG
>NW_016841754.1:1658911-1672784 GCF_001698545.2 Rhinopithecus bieti | reverse complement strand
TTTTTATGGTTTTAGGTCTAACATTTAAGTCTTTAATCCATCTTGAATTAATTTTTGTATAAGGTGTAAGGAAGGGTTCCAGTTTCAGCTTTCTACATATGGCTAGCCAGTTTTCCCAGCACCATTTATTAAATAGGGAATCCTTTCCGTATTGCTTGTTTTTGTTAGGTTAGTCAAAGATTAGATAGCTGTAGATGTATGGTGTTATTGCTGAGGCTTCTATTCTGTTCCATTGGTCTATATCTCTGTTTTGGTACCAGTACCATGCTGTTTTGGTTACTGTAGCCTTGTAGTATAGGTTGAAGTCAGGTAATGTGATGCCTCCAGCTTTGTTCTTTTGCTTAAGATTGTCTTGGCAATGCAGGCTCTTTTTTGGTTCCATATGAACTTTAAAGTAGTTTTTTCCAACTCTATGAAGAAAGTCATTGGTAGCTTGATGAGGATGGCGTTGAATCAATAAATTATCTTTGGCAGTATGGCCATTTTCACGATATTGATTCTTCATATCCATGAGCATGGAATGTTCTTCCATTTGTTTGTGTCCTCTTTTATTTTGTTGAGCATCCACTAAGGTTTTTAATCTTGTGTGAAATTGCCCAACTTTTAGGTCCTCCTCAGTCCTTTCCCTTGCTTTGTTCTTCCTGGGTGTCTTGCCTGAAGCTATAGATGGTGCCCTTTCGAAGGCCTCAGCATCTCTAGGTTCCAGCAACAACCACAACGAGTCAGGAAAAATATCCGCAAACTCAGGATCACCAAATAGCTGTCGATAAGTACTGCCAGGGACTGCTTGTCAACACATGGCTAAAGCAGTTGCTGTCGACCCTAGCTGCACATTAGAATCACCAAAGGAGCTTTTAAAAATCACCAATACCCAACCCTATTAAATCGGAATCTCTGGGGATGGAGTCTGGGCACTAGAATTTTTTTTTAAGTTACCCAGATAATTCTATTGAATCCAGTGTTGACAGCTGCTCAGCTAAAAGATGAGAAAACCCATAGATAGGCACAGGGATTTAATAGAAGCCAAAGAACCTAAATGTTCAATTAAATCTTTCAAAATGATGCTTCCCCATATTACTATACTCTATATCTGCTTATTTTTAAAATCCTAATTCCAAAATAAGTATACTATTCACAAATTTACAAGGTATGCATACATGTTCATGCACATATACATAAACACAAACACACATGTGATAAGTATGCTTGTGTAAGTGTATTATTTTTATACCACTACAGTCAAATATGCTATAGATCTGGTTTGGGGGATAAAATTAGTATTAAAATATCAGTAGTATTTCCATTCTACCACCACACACACACACACACAGGCGCATACACCACTTCCTTCTAGTTCTCTCTAAGGCTAGGATCTCACCTTTACATCTTTCTAAAATTGAAGAACACAGGAAGTCATTTCAGCTGCTGACAAATGAGAATAACTTGACTGTAGCTATAGTCATATACTTTAATCAAGGAAGTAAATGCCTTAAATTTCTGCTGGTTTCCTATTATAATTAAAATTGGAACATCTTAATTTTATAGGAACTACTGTTGGATTTTATAGAGATGTGTGTTTAATAATTTTCCTGTGTCACACAAAGAATGTAATGTGGACAACTGAAAGGGAAAAGGCAATGGTGTTCAGAGGTTTAAAATAAATTAAACATTCCTTCCAGGTTTTTCTGGATGACTTCCCTCCATAAATTACATCTCTTGCACTATGCCATTTGTTTCCCCCAACTACTTCTATATGGTGTAATAATTACATGCTCCGTTGAACTCAAAAGGGTTAGTGAAAGGTTACGTGAACAGAGCAAATATAAGAAAATGTAAAGAAAAAGCTGCAGTTTGGTCTTTGTTGGTATATAAAAAAAAAAATTAAGTGAACAGAAATTTCATGGAAAAGACAGAAAGCACCATCATTCTGTTCAGGTTACATTTCACACAAAGTTCAATGTAAGGAGACATTTAAGGCACTTTAAACATAGTGTCTCCTTATTACTCATGTCTCCTTTTCCTTTCACAAGCAATGAAGAAACACACAATGATATCAGGAAAATATTTAAATATCATTCTGGTAGCACATAAGAACAAATAGATAATTTACACTATAAAAATTAAAGATAAAAATAAACAGGATTTAAGCTGGGCATGATGGTGTTCACCTGTAAGTCCCAGCTGTGCAGGAGGCTGAGGCAGGAGGATTGCTTGAACCCAGTAGTTCAAGGCTGCAGTGAGTTATGATCACACCTGGGAATAGCCACTGTACTCCAGCCTGGGCAACAGAGCAAGACCCTGCCTCTAAAAAACATGAAATACAGGCTGAGCACGGTGGCTCACGCCTGTAATCCCAGCACTTTGGGAGGCCAAGGTAGGTGGATCACGAGCTCAGGAGATCAAGACCATCCTGGCTAACACAGTGAAACCCCATCTCTATTGAAAATACAAAAAATTGGCCAGACGTAGTGACGGGTGCCTATAGTCCCAGCTACTCGGGAGGCTGAGTCAGGAGAATGGCGTGAACCCGGGAGGCGGAGCTTGCAGTGAGCCGAGATCGCGCCACTGCACTCCAGCCTGGGCAATAGAGCGAAACTCCGTCTCAAAAAAAAAAAAAAGGAAAGAAAAGAAATACAATACACAGGGTTGGATTATCTGTCCTCATGGACCTATGAGCAATTCAAATCTCAGCACATCCTTTACAATATGTCCAGTTCGTCTTAGTATCTTAGATGTTTAAATCTGAAAAAGCTAATAAAGCTTACTAGTGCAAAAGCCAGTAGGTGTCAAGAAAACCGCAGCAGCCTATGTACAGATTCAATTTCCAGATAGCTCTTCCACCTCCTGCATTAGTAAGGTAAGGAATGGATGCTGCTGTGTACCTCCCTGCACTCTGCACATACTGTGCTTTAGGAACCACTTTTCAAGGGTGCCCTTGGTATTCTTTTCACTACATCAAAACTTGGCATTTGAAAGGAGGGGCAGATGAAAAAGTAGGAAAAGAAAAGATACTACGATTTGCCCTGGACCTTAGCTGCCCTATGAAGAGCCCAGTATTCTCCAAAAGCATTTATGCTGAATTTCTAAATACATTCCTAATAGCATAAGAACTAAAATTATCTCATTGCCAAACAAAAGGCTTCTGCATTGAAATGTGACAGCTCGCTGCTCAGGCGGCTTGTTGCCAGAAGGATACACACAATTTCCAGCAGAAAATTGGTTTCAGGATTTCACCCAATAGTCCAGACATAAAATAAACTTCCCTAGCTCTTTGCAACAGGGCAAGGCCATTGGGATTCACCCCTGCTCGATCCAACAGACAGCCCTGAATTTCCTTCCAATGTAAGAACTCAAAGTAACTAAACCAGATCATGTCTCAAATGTTATAGACCAGCATTGCATTCTGAGGCATTTCTATTTCTTCGGTGATTTTATTCCACAGAATCACTCATGACTTCAGACAGTATTGCTTAATTAAGCCCCAGTAGAACTGAATTTAAGCCTTCACCTGAGAAAATATATTCCACCATTACTCAAGAATGCAGTTTGCCACTACTGGACATGACATGAATCGTTTAGCTCTATTAAATAGAAGTTTCCCAAAAGTTCCAAGCCATTTTTTGCCTTCATAAAAGCACAACACATGTCCTTGCTAGTTAGCATTTGAATATGAATAGAGAAATTCATGAGTTGGTGGCATTTTCAAAAATGGACTTTCAAAATTATTTTCATTTTTTAAAATTGCACTACCAGATGCAAATGTAGTGATCATTAAGCCTACTCTTCTCATTTTACTGATTAGAAAGGAGACCCGGAAACACCAACTGATTGGTTCAAATCAGGCAGCCATCTAGGGTAGAACCAAGACCAAATTCCAGCTTTCCTGCTTCCATATGTCTCTTTTCAAAGGAACAGAAAAAGGACTTGAAAAACAGAAGGTCTAGAGAATGCTGATTCCCTCATGGAAGACATGGTCTTCCAGGCGACTGGCTCCTATAAGCCTGGCAAAAGCTGCCAGGAGGAACAGTCACTTGTCCATCTGAAGGGAAGGAAGCAACTTAAAAGATGAAAGAATCGCGAAAGACCCCTGCTGCAGCCCCAGCCCCCCATAAAACTGTTAGGTTTTTTCAGTTTTATAGGCATATTTGGCTTTAAAGAAAATCTGAAACATAAAATCAAAATTTATAGATCAGATATGTCAGGAAGCACAGTTTATGTTACCAAAAAAAAAAAAAATGGAATGTTTGCTTTACTAAGCTCTTCACTGCAATTTTCTCTGAAATAATAACCTCCCTTATGATTAATAAATATCCCATTCAGGTGCAACATTCAGGGCTATTTCTATGGCATTAAGCAAGGTACACCTCTGCACTGTTTACTCCACTAAATTTAGCTTACTTTCTTATTGCAATTTGGAGGAAAACGCATAGTGTGAGATGCCCATGGACAATGATCTACTGGTGCCAGATCATGCCCACTCACAAGAACCTATTGTGGGCCTATCTTGCCAACTCTGCGTTCAGTGGTTAAGCGGTCTGAGAGTTGGTCCTTGGTGGATGAACACAGTGAGGAATGGAGAAGGCATGAGACTGTGAAGCAGGTTCACTTTGTACCAGTTGCCAACTTGTCTGAGTCTAGTGACAAAACACATTCCTATGCAACAAGTTACAGGAAGCAGATGTGTTACTTACAGATAGGTAGCAAGGAATAGAAGAAGCATGATAGCCATGGTGAGCCAGTTCCCCAAGGCTCAAGGAAGCTGCGCAGGTTGGATGGAGTCTTGACAGCATGTGCCCCACTTTCACACAACTGAGGACCCTGAAAGCAGCCACCCTGGGTTGGATACCTCAGGGACATGTGATTCACTGGGCTAAAGAACATCCTGCTTCCAGGGGAGAAAGGAACAAAGCCCAGACTGTCCCATGCAGTTCCTGCCTAACTCAAGTGTTACATTCCCTAGGAAGGACATAAACAAAGCCTGGATTGTTTCAGGCAGCTCCTCCCTATCTCAGCTATTGCCTTCCCAGCACATTCTATAGTTACATATGTAGAACTACAGGAACTACAAAAAGCGGGGATAACTGAGCCAGTTCAAGGCCACCTAAAAAACTCTTCTTCAAAAGCAAGCTTGTTTAGGTTCCACAAGTTGCTTAGAACAAAAAATAAAGGATCATACAGAAATGGTCCAGGTCCCTGGTGAGATTCCATGTAGCCTGGAGTCTGGGCCTTAGCGGCTTAACTCCCTGCAAAAAGAAAGAAAAGGGAAGTATACCCTACTGGGGAATGGAAGTTTGGGGAAGCCATTCCAAAGGCCGCAAGTTCTGTGCCAGGCACAGAGACCATGGCCCAGGCAATGTGCCAGCATCAACAGGGTAATGACAGTGACACAGAGCAGCCAGGACTACGATGGGCAGGGGATGCCTGGACTTCATGTCCCTAGGTGTACTCATAAAAGAGGATTGACTGGGGCTATCTCACAGCTACCACCTGGAAGCTTAAACGCCCATGGAAATATGAGAGAGGACAATTGGTGGGACTAAGTAGGAAAAAAGACACATCTGTACCTCTAAGCTAGTGTCGTCAGGAGCCATCTGGTAAGTGGAGCATGAGAGATGGGAAAACACTAAATGAAAGCTACTGCTTTGGCCTAATTGGCCCAGACCTGTCCTCCTAACAATCAAATTTCATTTAGCCTGAATTTTTTGGTCTCAAAGCCTTAATGACAGAAAAAAGAGCTGAATTGAGAAATACGCACATCCTCCACCCACCAGGGAGGGTTCAGTAGTCACTGAGACTATTTGTATGTGGGAGTAATCACTGGGCTCACAGGATGTTAATGACAATATCTAATGAGGTGCACTATTTCACTCTAGCAGAGACTAGAAAGTATTTATAGTTAGCAAAGTTCTAATGGATTTTATACTGCAATAGGTGCTTGTGTGGGGAAAAGCATATTTAGGGTCCATTTAGCATCATTATGTTCCTTATGGCCTCTTTTGTGATCTTTACCCACCTAACCCATGAGTAGGGTGATATGAACCTATTGAACTGTTTGTTATCTCTTGCTAAACATAATTGGCCTTCCATTAAAGACACAGCATGCGAGTTACCTAACATCCAAGTCTACGACCAAACCATCCCATTATTGTCTTAATGCAACTGTGGCTTCCCAAAATTCAGACAATGCACACAAACAATATGTGAAAACCATATCTGCCATTCAAATGGACTTCCCAATTCAACCAGAGGATTATGATGGACATGTACATGTGTAACAAATAGTCAATTTCATTCAGGTAACCAAATATTTCTTTTCTTATAGGCCAATTCCAGAGTATAAATAAAACTTTAATTGTGACTAAGATTTGCTTATCTTTTCACTGTTGGTATATTTTGCTCCATTTATAACATTGAGGTTAATGAAAATATTTGGGATAGGAAACATTTTAAATCTTGTGAAGTTTATTGGTCTAGTGCTTTTAAAAGTATTATCTAATACATTTTGTATAGGGTTAANCACACAAACAATATGTGAAAACCATATCTGCCATTCAAATGGACTTCCCAATTCAACCAGAGGATTATGATGGACATGTACATGTGTAACAAATAGTCAATTTCATTCAGGTAACCAAATATTTCTTTTCTTATAGGCCAATTCCAGAGTATAAATAAAAACTTTAATTGTGACTAAGATTTGCTTATCTTTTCACTGTTGGTATATTTTGCTCCATTTATAACATTGAGGTTAATGAAAATATTTGGGATAGGAAACATTTTTAAATCTTGTAAAGTTTATTGGTCTAGTGCTTTTTAAAAGTATTATCTAATACATTTTGTATAGGGTTAATGATGAAATATTTTGGCATAAAGAACAAAAGGAATTTTTCCTAAGGCTCTTCTCATTTGCAAAATGAACTAAAAAATGAAGCCCAATATTCTTCTTAGCCCACAATCCTATTATGGGTTCAACTGGCCAATAAAAAGTATCCAGCTGGGTACATGGATTGGGGGTCCAACCTTTATTTATTCAGTTTGAATCTTTCCAAATAATCACCTCAGTTCAATAATTTTCAACTCTTCTTTCATTTTGTCCCAGATAAATCCGGCCTAAATGACTGTTTTAGAAGAAAGTGGATATTCCACCAGTCAATCAAGAAATTTCCACAAGAAGATAAAAGGCAAGCAGATTGAATATGGAAATGTACCCAGTTCCAAGAGAATTTGTTGTGTCCTGCAATCATTTTGTTTTACATCTGTGTCCCATCTAGGAGCAGTCACCCAGTCATTTAACCAAATACCAAATCCTCAAATTGTCTGCAAATACACTGCAGTTCATTTGGGTAGGTTTCTTTTTAAAGAAAGTCTGTATGTTATTATTAAAATAATAGCACATGTTTATTAGTAGACAATTCAGAAAGTATATTCAAACCAAAAAAGAAAAGAAAATGAAATTATCCATATTTTCCTCCTACTTCTAAAATATGTTTTGTGATCCTTTTGTTCCATCATGTTCCCATCCTCTCTCCCTCTGTATAGGTGGATGTATGTGTGTATATGTGATGTTTATGGGTTGTGTGTGTGTAGTGTGTGTGTGTGGTATTGGGGGGGTGTCAGGGGTTGTGGGAGTGTCATGTTGAAACTCTATTAACCCTATCGAGGGTTCAAGAGGCCAAAGAGAGACCCAGAGCCAGCAAACAAGACATGGGCTTTTATCGGGGGCTTACATGCAGCGGGAAGAGTCCAGTGGCAGGTGCTGGACAGGAGAACCGCAACCGCTTGCAAATAGCACGCAGGTTATACAGCATTTTCACTTAACATCCTCCCTCTAACTATCTCCACCCAGCAATCTTCATTTAACCCAAAACTCAGTGCCTCGATCCCCTCCACAGCGTGTAGGGGGTGTGTGGTGCGCGTGTGTCTACTCTAGAGATCCGAGTGTTGGAATTCATTGTCCACGTTACTTGCTTTGCCACATGCACCTATGTAACTCCACCACACTAAGACGACACCTGGTCTCAAGACGTTTAGAGCTCAGAACCCTATGTGTTGAGCTTAGGTTCTTTGTTGCTTCTCATGCCCCAAAACTATTACTGAATTGCTTGCCTGGATTCTGGCCTCACCTTACTCTGCGTACTTTTAGTTGACATTTTGTTTTGTTCCCACCTGTGAGACCTGCTGGGCTTGTCTTATCCCAGGACACCTGGCCCTGCTGGGCCCTTTTGGTACCAGTCTCTGCCTCAGTTCCACCCTCTGCTCTGATGTCCAACCTCCAGTCCACCTCTGCTTCCTACCTACACTCTCTCACACTCTACCTAGACGTCTTTTCCTCTTCCTAGATCTCCTGACATTGCTGTTTCCTTTGCCAGAGGTTCCTAGGTGTGCCTACCTAATCTCGAGATCCCAGTCTTCTGGTCTGTCATATCCCTCTACTAAAGAAACCCACTTCTGACTTGTGGTGTGTGTAGATAGACCTCTAAGGACTCTGTTTACTCAGCAATTGAAGCCTATGGAGATTTCTTACCACTTTCTTTTTTGGGTTAGAATGATCTTTTTTGTAGAACAATATCTTAAAGCAGCTACTTGCACTTTCAAGAATGGTAAACTTTAGCAATTATAAAACAAGTATAACTTCCAGTCTTGGAAAGCAAACCACAGATCCACATAGCTCCTAATGTCCGCCCAAAATAAGAAGGACTGCTGCAACTTTTACAAGTTCAGGGAGTTGCGATATCCTCCGATGCCATTGATTGTTGTAAACAACATATTGGACTTAGAAATAACTTTTCAATTTCCCGTAAGACTCTCTACTTCATCCTGGCTCTGCCCCTTCTGGTCCTACATTCTTAACTTGAGTCCATGCCCCAACTTCTTTCCCAACTCTAACACTGACAGTTACCATGATAGGAGAAGTTTGCAATTTTTTTTAGGAAAATAAATAAGTGCATTAATGTAACCATCATTACTTGGAAGTTTTAATTGTTTTATGCTGTTTGAATACACTACTTTTAACTCACAACATCCAGTTGTTGTGAAATATCTAGTAAGTCCATAATTTCGGCTCTCAAGAGTTCTGATTTCTTCCCTGATACATAACTCATCCACTCCGCTACCTTGTTCAGAGCGCCAGAGCAGTAATTGGCCAACAGAGAACAAGACAGGAAACCTCTTGATGAAAGACAAAAAGCAAAGGTCCAGGTAGGCAGACAGGATTACTAGCTCCCATCCCTCCCCTCCCTCCTCCTGTTTAAGGAATTACCCCAGCAAGTCTCTTCTCTCTTGTACATCAAGTTTTCTGTTCCTAAATGTATCATTTCCATCAATCTGCAACTTGAGATATCAAATAATGATTTTAGCTTCCCTACTCCCTCAAACAACTCTCTACTTTCAAAACAAACACCCAGCAACCCAACAACACACACACACACACACAAACACACACACACACACTTCCAGAGGACAAAATATAAAATAAGTTGGGAAAATGCATTGGAGAAAAGAAGTAAAAATTATACTTAAGACACCCACACACCACTTCCTACTGCCATCCCAGAGACAGAATGGGTGCCTGAGAGAATCTCCCCAGAAGTGTGAGAGGGATTTTGAGTGGAGGTAATTGCTGACCACTTCTCTGGCAGACCCAGTGGGATGCCTGGTAGGGCATGAAAAAATGGTCAGCAGAGAGAAGGAGGAGGGAAATTAGGCAAGATAAGGCAAGCATCACCTCTGGTTTCATAAACAGCCAAGTGTGGTGGAGTGGGGATTTCTAGGTTTTTCATGAACTTAAGAGTAGACATTTGGCCGGGTGCGGTGGCTCATGCCTGTAATCCCAGCACTTTGGGAGGCCGAGGCGGGCGGATCACGAGGTCAGGAGATCGAGACCATCCTGGCTAACACAGTGAAACCCTGTCTCTACTAAAAATACAAAAAAGTAGTCCGTGGTGGCGGGCGCCTGTAGTCCCAGCTACTGGGAGGCTGAGGCAGGAGAATGGTGTGAACCCTGGAGGTGGAGCTTGCAGTGAGCTGAGATCTCGCCACTGTACTCCTACCAGGGCGACAAAGCGAGACTCCGTTTCAAAAAAATAAAAATAAAAAATATAAAAAAATAAAGAGTAGACATTTGAAGATACCTAGAGAAAAGATCCAGCTTGCTAACTAGCCCCAAGAGAAGCCAGCCAGAAGAATGAAGGTATATTAGTCTGTTTTCACGCTGCTGATAAAGACATACCCAAGATTGGACAATTTACAAAAGAAAGAGGTTTAATGGACTTTTAGTTCCACATGGCTGGGGAAGCCTCACAATCATGGCTGAAGGCAAGGAGGAATGAGTCACATCTTACGTGGATGGCAGCAGGCAAAGAGAAAGAGAGCTTGTCCAGGGGAACTCCTCTTTTTAAAACCATCAGATCTCGAGACTTATTCATTTCACAAGAACAGCACACGAAAGACTTGCCCTATGACTCAATTACCTCCACCAGGTCCCTCCCACAACATGTGGGAATTCAAGATGAGATTTGACTGGAGACACACCCAAATCATATCAGAAGGGAACCACTTTCTTGAAAATTGGAGAGCAGGGAAGGGGAAGCAGTGGTGCCTCCACAGGATCCCCTGCAGTACTCTGTAAACGGCACCAGCCCAGATACCAAAGATCATCCCATGTGACACACAGAGAGCCAACAGTGGAAGTCATCCATGCCTAGAGGCTCAACCATGGACATCAGTAGCTGGACTGCATTAGCACTGGAGTGGGAAACAAAAAATAAGGGAGTAAACCAACTCTTATGTTGCCAAACTGTACCCGGGTACATAAACAAACTCCCCCTCTGCCTTACACTGCCAGGGGATGGACCCTGAAGCTTAATGGGATAGCATCAGGACCATGAGTGAGGGAAGGGAAGCCTCAGAGAGGCAGCTGTGAACTGTGATGTGAAGCAGATAGTAACCTGTCAATTTGACTGACGATTTACACAACAGGAAGTTTTTAAATGTAGTTGACTGAAATACATGGTCATGCCAAGATTGTTTTCCACCGCCCAGTGAAAATAGTGGCTTTAAAAGAATTAAATTCTGTTAAATAAATATCTATTTTTCCCATCTGATTTGTAATCACTTAACTCACTTCTGATGGCATATATGCATCAAAGTCAGAAGGAAGAGAGCTGCTGACCCATTGTGAAGAGGACTGAGACAATGAATAACGAACTGAATGAGATCACAGTGATGATGTCAGGCAGAGGTTATTAGCCTGATGTAAGACTAGTTTTCTAGGTCCAAGGTGAATCCAAGAACAGGTTTTTTTCTACCCAGGAAAGTGTACCTTCACACAGGAAAACAGACTTACAGAACGTGATATTAATGAAAAGGACAAGCAGAGTTTAATGCCTCCTCCCAACTTTTTAAATCCAATGGGAAAGAAACGGTATACTTCTAGCCACAGAGAGGAGATCATTTCTTCTCAACATTCCAAGCAGTATGTGGCCCACGCTGATGACTGAGGAGTCACGTTGGGGAACAGGTGCAGGTCAGCGGCCAGAAGGCCTCGGGAAACTGGCTTCTATATCATCAGTCCAGCTCAGGGAAGACCTTCCATCAGAAAAGCCTAGGAGATGCAATGCAGCAGCATGGGTCAAATATTTGTCCCACTGTCTAATGCTCCTCAGAAAGACACCAGGGGGCCCCTCTTCAAATAAGGCAGCTGATTTTAGTCTTACTTATAGGGAATGTCCAGGCAAACGGCAAGTAGCCTAGACACACTGAGAAGCCAGCCTCCCAGCATAGCAGGGTGATCAGGAAGATGGAGCTGAAGTTTTTCAAGGACATAGGGTGGGTGGGGAGAAAGGAATGAACAAGCATTTTTAAATGCACAATTAAAAGCCAATTCGACCATTTTGCTTCAAAAATCAAAGTGGGGCCAGGCCCGGTGGCTCACGCCTGTAATCCCAGCACTTTGGGAGGCCAAGGCAGGCAGATCACTTGAGGTCAGGAGTTCAAGACCAACCTGACTCACATGGCAAAACCCCATCTCTACTAAAAAATACAAAAATTAGCAAGGTGTGGTGGTGTATACTTGTAAACCCAGCTACTTGGGTGGCTGAGGGAGGAGAACTGCTTGAACCCGGGAGGCAGAAGTTGCAGTGAGCCAAGATTGTGCCACTGCACTCCAGCCTGGGTAACAGAGTAAGACTCCATCTCAAAAAAAAAAAAAAAGTGATTTTTAGGCAACTTGCACCAGTCAACTTTATATCTAAGGTCCGTAGGCTTCTATTGCAAATGTATAGAGGATAGGGAAACCAAAGAAAGAAAAATCTCAATTCTAAGTGGAATTTGCTTGGACGAGCCTACCGTGAAGGAAGGCCAATCCATGCAGGATTGTCTAAGAGATCCCTCACCAAGCCTCCTTCACTGACAATTTCTTTTTTTTTTTTTTTTTGAGACGGAGTCTCGCTCTGTCGCCCAGGCTGGAGTGCAGTGGCGCGATCTAGGCTCACTGCAAGCTCCGCCTCCTGGGTTTACGCCATTCTCCTGCCTCAGCCTCCCTAGTAGCTGGGACTACAGGCGCCCCACCTCGCCCGGCTAGTTTTTTGTATTTTTTTAGTAGAGACGGGGTTTCACTGTGTTCGCCAGGATGGTCTCGATCTCCTGACCTCGTGATTCGCCCATCTCGGCCTCCCAAAGTGCTGGGATTACAGGCTTGAGCCACCGCGCCTGGCCACTGCCAATTTCTTAATACTCCTTTACCGCATACTACAAAAGTCTATCATAGTTTCAGAGTGCCACTGAGGAAATGGAACTATTAGTGTCAATACATGTTTATATACAGAAACGAAACATTTTAAAATTTCTTCTAGTTTAATTATAAAAATATGTCTGCCACTAACAGAACCCAGTGTACATTTAGCCAAGCATGAGGTCTGAGCAAAGAAAAATAAGCTGTATAGATAGTGGCAAGTCAAACAAATATCTACATAAATAATCTTAATATTTTTATTATTTGTATGGCTCCCCAATTACAGTTACAAAAGAGTTGAGAGATAAGAAATCATTGAATTCTGTTTTAAAATAGCCTGGAATCTTAATCCCCACTGTAACCGAACAAAATATTTAAGAAGATGTTTAACTACACTCCCACTTAGCTTCATTTAATTTTTTATAAATGTGTTTACCATCATGATTATAACTTTGAAAATACTGCCTTATAAATATTTTATCAACAAGAAGTTTTAGCACTCCCCCACCCACTGATTTTGAGAGAAAACAAAACTGTCTTTCTTGATTTGAGTGGAAGAAAATTTTCCATATATAGCCACAAGTTTTGACAAATTTTGTCTTGAGTCATTCTGAATGGAAGCTTCTAAATTCCAGTATGAGAGGCTTGCAAAGGACGTCAGTTATTGAGCTTTTAGGATTGAAACTCTGAGGTTATTTTGTGATACCAATCTTGGTAATACAGAGATAATTCAGCTAATGTACTTGGAAGAGCTACAGTGAGACTGGATTCAAAGGATGTTTGTTAGAAATTAGTTGTGTTTTCCTCCTATGGTTAATAGCTTTAAAAAGTAGTGATACTATCCTACTTCCTGACACACATGTAAAAGCATCAATAAATGTCTTCTTTTATCTCAGTTTGCCTTTTAGCAGAAAATTACTTGAACTTGCAATGGTGTTAACTTATAGGAAAATGAGAAAGGGGCATTTTGACTTTCTTTAAAAGATAGTACTAGCCTCTGCCCTAGACCAAATCCTTTGAGCCTGATTTCAAAGACGAAGTAAATGATACATGAGCACACTGAGAGCCTTGTGGCTGTAAATCATGCTCTACCTCTAGAATCTAAAAAAAAAAAAAAAAAAAAAAGGGAAAAAAAAATTTTTC
>NW_016841754.1:1649986-1658675 GCF_001698545.2 Rhinopithecus bieti | reverse complement strand
AAAAAAAAAAAAAAAAAAAAAAATGGAGAAGATAATTGTTCAGAAGAAAAGCACAAGAATTTGGGGGGAGGGGAAGAGTGGCAATAAAAACGTATGCCTGTTGAAGTGTTTTCTTAAACCACTTCCAGAAATAACTGGCAAAATAAAGCCTCTAAATGTTTAAGCCAAATTAAATTGCTTACAAATGATCAGTAAAACATGGTTGCCATGGTTTCAGGTGCCCACAATGTGGTGTATGGGCTAAATACTGCCTTGCAGCAAAAATGCCTGTGTATTAAGCATGAGTCACAAACAAAAAAATAAAATAAATAAATAAATTATAGTGTCCTTAAGTGTTCAAAATCTTTCAAAAATAAAATAATGATTAATTATAATTTTTAAGTGTCAGCTGATCTTACCTGTTACTGTGACAGCCGTCAGCCGTTCCTGCTCCAAGTCCTGAGGCTTATCTTTGCACTAAAACCCAAGCCCTCCCCAGATGTCTAGCAGAGAACTGCATAGCCTCTGATCATGATAAAGTCACAAATACCTCTGACCCTACAGGTATTCTAAATGCTCAATAAGAAAACCTTGATTTTCTAGGAAGTTGTTTAAAGCCATTTTCCCAAAAGAATCTGAAACTTCATTGTGGGTTTCAGTTGGGTTTTGTTTTTGTGTGTTTGTTTGTCTAATTTCACCAAAGAAGACCCCTGTTTTCTATTCCTTTACCCCTTATTTCCTCCATCACACTCCAAGATGGAATTTTGTGGACTTAAAAATCAGTCCCTTGATCAGTGAGCATTTACTGAGCAGTACTATTAGGCCAGATGCTATTTAGACATTAAGGTTACAAAGATAAATAAGATATAGCTTCTTTCCTCATAGAAGACATTGGTTAGTCAGTCTAATTTTTTAGACCAGTAACTTATACTGTGGTAAAGCAGTGGTAGAAATATGGGCAGCATGTTATTGACAGAAGAAAGAGCACAGAGGAGAGGCACAAAGTTTAGCCTGGGAAATCCAAGAGAGCCAGGAATCTTCTAGAGTTTGCCCTTGACTTGTATGTCAGCCCATAGTAGGAATTAGCCAAGTGTAAGGGGAAGCTGAAGAGAATTCCAGTTAGAGGAAGAGCAGAGTCCCAACTTAGTATGTTCAAGGAATTATAACACCATATGTCTCAATGTGGCATAACATGTCAGGTAAGAGGTGGCACAAAACGAAGTTGGAGAGATGGACAACAATGAGGCCCTAGATTCTCGTAATATGATTTTTATCCTAGACTCTTGTAGGATCCTAAATCCTATTGGTTCTGTTTCTCTGGAGAACCAGCCATGTTTAGGAATACGAGGTTAATGTGGAGTCACTGAAGGTTTTGGGTAGGAGGGTCATGTGGTCTGATTTATCTTTCAGATAGATGACTTTGAAGGGCAAATTTGAAAGGGACAAAAGTGAAAACAAGGAAATCACTTAGCAGACTATGTGTGACTGTTATTTTTATGTCAATTTGGCTGGGACACAGGATGCTCAGATATTTGGTCAAATATTATTTGGGTATTTCTGTAAAGGTGTTTTTGGATGAGACTGACATTGAAATTGGTGAATTTGAGTAAAGCAAATTGTCCACCATAATGTGGGTGAGCCTCATCCAAGCAGTGGAAGGCCTGAGTAGAAAAAGAAACCAACCCGCCCCTGAGGAAGGAAGTGTTCTCCAGCTGACTGCCTTCAGACTCAGATTCATCTGCACCGTTGGTTCTTCCTGCCTGACATCCTGAGAGAAGCTCTGCTCTCCCAGGGTCTCCTGCACCACTGACCTGACCTGCAGATTTTGGACTTACCAGTCACTATAATACCATAAGTGAATTCTTTATAGTTAATCAACTCATTGATTAATTGATTTTCTATTGGTTCTGTTTCTTGAAAAACCCCGAGTATTACCCTGTGTGTCCCTAGACATAGATGATGAGGCGCAAACTGGAGTAGTGATAATAAAGGTGGGACTTAATATAATTTAAGAAGAAAAATCAGCAATACTAGTGACTAAAGTGTGGGGAGGTGTGAGGAGGTGCTATGTACCCAAGTACTTTGCTAAGCGATGGTCTTTGACTCCTGTGCTCTAGCACAGGTTTATGAAGTGGAAGAAACTCAAAGACTTCACTTCATTGCAAAATATTGTGCCTCTATGGTGCCTCTTTGACTCTAGCACAGGAGTCAAAGACCATCACTTAGCGAAGTGTCTGCGTGCATAGCTGTACCATCAACTAAGGTAGGGACCCTAGAGGAGGCAAAGTCCCAGGCAGGCTAATACAAGTCATGAGTTTGAGACATGTTGAGTTTGAGGTGCCCTGGGCATCAGAGTTGAATATATGAGTCCAGAGTTCAGAGGAGAGGATGGCTGGAAATGCAGATTTGGAGTTCATCCTTTATCATTTAGAACTGTACACATGAGACTTAATACAAACACTCAGAAAAAGGATGAGGCAGAATTTTGGGAGCCACCCAAGTTTAATGAGTGGGCAAAGAAAGTAGAAATGAAAGTAGGGCAAAGAAAGTAGACCCCAGACAGCTTATCACAAAAGTTTAAGAACTGTGAAGAGTCAGCTTGTACTCTACTTGCTGAAGACACAAGACTCCTGGGTTGGGGACAAAGTGTTTCATTACTGACAATAGGAGCAGTAGCCTGAATATCAGCATTATCTTGCACAAGTTTCCCAAACACAAATTCCCACAGGATGGTGCTTTATCACATCTCTTCCTTCCCCTTTAAAGAAATGGTTAAAGAAAGGAAAATGCTTGGTAGATTTGTGAGAAGTCATTACTGATAGTGGAGCTAAAACAATTGGCCAAAGGGAATAAGCCCACTATAAGGTGACCAGAATTACTTCCCGTCATGGGCCAGAGGTATGACAATCACCAAGCTAAATGGATTTACTGTGTTTTTCAATCATCCACACAGGCTACCACTGGACCTACATCATTGAGAATAAACCAGGATCAAACCATTATGGGAAGACACCCTAGATTTAGTTACAGCAACACCAAGGAATGGTAAGAAACCCTAACAAGGGAAACTAATTACCATGGTTTTCTAACCCACAGGACCCCAAGCCACAAGTTCAGCAATATGTTCTCAGCACAGTGAAACAAAAACAAACTAACATAGAATCAAATCTCTGCATTGAGGAAAACTAGTCATAAAGCTCTAAGCTCAGTGGCACAAATCACTATTGCATTGAGACCCGCCATAACCTCCTAGGCAAGTAGTTCTCTGGGAAAGTACTTACAAACTTGTTTGGGAATTTCAAGCATGTTTTAACCCCATAAGTTCCTTTAATTACTTGTGCACATGTGTTTTATGGCTCATTGAGGGAGTTACAATCTCTGGACACAGGTTTATGAATTTAAAGAAACTCAAAGACCTTACTTCATTGCAAAATATGGTGCCTCCATGGAGAGCTAAACGGTCATTTTAAAAGAGCAGCTTTTAAAACTAAAAGAAAAGAATCAATTGCAGGTCATAAAAAATGTATATTTCCTATAATTACACATGTGTATATTTTTAATTATATGAATTACATACTTTGTGTGACATCTACATGTCTTATTAAATGATATAGTCATTAAGACAAAATCACTCAAGTACCATTTATATTATTTGTGTAAGTTTTTATACAAGCAGGTGGTATATAAAGAGATCATCATCCACAGCTTCATAACTCCTTTGAAAAAACTTAACCAGCCATACAAATCAACGTTAACAGTAGTTTCTATCACCCAGTACTTCAATTCTGATATTTTTAAATTCACAAAAGTCTTTCATGATCCTTTTATCCCCATACTACATAATGGAGTTTATTTGTCTCTCAAAACTCAGATCAGATTCTACTTGCCCTAATGTCACACCCCATTCATCACTCCCACCCTAATAGAGCTTGTCACTCTCTCCAGGATTGATTGTAAGTCTGTCTATTGTTGTTCTTCCAATCCTGTATGGTAATTTATTCACTCAAGCATTTGCCTCCCCAGTAGACTTTCCAGCAGGCTGGGACTCCGTCTTGTACATCTTTGAAGGGGATGGCAGAGCAAGTGCAGAATCATTTCCAAACCTAATAAGGCAAGTAAAGAAATTCCAGTGAAAAAGAGTGCTGCCACCTCCAAGTAAGTTTTTAATGAGTTGCTTCCTCCAACGGTCATAGCTCCCTCTGGTCCTGCCGCCTTTGAAATCTGTTTTTTATTGTTGTTGTTATTTGTTTGGGATTGAATATTGCCTAAAACAAACCAGTTCCAGATGATATAACTATATCCCAGGAGAAACAGATTAGAAATTCAGGAATATAATCAGCCACTTCAAAAATCTGACTCAGTGACACAGTCAGCTGGGAGTTCTGGGCCCAGAACTGTTAGCCAGCCTGGATCCCCAGAAGCAGGTAGGGATGCCCCCTTGTATGTGTTTTAATGCAATTTTGGAGGCTTTGTAAACATACTGCAAAACCTAACAATCCACAAAATCACAGCTAGGAGGCTTCTGATAACCTGGAAGCAAAGATAGAAAGATCTTAGAAGTCATTTAGGTATTTGTTAATCAAGAAAACACAGAAATCAAGAAAATACAGAAGGTATTTGTTAATCAAGTTAATACAGAAAGAGAATTTAAGTTCTTACTATGTACCTAGTGATGTTCCTGGAGATTTTGTTTCTGTTATCAAGACTAAAAGTCACAGTGCTTGTAAGTAATTGAGACTTAAAATGTGGAACAAAATCTCACATATAAAACTACAAAATAACAGTAACAGGCAATGCATAATGAATGCTAAAATTGAATAGATTAGCGTACTGTATAGGATGACTACATGTCACAGTTAATCCAGAATTCTTCTGGTTTATGCCTTTGTCCCCATTTGGATTATAAATTATATATAGTATGGCGTCATTTCAAAGAAAGGATTTTCCCTCCTTAGAGTAAAGGCATGCATTGTTAATTCTTTACTAGGACAGAAGGAGAATAGCTATCATTTTCTGTCCTTGGAAATGACACCTAGTAATCATATATTAAGGAATTTTGTGATTTTTTTTTGTTTTTTTGTTTTGGTTTTGTTTTGCTTTGTTTTGCTTTTCTGCTATTGTACTGTTAGATTTATCAATGATCAATTATTTTGGTTTTGTGAATATAACCCAATCTTTTGAAGTAATTGGTAGCATCCTTAGTCAATATTTACATTTCTCACACTTATAAAAGACAAAATCTATTTTGAGCCAAAGTGGAGACAAGGAACAGGAGAATTTTACTATCTTTTTTTCTTTTCCATAAGGTTTTAATTTTCCATGTGAATGTGCTATCTTTTGTATAATTTGAATGTATGATATTTTATTGTGACTTCATCTTTATAATAAAATAACATTTAAAAGCAAAGGCAGAATGAGGAATATAATTCATGCAAATGTTGACTTCCTGTTGACAGCTCTCTTACATTAAAAAACAAACAAACAGACAAACAAAATACATAAAATTAGCCAGATGTGGTGGTGGGTGTCTGTAACCCCAGCTACTCAGGAGGCTGAGGCAGGAGAATTGCTTGAAACTGGGAGGCAGAGGTTGCAGTGAGCCAAGATCGCACCATTGCACTCCAGCCTGGGCAACAAGAGTAAAACTCTGACTCAAAAAAAAAAAAAAAAAAAAAGTCTATAAGAATGTCTGAAAAGCCTAACACACTTGGCACAGGTTTTTAGAGGACCTGACAAGCCTGTGTTCATAGCATGCACAGTGCAACGTGTGCTGCTACAGAGGAATTGTTTTATAGACTGTGTTTGTTTTGTTTTACATTCACTTTAAAACCTAAGAAAAGCTGGGGAAGGATTAAAGGTTCATAATAAATTTTACAAGCCTGGACAGTGAAGAAAAACCCCAGAGTGTTATGAGGTGTTAAATAAATTGAATTGACTAAACTTTCTGCCCCATTGTCATGATGGCCTTTACACATCTCACAATGTGGAGACTATTAGGTGTTAGCCTGGCTTAGAAAGATAAATTTTCAACTTTCAGACAGAAGTGTTGATTTAGGGTATACTGTGTGAGCCACAGAATTCTTGTTCCAATCAATTCTGGCCTTAGTATTTGCAAAAATGCATATGAGTAAAAAGAAAGACAGACAAATGATGGTAAAACTTATTCAAAATGCAAATATTTTCATTTTCTCCCTCATTATTGAAGTCTTCCTGCAGGTATAATCATAAAAGGACCCCACGGGCAAAATAGAATTGGTACAGCTATTTTAAAGTATTACCAAGAAGCCAGTCTTCTGTGACATTTTAGGTGCAGGCTCAAAATTGATGCACAATTTTAGTGCAAACCCATTTATCTATTCTGCTATATAAATTGGTTTGCCAAAGGGGCTTTTTCTCTGTCCATTATGTAATCTTCTTATCGCTTTATCATATTATGCATTATGGAGAGGTCTACAGTAATAACTGAACAATTATCTTTCATGCATGGGATCATTTTGATTCCATCCAAGCCAGTTTGTTAAAGACAAAATACCCTGACATTCTCATGGGATGTATCCTGAGATCTTTGAAAATCTGCAAATCTGTGAATACTACTGTAGAATAAAGTTTCCTCCTTCTGATAAAAACAAGAACAGACAAGTTTAAGCAACTCAAAACTTCTACTGGTTTGGACCTGTTTGGGCCTCCGTTTCAATCACCAGCATGTTTCTAGTCAATTTTTTTTAGTAAAAAATTAGTTTTTTAAATGGTTCTTTGGAGTTATCTTGTTTATTCAAAAAATAGAAATCAATAAAGCAATCAAGTAAATACAAAATTCATTATTGCAGAAAGCCAATAAAATAGGAAAATTTTTGTCAGTTTGACTAAAGAAAGCACAAATAATCAATTAAGGTAGAATCACGAAAGACAATATAATGATATCAACCTAAAACAATCAAAAAGGTCAAAATTTAGTTTAAAGAGAGTTTGTTCAAATGCAAAGTTTGAGGAGGGGCTACCAAGAAATACAGATTCCAAAGAATGGAAGTCAGTGTTCCTCAGTGTTAGAAGTTTCAGGTCATTTATATACACGAAGTTTAAGAAAACAGAACAGTATTTCAATATCTTTTTACATAAAACTTAATGCATAATTGCAACAATCTGATGAGTCAAGGTGGTTTAGGTATGAGACAGTAAAGGATTCAGTTAATGTATATCGAAGATCAGCGATTGAAAAGGGAGGAGATCTGGTCTCTGGTTGTCCCTAGTCATTCACAGAACAAGAACAATGAGGAAGAGAGTTCATCCATAAACTAAGAGGCAGAAGTTGTAAACATGCTACATGACTCAAGGGCTTAATTTCTCCCTTGGCATAATAAATTTACAGGGTCCTGAAATCTTATTTTCTTTTACAATGATATATGTAAAGAAGGTTATTTTCAATTTTCAAATAATGTGGTATAACTTTATACCAGTAAACTTGAAAATCTAGATAAAATAGAAAATATAGGAAAATTAAAATGAATAAAATTGACTTAAAAGACTTATTAAACCAAAATTCATCTATAAATATAGAAGTAGTAAAAGTTGTGAGAAAAAAAAAAAAACAGTGTCTCATAGTAAAGGTACTAGTCCAAGATAGTTTTACAAGAAAGTATTATGAAATACTCAAGGAACAAATAATTTCTATGTCATATGAACCAAGTAGCGTTTTTTCCAATAATACAAGAATGGTCAACATGAGGAAACCTACTGATGCTAGTGACTTTATTAAAAGATTAAAGGGGGCAGGGCACAATGGCTCATGCCTGTAATACCAGCACTTTGAGAGGCTGATGCAGGTAGATCACTTGAGGTCAGGAGTTCCAGACCAGCCTGGTCAACATGGTAAAACCCCGTATCCACTAAAAATACACAAATCTGTCGGGTGTGATGGCTCATGCTTGTAATCCCAGCTACTTGGAAGGCTGAAGCAGGAGAATCACTTGAACCCAGAGAAAGTATTTAATAAATGTACCGTTAATTTCAAATTTTTAGAAATCTTATTAATAGAATAATAGAAGAAAATTACTTAAATTTGATAAATTGCTTCCACCAGCAACCCTCAGGAAACTACATACTTAATGATGAAATCTAACATTCACATTAAAGTTAGGAATAACTTTAATGCTATCATTAATACTCTTTTACATTGTTTCTGTTTAACCTGTAGAAGCTAAATGACTTGTTATGAGTCTTTGTTTTCAGCACTTAGTCATTTACACAATTGAAGATACACAGTCTACATCATGAGGATCACAGGTAGAAAAATTAGAAAGATCAAACAAAAACCAGGCGCTGTGGCTCACGCCTGTAACCCCAGCACTTTGGGAGGCCGAAGCGGGTGGATCACATGAGTTCTGGAGTTCGAGACCAGCCTGACCAACATGGAGAAACCCCGTCTCTACTAAAAATACAAAATTAGCCAGGCGTTGTGGCGCACGCCTGTAGTCCCAGCTACTCAGGAGGCTGAGGCAGGAGAATGGCGTGAACTCGGGAGGCGGAGCTTGCAGTGAGCCGAGATCCCGCCACTGTACTCCAGCCTGGGCGATAGCGAGACTCCGTCTCAAAAAAAAAAAAAAAAAAGAGATATTCAAAATGTAATATCCAAACCTTTTGAGGATTTTGTTGTTGTTGTTGTTTTATTATTTTATTACTGTTGTTATACTTTCAGTTCTAGGGTACATGTGCA
>NW_016841754.1:1646150-1648878 GCF_001698545.2 Rhinopithecus bieti | reverse complement strand
TAAACCTTTTGAGGATTGTTGTTGTTGTTGTTGTTTTTATTATTTTATTACTGTTGTTATACTTTCAGTTCTAGGGTACATGTGCACAAAGTGCAGGTTTGTTACATACCTACACGTGCCATGTTGGTGTGCTGCACCCATCAACTCGTCATTTACATTAGGTATTTCTCCTAATGCTATCCCTCCCCCAACTCCCCACCGCCCCCCTCCCCCCACAGGCCCTGGTGTGTGATGTTCCCCGCCCTGTGTCCATGTGTTCTCGTTGTTCAACTCCCACCTATGAGTGAGAACATGCAGTGTTCGGTTTTCTGTCCTTGTGATAGTTTGCTCAGAATTGTGGTTTCCAGCTTCATCGGATTGGTTTTTTTGTAAGGCTGCCTAAGAAGCTCTGTTTACTCTAAACATAATTCTCTCCTGTAAAGTCATTTAGAAATTAAATAAAATACATTTTCTTACATACACTGCTTGACGGGAATATAAGTGCAATGACAATCAGTGGAGTAAAAAGCATTTTAATGCCTCAGGTTCCATAGCAGCTCGGTTAACTACAGCGTAAATTCTTCTCTACAGACCTCATTCAGGAGAAATGTCGTTACAGTAACTGAACAGATCGTAAGCTCCACAGGCGCCATGCTTTCCGCGGAACAGTTTTCATTGCTAACAGAGAATGCTGACTGCATTTATTTTAATACAAGTCTGTGGCTTGTGTACAAGTAGAAGAGCATTTTTTCACTACATTAATTTTATATGTTTTAGAATCTAGACTAAAAGCTATAAATTAGAAGAAAGACGACTAGAATATCCTGGGTCTCTGTGACATAGCACCTCTGAAATAAGTATTGCAAAAAGAAAGTACAGCAAAATAAATATAGTAATATTGGATTATAACCCAAAGTATAAGACAAACACCCATGAGTCAATGCTAGTATAAATAAGTGAGTGAATAAATAAATAGGGAGAGAAAAGATAAATCCACCATGCAGAAGAATTCCAAACAATTTGTGTGGCTCCTCCACCCTCAGGGAAGTGGAGCATAACTCTCACCTTCAGGGGTAGACTGCACATCGTGACTTCCAACAAGTATAGCAAGCAAAGGAGGGAAAGAGTAACTTGACAGTGGAGAAACCTGATAAACACACCTAAGCGAGGTGCTCCTGGTAAACATCAAGAGTGGTAGGTCATGTGGATAGCATGCGCCCTTGATAGGATGTAATGAGACTGGCACTTTACCTCCTCAAAACCCATAATCCCAACCTAATCATGAGAAAAACATCAGGCAAATCTCAGTTGAGGGGCATTCCACAAAATGCCTGACCAGTACTCCTTGAAATTGTCAGGGTCATCAAAAACAAGGAAAGTTTGTGAAACTGTCATAATCAAGAGGAGCCTAAGGAGTTGTGATATCTAAGTGTAACGTGGTCTCCTGGATGGGAAACTGGAGTAGAAAAACCACTTTAGGTAAAAACTCAGGATAAGTGAATAAAGCATGGACTTTAGTTCATAATGATGTATCCATACTGGGTCCTATATTGTGACAAACATGCTACACTAATGCAAAATGTTAATAACAGGGGAAACTGGGCATGGACTAATGGAGAACTCTGTACTATGTTCACACTGTTTTGTAAATCTGAAACTATTCCACAATTAAAACGTATTTAAAGATAACAAAAAGGAAATACAGATAAATGAGCTGATGTATTACTTTTTGTTTTTTGTTTTCTGTTTTTGAGGTACAGTATCACTGTTTTGCTCAGGCTGGAGTGCAGTGGCACGATCTCAGCTCACTGCAACCCCCATCTCTAGGTTCAAGCAATTCTCCTGCCTCAGCCTCCTGAGTAGCTGTGATTACAGGCACGCACCACTGTGCCCAGCTAATTTTTATATTTTTAGTAGAGACAGGGTTTCACCATGTTGGCCAAGCTGGTCTGGAACTCCTGACCTCAAGTGACCCACCTGCCTCAGCCTCCCAAAGTGCTGGGATTACAGGCATGAGCCACCATGCCGGGCCTGAGCTGATGTTTTTATTTCTGCAATGCTACTCAGCAAACCAAGTGATAAAGTAGAGCCTTGACACTTACAAATTTAATATTCATTGGATACCTTGATTAATAAATTAGCTGGGCAAAGAATTTTAAATTGGAGATCATTTTCTATTATAATTTTGAAGACATTTCTCTATTATCTTAGAGTTTCCAGCATTGCTGTTGCAATATTGATGCCATTCTAACTGAATTCTTTTTTATCTTTCTTTGTAAAAAAAAATAAATAAATAAAATTGGTAGAGTTCCCTTATTGTCCCTGGTGCCCTGAGATTTCATCGTGCTGTGCCATTGTGTAGCGAATGAGGTAGACCCTTCAACCGAGAAATTCGTGCACTTCAGTTCTGCATAATTTTTGTAATTATTTTGTTGATGAATTCCTCTCCTCTATTTTATCTGTTCTCTCTTTGTAAAATTCTTATTATTTTGGATTTTAGGTTTCCTGACCTTGTGCTTTAATTTTCTTACCTTTTTTCTCTCATTTTTCATCCTTTTTCTCTTTTACCACTTTCTGAGAAATTATTCAGCTTTATATTTCAACCATTCTTTCAGGTTTTCCCAATAACTCCTTGTTTTGTTTTACTGATCTTTTGTTTTATTCTATTCTTATTCTATTCTTGCTTCCTGTATGGAATCTCCTATTCTCTGAGGGTTTTTTTTTTTTTTTTTTTTTTTTTTTTTTTTTT
>NW_016841754.1:1629024-1646107 GCF_001698545.2 Rhinopithecus bieti | reverse complement strand
TTTTTTTTGAGACAGAGTCTCTCTGTCGCCCAGGCTAGAGTGCAGTGATGCAATCTCGGCTCACTGCAACTCCACCTCCTGAGTTCAAGTGATTCTCCTGCCTCAACCTCCTGAGTAGCTGGGATTACAGGGGCGCACCACCACGCCCGGCTAATTTTTGTATTTTTGGTAGAGACGGAGTTTCACCATGTTGGTCAGGCTGGTCTTGAATTCCTGACCTCAAGTGATCTACCTGCCTTGGCCTCCCAAAGTGCTGGGATTACAGGCGTGAGCCACTGTACCTGGCCAATGTTGCAAGTATTTCATGAGTATGAGTATGTTTTCATCAGGAAAAGAGGATATCATCCCATCCCAGTGCCCTCTTCAGAAACATCTTGTTTGCAGGTGGTGACAAACCCACACAGACAGATATGGTTGTGGATTTTTTGGGTTTTGGGTTTTTTATTTTTCTTTTTCTTTTTGGATTTTCCTTTTTTTTGGGGTTTTTTTTTTTTTTTTTTTTTTTTTTTTTTTTTTTTTCAGATAGAGTCTCCCTCTGTTGCCCAGGCTGGAGTGCAGTGGTGCGATCTCAGCTCACTGCAACCTCCACTTCCTGGGTTCAAATGATTCTCCTGCCTCAGCCTCCTGAGTAGCTAGGACTACAGGTGCGTGCCACCATGCCCGGCTAATTTTTGTGTTTTGAGTTTTGCTGTGTTGGCCAGGGGTTTTGCCATGTTGGCCAGGCTGGTCTTGAACTCCTGACCTCAGTAATCTGCCGGCCTCAGCCTCCCAAAGTGCTGGGATTACAGGCATGAGCCACCATGCCCAGCCTTCTCTGAAGTTTTAAGTGACAGTTTTTGTAAAGTTATCTTATCCCTGAGTAGTTTGGCGTTTTGTTTGTTTCTCTCTATCATGACTCAAGAAGCTTTGCTCTGATGCCTGATAATTGCAGATTGTCTGTACATACTTAAGAGTGGAACTTTACATGTCGATTAAAAGCTGGAATATTTTATATTAAATAAAGAAGGAAATCTTGTCACATGCTATACAACAAGGATGCAACTTGAGGACATTATGCTAAGTGAAATAAGCCAGTCACAGAAGGCAAATACTGTATGAGTCCACTTATGCGAGATAATCTAAAAGTGGCCAAACTCATAGAAACAGAAGCATGGTGTTTTCCAGGGAAGAGGGGAAGGATACAGTTTCAGTTTTGCAAGATGAAAATGTTTTTGAGATCTGTTGCACAGCAATGTGAATATTCTGAAATACTGTTACTGAAGTCTACACTTTAAAATGGTTAAGATGAAAAATTTCATGTGTGTGTTTTGTTTTACCACGATTAAAATTTTGTTTACATTTATTAAAAACTTGATCAGAAGCCTTGGGCACCAAGGTGGGGCTGTTTTGCCATGGGCTCCAGTTCCAAGTGATGAGGACCACTATTTCACTAAGGAATCCCTAGCGTTAATGTCATTAGGTCTCTCCTCTTGGAAAGTCATGGGCTGCTGAGATTCCCCAGAGAATGATCATCCAAATCCCTCTCCTATGGGGTATGAGACTGACTGCTGGCTTTCTGTGAGGTTTGTAGGAAAAGACAGTGATTCAGTGATTTCGGAATTGAGTATACAAATTTTACCTCCTTCTCCCCACTTTCAGTATGGTCCCCTGTCCTCAGTTGTGCTTGGAATTATTTCTACATTACGCCTTCTATGTTACATTTCCAGGGAATATAGTTTCAATCTTCTTCCATGATGAGGGAAGAGCAAGCCATCATACAACTCTGTAGAATTGGGACGTAGGCCTAGGGAGCGTAACTGCTTCAAAAAGAAATCAGACTACTTTCTTTGCACTTACAGAGGTATCCACTCTAATTGAGCCTTAGGGATTCAACTCAGTGTAAATCAGTTTGGTTCTCAACTTTCTCCACTGCTTAGTGAGGATTCAGTCATGTCAAGTCTGATTAGTCAATTACCACTTTCCCGTCTACTTACCAATTTTCAAAATTTTGTTCATTTTCTCTCCCATTCTCTTGTCCTCGAGTGGTTCATTTGAGGTCAGGAGTTTGAGACCAGCCTGGCCAACATGGAAAAACCCCATCTCTACTAAAAACACACACAAAATTAGCTGAGCCTGGTGGCACACACGCCTATAATCTTAGCTACTTGGGAGGCTGAGGTGGGAGAATCGCTTGAACCCGGGAGATGAAGGTTGCAGTGAGCCAAGATTGCAAGATCGCACCACTGCACTGCAGCCTGGGTGACAGAGCAAGACTCCATCTCAAAAAAAAAAAAAAAGTTTAGATTAGAGGGGCTTGGGGGTTGACAAGAGGGTGATGGCTATTGCCTATATTCATCCACCATCTTTACCCAGAAAAGGTGGCTTGTTTTCTGTACTTTCAGATTTAATAACTAATTTCTTGGTTGGAGGTGATGTAGTGGAAAGTGTCAAAGATTTAGAATCAGTCAACCTGAGCCAGATTCTGGATCTGCCATTTTCTTGTGTGGCCACAAGTTAACTAGCTTCTCATCTCAGTTTCTCTGTTTATAAAATTAAGGTGTTAACACATAGGCTTCTTTTGAGGACAATGTGAAAAAAACATATGAAAGGCATATGTAAAATAACATATGTAAATCTCATGTAAAACATAATACTTGCTTAACAAATATTAATTCTTCTTTCCTTTCCAATATTAGTTGTTCAATTTACCTTCCACTAGCAACTGTAACATTCTGATAATAACCTCGTTTTGGGCTCAGTTTCTATAATATTATTTCAAATCACACTAGCCATCCTCTCCTGGCTGTACTTGCCACCTTGAGATCTGCCCTCCGATTATGACATTCAGTCTCAGTTGGGTGCTATGTCATTCAGTTGGAATAAATGCAAATTTTAAATTTAAAAAAAATTCAAAAATGAATGCATTACTTTTGAGTCATTCATTCAAATCTACTTTTACCTTACTATTGATATTTCCAAAATTGACATTGATATTTCCAAAATTTCCCTTAAAAACTAAAATGGACTTTGGTTAGATATCAAGATTTGGACAATTGTGTAGAACTTTAACTATCTGAGCCCAGAGTTTTGTTCATATCCTTGGAGATGGAAGGCAGCTGGTTACTGTCCTCATGGTATTACATTTTCTCCCAACCCACACAGTGCTAACACACCAAACCATCTGCAGCAAAAACATGCCAAGGTTTTACAACAAACTGGGCACTAAGCATTGCTCCATATAGACCATCAAGAAATTCACAAATCAGTGGCTTAAAGACTTTATTAAATTTACAAATATTTCTTGAGTACCTACTATGTTCCACTAATTGTCATAGGTATTTGGGATATGCGAGTCAAAGAAACACATTTAAATCAAGAATCCTTGCATTCATAGAGCTTATATTTTAGTGAAAGAGATAGACAACAAACACAATAAGTAAATTATAAAGTGTGTGCTTTTTAAATAGAGCAGAGAAAGGAGGATCAGAACTGCTAGAAGAGGTATTGCAATTAAAATGGACAAGATTTCTTATGTACTCCATAGATCACCACTAAGTCAGTGATAGTTTTTTAGTCACAAGTAACAAACAACTTTAAACAGAACACAAATGTATTAAGTAGATATCAGGGGACATACAAAATTGACAGCAATACTAGAGAAACAAGTTGAAAAAAGGTTAAGAATCAGGGTAGCTCCAAAGCAAGTGGAATTAATCAACATTCTCCACACCTACCATCACTGGAACGAATAATCTCCTAGCATCTCGTACCCTTTCTGCATTGCTCCAATCAAGACTGGAAGTTCCAGGAGCATCTGATTAACCAAGCTGGAGTCACTTGCCCTCTTAGGAGGTAGACAATCTCAAAAAGAAACTTTCCAGAGGGAGAGTTAATTCTTCAAAAGGAAATCAGTGTGTGTGCCAAAGTAAGGGAAATGGGTGATGGGCAACCAAAACAGTACATGTTCACTATCACAAGTGCGCCCTCCAGAATATCTACATAGACGGGGTATAGAGAAGCAATCTGATTGGAAAGAGGCAGTAGGGCACTGTTCTTAATCTGCATTTTGATAGCACACTGTTTTGACTTACATTGTTTATTTATGTTGGTAGTTTTGAAGAGTTGCTTAAGATTATTGAGCTGGGTGTGGTGGCTCATACCTGCAATCCCAGCACTTTGGGAGGCCAAGGCAGGTGAAGTTTGAGACCAGCCTGGCCAACATGGTGAAACCCCATCTCTACTAAAAATACAAAAATTAGCCGGGCATGGTGGTGCGCACCTGTAATCCCAGCTACTTGGGAGGCTGAGGCAGGAGAATCACTTGAACCCGGGAGGCAGAGGTTGTAGTGAGCCGAGATCACGCCATCGCACTCCAGCCTGGGCAACGAGTGAAACTGGGATTCAAAAAAAAAAAAAGATTATTGGCTAGATTAAGCCTCTACAAGCCGTGCCTGGGGCTGTCTACTGATCACAGCCTCAGAGACATCCTCTGGCTGCTATTGCAGCTTGACTGACCTTATTCTAGAATCCCCAGTAGGATGAACCACGAGAGACCACCATGTGGACTCCTTTCACTACAATGGCCTTTAGTAGTGAACTACAAACCACACCCTAGACTAAATTAAACAGTCATCAACCAATTGGACTACTCTTTGTATATTTTTAATTATCCAGGGAAGAATATTTCAGAACTTTTCAAAAGGGGATTTGGAACACATGCTGCTATAGGAACAGTAGCATAGATTTGAATCTCCCCAAATCCCCACATGAAAACAGACAAAACAAATATACAGCAAAACCACAAGCCACAGACAATGGTTACAACAAAACTAAGTCTTTTCTGTGATCATATTGGCAGTGGTTGTATTAATATTACTATTCTGAGATGATTCTGTATATAATAGAGAATAAATTAGTAATGATAGAATATTGTAATTTTCTCATCCCTCATGTTGTTATCAGTGGAAAGTATCCGTACGCGGCTGCAGTAACCTCATTTCTTGCCTCCTCACAACAAAGAATTCACCTGAGGGACATAAGGCAGAAGGGGAGACTGAGGCAAGTTTTACAGCAAGAGTGAAAGTGTATTAAAAAGCTTTCGAACAGGAATGAAAGGAAATAAAATACACCTGGAAGAGGGCAAGCAGGCAATTGAAGAGATCAAGTGAGTGGTTTGACCTTTTGACTTGGGGTTTATACATTGGCATACTTCCAAGGTCTTGTGTTACTTCTCCCCTGAGTCTTCTCTTGGGGTAGACTGTCTGCATGCTCATGCTTGAACCCACTCGCCCAACTCCTGACATCTTATTGGGAAGCAGCTAATCACCGGTTTCAGGTGCTTCCTGTCTATTGGAAGACTGCTTTTCCCTGGCACCAGCTATGACCAATTGTTACTTTAGACAGTGAACAACAGCCTGACCATCAACAGATGGTCACCTGACACTCAGGGTGTGGTGGGGGAGGGGAGCCCTCTCCTGCCTGCTTATACCAGACTAGCTACCCACTGTAACAACACCCTGAACAACCATGATTTCCAGTGCCAAAGAAGACACAGATTTAATAGATGAAAATGGAAGTAAAAATCTTGCATTCCTGAATTTGAATTGGAAGTATCACTATGAACTCGGGGTTTTCATCTTTAAATATGTATGTATACCCTGAACTATACATAATATATACACATATTTTATATATATTTAAATGTAACATGTATGTGTATGTATATGTGTGTATGTATATGAATATATAGAATATATTTAATTTTTTAGCTCTGTTAACTGAAAAGTCCTAGAAACAATGACTAACCCAGTAGCAATGAGCACCCCAGCACATAGATGGTGTCTTGAAATTGTATTTCCCATAAGAGAAATCAAGATTTCTTGAGGAAATAACTAATTCCAATGTTAAGAGCAAGAAATGAACAGATGAATCAGGAAAATTTGTCCTACCAGATAATATGTTATCAATGACTGCTGGTATCCTGTCAAAAGAACCTGGAAGACAACTTGAAGAAGTCCCCGCTAGCAAAAAAGAGAGTGCTTCATAGGCATTGAGTGAATAAATATGCCAAGTTTTCATATTGATATGGATATGATTCTGGACTTCTTTCCCAAAGGCTTATCTACCTCTGTACTAATAGTACCTGTTTTGATTTGATATTTAATAGTATATTTAAAATAACTAACTCTTGATATCTGGTAGCAGGACTACTGTTCTTGTTCTTCTTCAAAATTTCCTTGGCTCAGGATCCCAAATTTTATGGAAAAAAAAACTCTACTATTATTATATTTTAAATACCATTGTTTATAAATTAGGAACAGTTGCCATATCATTCATAAACTGAGAGTCTTCTCATTTACTTAGATTTTCCTTCACACTTTTCAATAAAGTTGTATAATTTTAGAAGTAAGGTCTTGCATATCTTATCTTAAATTTATTCCTGGGTTCCTTATAATTTTTCTTGCCATCATATACAAGATTTCTATTCTAATTACCTTTTCTAATTGCATTTTGTCTCTGAATAAAATGTCATTGACTGTTTTCTAATTACATTGTATCTAGTAACTGATTGAATTTTCTTATTACTTGCAATTATCTTGGATTGTCTACATAGACAGTCATATTATCTATGAATCACAACATTTTGTTTCTTGATTTCCAGCCCTTATACCTATTTTATTTTTTGTTATAGCATACAATTGCAAGAGTCTCAGTATAATGTTTATATAGCACTCATTGTTGTCATATTACATAAATTAATGGCAATGTCTGTGTCATAAATTTTTCCAATGACTTTATGTTTTATTTACATAAGGGTAAGATATTGTATGAAATGTATATATATAACCAGATTTAGGGAGAGTTTAAGATGGAGTGCTCTAAAATATAAGTAGTCTGTCTTTGTCTAAATGTCAAAACCAAACATCTAGCACTGATATCTGGAAGTGCTTGAATGAACTGGTTGACACATAAGAATAAACTATTTGTAGATCACAGCTTTTCTGACATGAACTGCATTTTATCATTCAGCATAAAAGTTTTCAAATACAGAGTTCTTTGGGAAACAAAAGAGAACATTCCCCAGTCATTCTAAATAAAACCTAAGAGACAACATGTCTGCTGAGCAGAGTGCAGTCTGTTTTCTTTTCAAATGTATCACCACTAAGTATGATCCTTGCTGTGGGTTTGACAGATATGCTTTTTCAGCTTAAGGAAGTGTTCCTGGTTTACAGTTATATTTACATTTTGTGTAAAGTTAATGTCTTTTATTCCTGAAGTAAAATCAACCTAGGCATGATCTATTTGATCATGATAAGCAGTTGCAAATTTTATTTGCTGATATTTTATTTAGTATATGTGTTCATAATTTTTTATTTTTTCTGAGACAGGTCTCTCTCTGTCATTCAGGCTGGAGTGCAATGGCACGATCACGGCTTACTGCAGACTAGACCTCCTGGGCTCAAGTGATCCTCCCTCCTCAACCCCCAAGTAGCTGGGACTACAGGCGCACACTACCACACCTGGCTAGGTATTTTTTATTATTTTTAGTAGAGACGAGGTCTCACTATGTCACCCAGGCTAATTTCGAACTCCTGAGCTCAAGCGATCCTCCCACCTTAGCCCCTCAAAGTGCTGGGATTACAGGCATAAGCCACCATGCCCAGCTCATACTTTTTTAATATAGTTCTTGTACATTTGGTTTTTTACCAAAATTATATAGGTATCATAAAATGAGTCTGGAAATAGAAAATTCCTTTTTATTTATTACAGTAATTTGTATCCAGTCAGCCTTCCATATCCAGGGATTATGCATCCACAGATTCAAGCAACTTCTGAGAGAAAATATTTGAAAATAATGAAAATAATTTGGCAATAAAAATAACACAAATTTTAAAACAATACAGTATAACAACTGGAGTTAGCTAATATCAGTAATGTAGAGATGATTTAAAGTATATGGGAGGATGTGAATAGGTTATATGCAGATACTATGCCATTTTATGAAAGAGACTTGAGCATCTGTGGATTTTGGTATCCTTGAGGGTCCTGGAGCCAATCCCCTGCAGACACTGAGCGACAGCTGTATAGTTAATCTGGTTCTTGCAGGTTGTTGGAATTCTCCCTTAAATTATCTGGGCTTTTTTACGTGAGTTGATTGTATTTTATCCGTTGTTAATGAATCCTGGTCTGTTCCAGTATGCTATTTCTTCTTTAATTCAATTTGAAAACTTTTTTTAAGAAAATTATTCCTTTAACAAAAGGTTTAAAATGCATTCGTGGAAAGTTGTTCACGATCATCTCTTCCACTTGTTTCAATCTCTCCAGCATCAGTAGTTATGGCTCCCCTTACCCCACACAATATTGTTTTGTTCTCCATTCTCACTTCTTAGTAACAGGAGCCACTTTACAGTTCTTAGCAAAGTTATGGGAGAATTAAATTATTTGAATCTTTCTCTGAAAATGTCTTTATTTCACCCTTTCTCTTGAATAAAAGTTTGGCTTCAAATAGAATTCTAGGTAGGTAGCTCAGCACTTCAAATATATTGTTTCACTGTCTTTTGGCCTCTATTTCTGCTGATGTGAAATGTGTTGTCAATCACTGCTCTTTGGTAAGTAATCTTTTTTTTTTCAGGTTGCTTTGTGGATTTTTCTCTTTGTCTTTGGCAATGTGCAATTTTACAATGATGTATCTAGATGAAAGATAGAAATTAAAAAATAAGGAAAATGGAGGAGCTATATTCAACTAAAACAATGGCAGAAAAATTTCCAGAGCTGGTAAAAGATGTGTCTCCTTTGATTGGAGAAATGTAACAACATCCCAAACAGAATAATTACAAATACATCTATTACATGGAATATCCAAAAATATGTATTCCGTAAACAGAAATAACAAGAGAATTTAGCAAAGTTAAAAGATGCAAGATCAATATTTAAAAATCAATTGTATATCTTTATGAGCAATAAACTTTTTAAAAATTTCATTTGTAGGTCAGGCAAGGTGGCATATCTTTATCAGCAATAAGCTTTTTAAAAAATATAATTTATAGGCCAGGTGAGGTGTCTCACACCTGTAATCCCAGCACTTTGGGAGCCCAAGACAGAAGGATCACTTGAGTGCAGGAGTTCAAGACTAGCCTGGGCAACAAAGTAAGAACCTGTCTCTACAAAAAAAAATAAAATTTAGCTGGATGTGGTGGCACATACCTGTGGTTCCAGCTACACAGAAGGCCGAGGCAGGAAAGTTGCTTGAGCTCAGGAGGTCAAGGCTGCAGTAAGCCATGTTTGCACCACTGCACTCCATCCTGGGTGACAAAACAAGACCTGTCTCAGAAAAAAACCTGTCTCAGAAAAAAAAAAAAAAACTGACAGTATTAAGTGTTGGTGAGGATGTGAATAACTGGTACTTTCATATGCTGCTGATGAGAGTGTAAATTTGTACAATTTGGAAAACTATTGACAGTATTTAATAAAGCTAAACATACCCCTTCCCTATGGTCCAATAGTTCCCCTCATAGGATATATCCACAAGAAATCAGTGTATATGTGCACCAAAAGTCATGTACAAGCATGCTCATAGCAGCTTTATTCATAATAGCAAATATAGGACATAACTCAAATATCCATGAACAATAGAATAGATAAATAAATTATGATATATTCTTACAATGGAATACTACTCAGTTTGAAAAATAATAAACTACAGCTACAAACAACATGAATAATTCTGACAGACAAAATGTTGAAAGAGGACAAACACAATGGATTATATGTGTATGATTCCACTTTTTTTAGTTCAATAGTTTGGGGGAACAAAACTATTTGCTTTGCTTTTGGTTTACATCGGTAAGTTTTGTTTTGTTCTTTGAGACGGAGTTTTGCTCTTTTTGCCCAGGCTGGAGTGCAATGGCACGATCTCGGCTCACCACAACCTCCGCCTCCCAGGTTCAAGCAATTATCCTGCCTCAGCCTCCCGAACAGCTGGGATTAGGGGCATGTGCCACCACGTCCAGCTTTTTCTTTTTTTTTAGTAGAGATGGAGTTTCTCCATGTTGGTGAGGCTGTCTCGATCTCCTGACCTCAGGTGATCTGCCCGCCTCGGCCTCCCAAAATGCTGGGATTACAGGTGTGAGCCACCATGCCTGGCCATACATGGATAAGTTCTTTAGCAGTCATTACTGAGATTTTGGTGCACCCATCACCTGAGCAGTGTACACTGTAGCCAGTGTGTAGTCTTTCATCTCTCGCCACCCTGCTCCCCTTCCCCCCTCATCCCCAAAGTCCATTGTATCATTCTTATGCCTTCATGTCTTCATAGCTTAGCTCCTGCTTATAAGTGAGAACATAAGATATTTGGTTTTCCATTCCTGAGTTACTTCACTTACAATAATGGTCTCCAACTCCACCCAGGTTGCTGTGAATACCATTATTTCATTCCTTTTTATGGCTGAGTAGTATTCCATGGTGTATACATATATACATATGATTCCACTTTTTGAAGTTCAAAAACCTGTAAAACTGATCTATGAAGTTGGAAACTTGAATAATGATTACCTATAGGACAATGATTGCAAGAGAGATTTCTGGGATGATGGTGATGTCCCATATCTTATTCTAGTGGTAAACAGGTGCGATGGTTAATATTAAGTGTCAACTTGATTGGACTGAAGAATGCAAAGTATTGTTTCTGTGTGTATCTGGGTGTTTCTGGGTGTTGCCAGAAGAGGTTAACATTTGAGTCAGTGGACCGGGAGAGAAAGACCCACCCTCAGGAAGACCCGTCCACAACGTGAGTGGGCACCATCCAACTGGCTGCCAGTGTGGCTAGGAAAAGCAGGCAGAGGAAGGTGGAAGAAGCTGACTTGCTTAGTCTTCTGGCCTTCATCTTTCTCCCATGCTGGATGTTTCCTGCCCCCGAAATCAGACTCCAAGTTCTTCAGCTTTCAAACTCTTTCACCTACACCAGTGGTTTGCCAGGGGCTCTCAGGCCTTCAGCCAAGACTGAAGGCTGCACTGTTGGCTTCCCTACTTTTGAAGTTTTGGGACTTGGACTGAGTCACTACTGGCTTCCTTGCTCCTCAGCTTGCAGATGGCCTATTGTGGGACCTTACCTTGTGATCATGTAAGTCATTATATACGAAGGGGAGTTTATGTATGTATATTTAAATACATATATCCTATTAGTTCTATCCCTCTAGAGAACCCTAATACAACAGGTATTTTTTTAATTTGATTGAACACACATAAGATTAGTATACTACTATGTTACACATCAATTTTTTTTAAATTTACACAGTGACCTAAATCCACACATAGTCATATTGTATTTCAATTTATTTTTTCTTTGAGATAGTGTCTCACTCTGTGACCCAGACTGGAAGGCAGTGACGCAATCTCAGCTCACTGCAGCCTCCACCTCTCAGGTTCAAGCAATTCTCGTGCCTCAGACTCTTGAGTAGCTGGGATTACAGGTGTGTGCCACCACGTCCAGCTAATTTTTGTATTTTTAGTAGAGGTGGGGTTTCTCCAAGTTGCCCTGGCTGGTCTTGAACTCCTGACCTCAGGTGATTCGCCAGCCTCAGCCTCCCAAAGTGCTGGGATTACAGGTGTGAGTCACAACACCTGACCTGTATTTCAATTTCTATTCTTTTAGCATTAACTTTAAATTTTCAACATGCATACTTAGCCAAATATCTGAAGTTATTCAGTATTTCTATAATAATTCCTGAATGATTTTAAAAAATTAGGACACTAATTTCAAACATTCCCTCCTATCTTCCATTTATCATTTTTCAGTATTTTAGTTTCACCCTGTTTTTTAAGTACCACCATCTACATCCCCTCAAAAAATCAATTTTTTTTATTGTGGAGTTCTTTGATCATCAGTTTATTCAGATTTAACCAGGTTTACAATTTATTTGTTTTCCTTGCACCTTATATCTCACTCCTTCCTTCTGAACTTATTTACATTTTTAGTGAAATATATCATGTGCCATTTGTGTTTGTGCAAACTTGTTTCCACATTATTTCTGTAAAACACACTGGAAATTTCACTTAGCTGAAGTTAGTTTTTATTTTTACTTTTTTGGATAAGTCGTTCTTACACTAGGTGAATAGTGCACATTCAGATTTCACATTCACATGGGGGTTTTCTTTTTCTTCTTTTTTTGAGACAGAATCTAACTCTTTTGTCCAGGCTGGAGTGCGGTTGGTGTGATCTTGGCTCACTGCAACCTATGCTTCCCAGGTTCAAGCAATTCCCATGCCTCAGCCTCCTGAGTAGCTGGGATTACAGGTGTGCACCACCATACCCGACTAATTTTTGTATTATTAGTAGAGATGAGGTTTGCCATGTTGGCCAGGTTGGTCTTGAACTCCTGGCCTCAAGTAATCTATCAACCTCAAGCAATCCACCCTCCTCAGCCTCCCAAAGTGCTGGGATTGCAAGCGTGCACCACCACATCCAGTCAGGGGGTTTATTTTCTAATAGGGATTTTTTTTTTCCATGTAGGCAAAAGAAAACACTCTTGTGATTTATCTGCACTAGTTGTTACAGTTCTAGTATCCATTCTGTTATGGAGAGGGAAGACTTCCTGGATCTTAAGCTTTGTAGAAGTCTTGGTTCCAGCAGACTCCACTTTGCCTCCATCTCTTGCCTTTATATGGAGGTTAAAACCCCAACCTCTGACCATTAGGATTCATGTCTGGATCAGATATAGAGCTCCAGATGGTGATGTCATTCCCCTGAAAACTTAAACTTGAGGCTTTCAGTCTCTCCTTATTTCTAGTTGCCTTAAAATATTTTCTCCAGTATATTAAAGTTTTTGTAGCAGATGGGTAACCTTGTTAGCTCAATTTACTATTTTCTAATCCCAGAAATCCTCTCTAGGTCTTTTTTCCAGATATGATACTTATATTAAGTTTTTTAACAAAATAAAATAAATACATAATTTTAATAAAACAGAAAAATCCAATTCAAACTAATTAAATCTACAAAGGAAGTTTGCTTCAAGTAACTCAAAAGTCCAGAAATAACGTGAACTGATATAGTTCAATCGCGCCTCACTCTGTTTCTCTGTAATTTTCCCATCATGTGCTGGCTTTGTCCTCCAGCTAACTCTTCTCATGGAGGCAAGATCACTTGCAGCAGTAATATAAAGCCATATGCATTCTTGTTCCCTATTGGAGACAGAGAAGTTCCACAATCATTGATCAAAAGTGTTGAGCTACTTGATATTTGTACCACCTCAGAACCAATCCCTGTGGTTGGAGAAACACAAACCATGATTGGCTAAAGCCTGGGTCACCTGAACCAATCGTTGAGGCAAATGACATAAAACCTCTATTATCCCAAATGGCTTAGGTCCCACTTCTGGGGCTCACCTAAACCATATAGCAGCTACACAAGAGAGGAAGTGTCCAATGAATGTTAGACAACCATAATATCTCTTTACTCTATGTTACATATCCCCCCAACCTTTACCTATGCAGGTTGCTGTTTGAACCCAAGGATAGAACTTTACATTAATTTCTGTTAAATTTCAAGTTAGCTTTGCACAATTCTGCAACAGAGATGAGGATTATCATTTGCTTTGTTTTTGTATATCAGTTCCTATTTCTCATTTTCTACTTTATATAAATAAATTTCATCTAGTTTTTTTTATTACTATGTCAAGCACAAAAAAACCAATCAAACACTTACCAAATATGCAGTTGTATTTGAAATCACCTAGATATAAAAAGCAAGCTTGTGTAATAGTGTTCATCAAATGTGTTTAAGGAGAACCTGGAGAGCACATCCAAAATGCAAACTATCACTCTTAAAAAACAGCAGAAACTGAAGCATAAAATACTAAGTTGATTAATAGCTTCAGAAAATACCTCATATATATTAGGATTCTTTGAACAGAGAAAATAAACTATGGTTTCAAACATGAGGCACAAATTAAAAACCACAAAGTTAAGCAGTAGAAATAACATATGCATTGGATGGCAATAGGGCTGCTTGTCATGTGAGCAGCCCCATGTATTGTGCTGCAAGAGGAGTAACAGCAGAGATTTATTTATTTATTTCATGGTGATTAAAGATGTTCCCTAGCTGCGATGAGTTTATCAGCTAGTAAGAAAAATTTGAGATGAGCATTTTGCACTGCTGCACTTTTTCTAAAACGTAGTTTTTTATTACTCTAATCTTCCATAATCTATAGTGATGCAGATGGCTGTCTAATATTTTGTTCACAGAGTATAAATCAGACATCAGTAGTTACCCCTAGGAGACAAATGTTTTATTTTGCTATGTGAAGTGTTTTATAAATTTTACTGAAAGTGATACCCCAATGTAAATTGCTTTGGTTGAAATTAATTATCATTTAATATCTATCAAAATTAATACAAATGTAGAAGCTACATGCTGGCATTTTATTATAGTCAATATTTATATTCTTTGAAGACAGCTCTTTCTGGCCAAAATAATATGTAAAATAGTCCATAATTTGAGACATCAACATTGAGAAAAATGAATTGATTGAAATGAATTGAAATAGCTTTATAGAATATAAAGGTGTCTGTGCATGTGAGGTGTATGTGTGTGTGTGTCCAGGAATCAATTTCTATGTCAGTAACTATTTTATCTACACAGGCCAACTCCTCTTATGTCTTCATGATATTGGGTCAATAATGGCTTCTCACCTTGTGAAATTTGGGCAATAGAATCCCTTTCAGGCAAAATTCCACTAGTGAGTTTGCCTTAGAGGAAGTCAATAAGTTCCTTCCTATGTATCTTCTTTTCCACAGCAACAGGAATAAGAGACAAAATATGCCTACTTAATGTGCAAAATATGTGCCACGCTTCTAAGTGTCACTAGTCCAAAAGAGAAGCCATTTTTGTTTCAGTACTATTAAGTCTTTTAACATTTTCTTGCCCTACTCTATATGGCAGGTTATATTCTTCATATGTGAGGGTTTTGCCAATTATCCAGGGTGAATATAAACATAACTCAATTGTTTAGCATAAAGATAAACAGCAAATACAAATACCTCTGACAGCCTAGCTCTGCCACTGACCAGTTGCTTAATTTTTTGAGCTTTAGTATATTCATTTAAGTGTATTAGATATATACATAAAATGAAAGCAATAATAATACCTTTCTGCCAGGTTCAGTATTGCAAACTGACCTAAGCCAAACTGTCTATTTAGCAATTATTGGGGGTTTTTTGGTAAATGTCAAAAGCCTGCCTGATAGATTCACAATCAGAAGTAGGTAGGGGCATCTTCCACTACTCCACAATTTCCTTCCTGGTTGCATATTATAATGAAAACAAGTGTTAGACAAAATGATACCAAAATGCACTAATAATTACTAGCAAGCAAACAGACAAAAAAAGCCACATAGTTTATTCTCGTAAGTTTGAAAAAGGCCTTGTCTCTGTGTTCAAGTCCTCCAAAAATCACCTTGTATTAAAGGCTCTTCATACACAGGGCCTCTGTATAAGTACCTGGTCATCCTAAAGACTGGCCAGAGAGGCCCTTGTGGAAGATACCAATGAATATGCTCTTTCTCTCATCCACTCACTTACATAGATCATGGAAGAGACTTTAACACGAGACCAAAATTTAAGTCCAAAATTACAAAATGAGAGGATTTACTTTTGTCATTCACATACACTCTGCCATAGTCTACAAAGAGTCAAAATTTTAGTTTCACAAAACTACAAGAATGGAACAGATTTTCACAGCTGAGCCCAGAACTACAAAAAGATACCATATTGTACATAAAATTCTAACTTCTGTTGAAATGGTGAGCATGTTTGCAAATATCTTGATGTATGATGTGTCAGATAATGTGACTTGTTTTTCAGATCACCATAAATACTGAGCATAGAAAAATATACACAAAAAAACATATATAGCATTAGGAAAAACTGGGAGGGTTGCTTTTGGTTATAACTTCTAGACTGGCAGTCTTACTTGTCACCTTCAATTTGTACTCAGACTTTAATGGCTTAAGCAGCATTCCAAATCTCTCCTCCCATTTGGCCCCAACCCCAATAAGAAAGAGACCCACATCTAAATTTTTAAAAGATAAGAATATTCAGCACCCTCTAGAAAACACTGGAACTTACTGGAAAAAGTCAGTTGTTTGAATGGCAAGGTAGCTGAGTGTTCTAAAATTCAAGAAACAATTGACTCACTGCCCCCCATACTGTGATGAAATATGTAGTACCTGTCAGGCCTTGGGCCAAAATGAAAACTGTCCAGAAGAATGTCTATTGTTACTGAGCTATGCTGTAACATCTCAAGAGAAATTATTGAACACAGAATTGAACATCTTTATACCCCTTTACTTAACCCAAACCTACTCCTTGAATTATCCTCAAGTGTAATGAAATGATTAAATGAGATGTTACATGTAAAATACTCAGCACAATGCTTGGTAAAGAAAAAGCGTTCAATAAATAATAGCAATGTTGAATCTGATGCTGACAATGATGATGACTATTGCCATTGAAACAGAAGATCATGACTGGGCCTTGAATAAACTAGGCTTCCCAAAAAAACCTACCCGCAGAAGGAGCGAAATGAACCAAGCCTATCAGGAAACTTCCATGATGGCTATTCGTCCCTGGAATCCAACTGAGCTCAGGAGAGGCAACAGAGTCCTCCATAAACCACAAGAACATAAGACCAAACCGAGCACTAGACCACAAAGGGAAGTCACTTGGGAGAATGGATGCACTGGGTGCCAGTTAGCTCTTATCACAATGTTGAGAAAGTTTGGTTATAAAGACTATAAATCATAGATCTTAAAATGCAAATGAAGAGGCCGGGCGCAGTGGCTCAAGCCTGTAATCCCAGCACTTTGGGAGGCCGAGACGGGCGGATCACGAGGTCAGGAGATCGAGACCATCCTGGCTAACACGGTGAAACTCCATCTCTACTAAAAAATACAAAAAACTAGCCGGGCGAGGTGGCGGGCGCCTGTGGTCCCAGCTGCTCGGGAGGCTGAAGCAGGAGAATGGCGTGAACCCGGGAGGCGGAGCTTGCAGTGAGCTGAGATCCGGCCACTGCACTCCAGCCTGGGCGACAGAGCGAGACTCCGTCTCAAAA
>NW_016841754.1:1601876-1628160 GCF_001698545.2 Rhinopithecus bieti | reverse complement strand
AAAATAAAGAAAATCTTTTTCCCTCCAAAAAAAAAAAGAGGCAAGATTTCAGCATGACCCTTAAATAATGAGTAGGATTTTTATGGATCAAAGAAAAGACATTCCCAGTGAGAGAACTGACACAAATAAGGGCACAGAAGTTTGACTAAATATACAAAGACTAGCCTATCACAACAGAGGTTAAATGCAAGGAAGAAGTGAGGGTTGAAATTAGAAAGAAGGGATTCCAAATATAAAAGGCCTTAAAAACACTAAAATAAATATGAATTTGTGTGGGAAGTAGGAAGCCACTGAAGATGTCTAGCAGGAGCCAATTTAGTTGTGAAGCACAATATTAATGGGTATATGGTAAACTGAAAAATAGCCTGCCGAAGAAATCTACATCCTAATCTCCAGAACCTGTGAATATGTTATACCTTACACAGCAAGAGAGACTGCATATGTGATTATGTTAAGGATTTTGAGATGTGGAGATTATTCTGGATTATCCGGTGGGGCCTATGTAATCACAGCAGTCCTTATAAGAGGGAAGAAAGAGGGTCAGAGTGATATGGAGCTATGCCCCCAGAAAGGCTGGCAGCCTGTAAGCTAGGAATGGTGAAGTATGATTTCTCCTCTAAAGTCTCTGGAAGAAGCAGCCCTGTCAATACCTTGATTTTAGCCTGTAAGACACATTTTAGACATCTGCCCTCAGAACTATAATACATCTGTGTTATCTTAAAGCCACTACATTGGTGGTAATTTATCAAAGAAATAGGACATTAATACAGGACAGATGTGGTGAAAGTCTGAACTCAAGAAGGTTAATCACCAAATGAACCTAACAGACATCCACAGAACTCTCCACCCAAAAACAACAGAATATACATTCTTCTCATCTGCATATGGCACAGGCTCTAAAATTGACTACACAATCAGCCGTAACACAATACTCAGCAAATTTTTAAAAACCAAAATCATACCAACCACATTCTCAGACCACAGTGCAATAAAAATAGAAATCAATACGAAGAAGATTACTCAAAGCCATACAATTATATGGAAATTACACAACCTGCTTCTGAATGGCCTTTGGGTAAATGATGAAATTAAGGCATAAACCAACAAATCATTTGAAAGTAATGAGAACAAAGATATAATATACCAGAATCTCTAGGACACAGCTAAAGCAGTATTAAGACAAAAAATTATAGCACTAAACACCCACATCAAAAAGTTACAAAGATCTCAATTTAACAAACTAACATCACACCTTGAGGAACTAGAAAAACAAGAGCAAATCAAGCCCAAAGCTAGCAGAAGACAATAAATCACCAAAAGCAGAGCTGAACTGAATGAAACTGAGTAATGAAAAACCATACAAAAGATTAATAAAACAGAAGTTGTTTTTTGAAAGAATAAATAAGATAGATGGCTAGCTAGACTAATAAAGAAAAAGAGAAAGAAAATCCAAATAAACACAATAGGAAATGACAAAGGAGACATTACCACTAACCCCACAGAAATATAAAAAACCGTCAGAGACTATTAGAACACCTCTATGCACACAAACTAGAAAACCTAGAAAAAAATGGATAAATTCCTGGAAACACAATCTTCCAAGACTAAACAAGGAAGAAATTCAAACCCGGAATAGATCAATAACAAGTTTAGAAATTGAATAAGTAATAGAAATCCTACCAATCAGAAAGCCCAGGACCAGACAGATTCACAGCCAAATTCTATTAGATGTACAAAAAACAGCTAATACCATTTCTACTGAAACTATTCTAAAAAACTGAGGAGGAGGGACTCCTCTCCAACTCATTTGATGAGGCCAGCATCATTCTGATATTGAAACCTGGCAGAGAAAGACAAAAAAAAAAAAAGGAAACTTCAGGCCAATAGCCTTGATAAACATAGATACAAAAATCCTCAACAAAATATTTGCAAACCAAATCCAGCAACACATCAAAAAGCTAATTCACTGTGATTAAGTAGGCTTTATTCCTGGAATACAAGGTTGATTCAACATATGCAAATCAATAAATGTGATCCATCACGTAACAGAATTAAAAACAAAAACCACACAATCAATAGATGCAGAAAAGTCTTTTGATAAAATTTAGCATCCCTTCATATTAAAAATCCTCAAAAAACTAGGCATTGAAGGAACATACCTCAAAATAATAAAACCCACTTATGACAGACCCACAACCAACATCACACTGAACAGGCAAAAGCTGAAAGCATTCCCCTGGAGAACTAGAGCAAGACAAGGATACCCACTTTTACTACTCCTATTCAACATAATACTGGAAGTCCTAGCCAGAGCAATCAGTCAAGAGAAAGAAATAAAAGGCATACAAACAGGAAATCAGGAAGTCAAATTATCTCTGTTTGCAGACTATCTGACTTTATACCTAGAAAACCCCACACATAGTCTCTGCTCAAAAGCTCCTAGATTTGACAAACAACTTCAGCAAAGTCTCAAGATACAAAATCAATGTATAAAAATCAAGATCATTTCTATACACTAATACTCTCCAAGCTGAATGCCAAGAATGCAATCTCATTCACAATAGCCACAAAAAATTAAAATAAAATACCTAGGAACACAGCTAACCAGGGAGGTGAAAGAACTCTACAACAACTCTATAAGGCACTGCTCAAATATATCAGATATAACACAAATGAATGGAAAAATTTTCCATGTTGATGGATAGGAAGAATCAACCTTATTAAAATGGCCACATGACCCAAAGCAATTTATAGATTCAATGCTATTCCCATCAAACTACCAATAACATTTTTCACAAAATTAGGGGAAAAAAAATTTAATTCATATGGAACCAAAAAAAGAGCCTGAATAGCCAAGGCAATCCTAACCAAAAAGAACAAAGCTGAAGATATCACATTATCATAATTCAAACTATGCTACAAGGCTACAATAACCAAAACAGCATGGTACTGGTACAAAAACAGACACATAGACCAATGGAACAGGATAAAAAGCCCAAAAATAAAGCTGTGCACCTATGACCATCTGATCTTTGACAAAGTCAACAATAAATGGAACTCTCTATTCAATAAATAGTGCTGGGATAACTGGCTAGCCATATGCAGAAGGTTGAAACTGAACTCCTTCCTTACACTATATACAAAAATCAACTCAAGATGGATTAAAGACTTAAGTGTAAAACCTAAAACTATAAAAACTCTTGAAGAAAACCTAGTAAACATAGTGTTAGGCATAGGCCCTGGCAAAGATTTTATGACAAACGCACCAAAATCAGTTGCGACAAACACAAAAACTGACAAATGAAACCAAATTAAACTAAAGAGTTTCTTCACAGCAAAAGAAACTATCAACAGAGCAAATAGACAACCTACAGACTGGGAGAAAGTATTCATAAACTATGCATCTGACAAAGGTGTAATATCCAGAATTTATAAGAAAAACAAATTAACAAGCAGGAAATAACCCCATTAAAACATGGGCAAAGGACATGAACAGATACTTTTCAAGAGAAGACATATACATATATCTTGTGGGCAACAAGCATATGAAGAAGAGATCATCATCACTGATCACTAGTGAAATGCAAATCAAAACCACAATAAGATACCTCTCACACCAGTCAGAATGGCTACTATTAAAAAGTCAAAAGCTGGGCACAGTGGTCATGCCTGTAATCCCAACACTTTGGGAGGCCAAGGTGGGTGGATAACCTGAGATCAGGAGTTTGAGACCAGCGTGATCAACATGGTGAAACCCTGTCTCTACTAAAAATACAAAAATTAGCCGGGCATGGTGGCACACGCCTGTAATCCCAGCTACTCGGGAGGCTGAGGCAGGAGAATCGCTTGAATCCAGGAGGCAAAGGTTGCAGTGAGCGGGGATCATGCCACTGGACTCCAACCTGGGCAACAGAGCAAGATTGTGTCTAAAAAAAAAAAGTCAAAAAATAACAGATGCTGGCAAGGCTGTGGAGAAAAGGGTCTGCTTATACACTGCTGGTGGGAATGTAAATTAGTTCAGCCATTATGGAAAGCAGTTTGGCGATTTCTCAAAGAACTTCAAACAGAACTACCATTCAACCCAGCAATCTCATTATTTAATATACACCAAAAGGAATATAAATCGTTTTACCATAAAGATATACGCATACGTATGTTCATCACAGCACTATTCACAATAGCAAAGACATGGAATCAACCTAAATGCCCATCAATGTTAGACTGGATCAAGAAAATATAGTATATATACACAAGAAAATACTACACAACCATTAAAAAAAAAAAAAAAAAAAAAAAACACAAGATAATGTCCTTTGCAGCAGCATAAATGGAGCTGAAGGCCATTATATTAAGCTTGCGGAAACAGAAAACCAAACATCCCATGTTCTTACTTATAAGTGGGAGCTAAACACTGATACACATGGACACAAAGAAGGGGACAATAGACACCAGGGCCTGCTTGAGGGTGGAAGTTGAGAGGAGGGTGAGGATCGGAAAACAACCTATTAGGCACTATGTTTATTACCCGGCTCACAAAACACACCAAACCCCCACAACACACAATTTATCTACAGAACAAACCTGTATGTGTATCCTTAAAACCAAAATAAATGTGTGTGCTTTTTTTTTTTTTAAGAAAAGAACATCAGTCACAGGGGTTTTTATCTAGGCAACGTAGACAGGATCCACTAGCCAATAATTCTTATAATCTTATCCCATAGAACATACACATAGTTATTTATGCCTTCTCTCTCAAAGACTACATTAACGATTTAGCCCAACAATCCTATTTCTATAAGAAAGCTATTATCTCAAGTTTGCTTGCTACCAGAAAACTGAAAATCCTGTAAGAACCAACTAAAAGTTTATACGTATGTAGAATCTGAAATCTTGTTTACATGAACGTGCTTTGGAAAGTTATAAATCATTTTAGAGAATTCAGAAAATAGTAACACTGAGAAAAACTTGTGCATGCATTTTGTAATCATGGAAGAGTCAAAATTCTACAGGTAGGAAACAGGGTGATAATACTGCTCACCTGCAAACACATGCTAGCCTTCATGAAGAAGAAAAGATGACTTCAAGGGCAGAGCCTTCAGCCCAGAGGGCAAAGCTGCAAAACAGAGGATTATTCCCAAGCCTTGAAACCTAATGTTGTTTGCCCTGCTGGATTTCAAAGTCACTTGAAACTGATGACTCCTTTTTTCCTTTCATTTTCTCCCCTTCTGAACTAGAATGTCTGTATCTGTTATCCTATGCCTGTCCCACCACTGTATTTGGAGAACAAATAACTTGCTTCTTGAGTGGAGTTCACAACTTCCCAGATGGAGATGAATTGTGCCTCAGGATGAATTATACCCAAAGCCTTACCCAGACCTGATGAGATTTGGGACTTTTGAGCTGATGAAATTTAGATGAGATTTTGGACATTGAGTTGATGCTGTAATGGATTGAGACCTTTGGAGATGGGATGAGATGAATGTATTTTACATGTGGATGGAAGTAAAGATTTGGGGGGCAGAGGTGGACTGTGGATGGTAGAATAAAAACCCCCAAAGATGTCCATATCCTAACCTCTAAAACCTGCGGATAATGTTACCTTATATGGCAAAAGTGACATTAAAGAGAGGATTATGTTAAGGATCTTGAGACAAAGAAATTATCTGGATTATCTTGATGGACCCACATAATCATAGGGGTTAGAGCAGCAATAGGAAATGAATACAGATGCCCACCAAGGACATATGTTAAAAATACCCTAGTCTGAGAGGTTAATGTTAAATAATAGTGCAACATCAATTGATTTCTCAATGTGAGTCGCATTTTTTCACAGAACCTACTTTAAGCACTAAAGCATTAAAGCTTAATGAAATACTCTGGGTGCATAAGGTTAATTAATAGATTGCATCTGTATAGAGAGCCTGTATTTATCTAAGACTGCAGTTTTCCACTCCAAGCCAATTCTTGGTAGCTTACCAGCACCATGCTGCCTCTGGAAGGAGGCTAATTACAAAACTGGACATCTCTATCCAGGGGGTTAAAATCTAACATCCAAGAACAAAGAGAAATCAGAAGCCAGTTCAGCATGGAATCCCTGTCAAGGCCTTCTCGGAAAACAGAGCAGCAGTGGATCTTTCTCTCCTAGCCAGAACACCAAAGCCACCGAAGCAGGGGAGATGGGTGCCTGAATAAAGTAACTTTGCTTTTTCTTACAATGCTGGAGAGGAACATGGCATTCGTGTGGATATTCTTTTCACTCTGAGCAGAAGGTCCTGGCAAAAAACATCTAGAAATTGTCCGCTATAAATTGTTTGGTTTCATTTCTCCTCTTTCATGAGGTCATGGTGATATTATACTCTCGGAATTCCTCTTTTCATCTGCTTCCTTTCCACTGACAGTTCATAAAGAATGAGCCACACTAGAAATAAAGTCTAAGCAGTTATTTCTTAAAATGGCCTGGGAGTTTGGGCTCCATGTACCTTGCAGTGGATACCAGAGAGAATTTTTTTTAACTGTGATCATTTCAGTGCCCTGGGCTGCACCCAGATTCCTATGTGGTTCTTTGAGATCTGAGCTAATAACTTAGGAAGTCATAGGAGAAAGGTTCATTAACCAGATACAAAAATTGCATAAGGGACTTTTCCTGCCTGTTTGCTATTCTTAATAATAAAAATGGTTGCCATTTATAGGTTTATACAAAGGGCCAAACTCTATGTGCACTTTATATACATATTCTTGTTAAACCCTCTCCCAAAACATTGCACAGTAGATATTACTACCTCTGCTTTATGAATTAAAAACATAAGATTTAGAAACCTTAATTTGTGCCTGATGCCTACTAAAAAGACAGAGGAAGGATTAGAACACTGGTCTCTAAGCCCAGAAACTGCATTCATAACTACTCTTTACTACTGCTTCCCTAGTTTATTTCTGTGGTGAGAAGCAAATGTTAAGTTTTGAATTAAAATTATTCAATAGCACAATATTTTATTGTTAATTGAAGAAAATTTTTCTTCATGATTTCTGTGAACCTGTGACCTTTCTCTGCATCCAGAGCTCTGAAGGACTTTGGTTATGTTTATGCTATAAGCAATCATAGATTATGAGCTAAGTCTCCCCACCAGACCAGACAAAGACACCACAGGCTTCAGGAAGAGATATTAGACACTGAAGTATTTCCTTAAGAACGTGGCCTGTGTATATCCCTAGTCTCTGAGGACTGAACCCTGAAGCCCCTAGATTTGTTAAGGGTTTGAAAGCAGAAAATGCCTTTGTTCCCAAATAGAACCTGTGGAAGTGGCAAATGTCCTAAAGAAGTGTTCCAGGACCTTCCATGACAAACATAGTATTGGAGAAATACAGCAGAAATGACTAAATGACTACAAGGGCAGAGCTGAGAAAGTCAGCGTGAAAGCCTCTGAATGTTTCCCCATCCCCAGGAAGGTTTGACAGAGCTAGGGAGAGGCACATCTGGAGAGATTTTGTGGATGGTCATCAGACAATGTGGCTGTCATTTGCAAGGACAAACCTACCTAAGAGAAGGTGAAGGTTGTCTGACTAGATGTCTGACTCAGGAGGTGACAACCAAGGACCAGCCCCTGACTCACCATCACCACCTCTCACTCACTTGCTTTCACTTAGCAATTCTGACAGCAATTCTGCTGTCAGATGAGGTGGAAAAATCCAGAATTGACCAAGATGATCTTGAATTAATTTTTTGACTCGGTGCAATGTGAGATTACTCTGAATTAACTGATATTTGGTTTCTGACAGTTAGTAAAATAAAAGTTCAAACTAGAAATTAAAATCAGTTATGGGGAAAGGTGATATTTTCTTGCAAAACTGAGTTTGCAACCTAAGAAATATACATTAGCCATAAATGGTGGTAAACTACATCTTAAATATATATTGCAAGAATATAATGTCTCTACTTTTTCATTTCCACTTTTAAAGGTAAATTTAAAACATTCACGAAGGGAGAATAAATAGCATAATGAACTCCAGCTCCAACAATTATCAGATGTTGTCAATCTTCTTTCTTCTATTATCTTCCCACCCCTCTCCACACACGCACACATACTTTCAATTCCCCTATATATCTTTAATAGAAAAGGGATTTCAGCATTACCAAGATATCATAATATTTTTTATTTTTTTGTGGAGACGGGATCTTGCCATGTTGCCCAGGCTGGTCTCAGACCCCTGGGCTCAGGCAGTCCTCCCACCGCCGCCTCCCAAAGTGCTAGGATTACAGGCATGAGCCACAATGCCCAGTCCTAAGATATCATTATGACACCTAAAAAGATTAACAGTAATTCTATAATATGGTTTAAGATCGTCTTCCTGTTCAAATTTCCATAGTTGTCTCACCGGCATCTTGTTTGTTTGTTTGTTTGTTTTGAGACAGTCTTGCTCTGTAGCCCAGGCTGGAGTGCAGTGGCGTGATCTCGGCTCACTGCAACCTCCACCTCCTGGGTTCAAGCGATTCTCCTGCCTCAGCCTCCTGAGTAGCTGGGACTACAGGCACCCGCCACCACGGCTGGCTAATTTTTTGTATTTTTAGTGGAGACGCCGTTTCACCATATTAGCCAGGACGGTCTCGATTTCCTGACTTCGTGATCCGCCCGCCTTGGCTTCCCAAAGTGCTGGGATTACAGGCGTGGGCCACGGCGCCCGGCCCTCACTAGCATCTTCTTATGGCTGTTTTGTTTGGCTCATAATCCAAACACGCTCCACCGATTGTATTTGAAAGTCTCTTAGGTCCCTTTATTGTGTAACACTTTACCCTCTAAAGTCTGTGATTTTTACATTTCTAATGCACGTGGAATCTTGCCTGTGAACTAAGGCTGAGCACGAAATTCACAAGTCTGCAAGCTGATTTGTAAGTACCATGCTAACTGATTGCGCCTCTGGAGCCACCACAGCTGATTTAAATGTGGGCTACAGCAGTGTTTCAGCACAAGAGCAAAGAATTCCTCAGACAGAGATCTGGCTCCCTCTAGTGCTTTTTCAGATTATAACAGCCTCTGATTCTCAAACCAAGTAACTAGAAAAATGATCCCAATGTAAATAATTCCATGATGTATGCCCTTTTAGCTGCATATTTCTTACATCACACCATTCAACAATGAGGAAGGAATTATTTTATTTTCTTTAATAATGAAGGATAACGATTACTGAATATTAAGTACAGAGTCAGAAGCTACATGTTTATTCCACAGTCTATGGGAGATGTCATATTCCATCATTTAAAGTAACATCATCATATAGGAGTGCAAAGACTTACTTAAAACAACAACAGCAACAACATCAAAGTAACATCATCATCTCTGCAAGAAGTCTTGCTGCTGTTTCCAAGGTACTCCTATTGTTTTAACAACTCCTTTATTTCAAACTGCCACTTTCTCATTTTACTCATCATTGCATTTGGGTTAGAATTGGGAGTAGACGGAGGTTTCACCAAAAGAAATAAATTCTTACAGCTGTTTCTGATATGGCATCAAATGGATGAAAATAGAACAGAAGAGAGGGCCAGGCACGATGGCTCACACCTGTAATCCCAGCATTTTGGGAGGCTGAGCTGGATGGATAGCTTGAGCCCAGGAGTTTGACATCAGCCTAGCCAACATGGCGAAACCCTGTTCTACAAAAAGTAGAAAAATTAGCCAGGCGTGGTGGTGCGCACCTCTGGTTACAGCTACTCGGGAGGCTGAGGTAGGAGAATCGCTTGAGCCAGAAGGGCGAGGGTGCAGCAAGATTGCACCACTGCAACCGAGACTGCACCACTGCACTCCAGCCTGGATGACAGAGTGAGACCCTGTCTCAAAAAAATATATATATATATATATAAAAGATGAGAGACAAAATCGTTAAGACCAGGCCTTGGCACCAGGTGGCAAGAAAAGGGAAGCATAGACAGTGTTAAAATAATTGACATCTACTAAATTAATGTACTTTAAAATAATAATTGATTGTACAAAGTATTATAACTGGCATAAAAAAAAAGAAAGCAAGGGCAAGAAAACATACACCTAATCTAGGAAGGCTTATTTACCATGAATAACCTCTTCATCTCTGAGTATATAGAAATACATAGTTTTATAGACACTTTTGTATATTTATGTTTTAAAACTATAGCTACTCTGCCACAAGCCATTTTTAAAAGGGGCATTCCTGAAAGAAGAAATAAAGCTGAATTGAAGTTGAGAGTGAGGCCAGGTATAAATTAGTTTCATCTAATGAACGCATCCTGAGACTATAGGTATTCTCAGGGTAGCAATAACATAGCTCTTCAAGCCTGGTCTCTTGCACGTGTAAGAAATTTTTTCAGCTGTGTCGAGAGAATGCCAAATTTAGGAGAACATTGCCACCTTTGAATTCTTCACCAAAAGCTAAGGTTCAGCAACAAATCCAATACAGTTTTGATTGATTGTGAATTAAATAAATCTAGCCCAGCTCAAACCCGATTTGACTGTGGACAGTGTTGATTTACTCCTCGCTCTCCAGTGAATCCTGAAGTTTTAGTCTAGGAATAACATAAATAGGACCCACAGATAACTGTTTATAGCATTTACATCATTCTCTACCAGGATGACCTTGGCTACAAGTGGACAGCTCAGATCTCAGGAAATGTACCAGTGTCAGATTGTTTTATTTTTGCAATTATGTGTTGGGGAAATGAGAGCAAGACAGTAAATATTCCCACTACAAATCATTCTGAGGCTGGAATGAGAAATTTTCTCCATATCTGGGCCAAAAAAAAAAAAAAGACCACAGGAGCAGAGCTGGAAGAAGACTGCCTGAGACGGGCAAGGGTGATTTGCACCATCGTATCTCTGAATTACCCTTCCACCTTGTGCCATATCACTGCCACCCCTCCCCAGCTAATGGCAGTGACAAAGGGGACAGAGTCCCCTTGTCTAGGGAACACAGGTAAGTACCAGGCCACAGAAAAACAGCAAGAGGGATAGGGATGATCTTTTAGAAACTAGGAGAGGCTGGGCACAGTGGTTCATCTGTAATCCCAGGACTTTGGAAGGCCGAGGCAGGTGGATCACCTGAGGTCAGAAGTTCAAGACCAGCCTGGCCAACAAGGTGAGATCCCATCTCTACTGAAAACACAAAAAATATTAGCCAGGCATGGTGGCATGCACCTGTAGTCCCAGCTACTAGGGAGGCTGAGACAGGAGAATCACTTGAACCTAGGAGGTGGAGGTTGCAATGAGAGGAGATTGTGCTACTGAACTCTAGCCTGGGTGACAGAACAAGACTCCATCACAAAAGTAAAAAGTAGAAACTAGGAACTAGGAGAGTCTGGTCCTTCCACAAATTCATACAGAAAGAATTTCTGACTCATCCTCTCTGGCATTATTGGGTCACCTTAGGGAAATGGCTGTATATGTTGTTGATTGTTGACAGTTGTGTCCTATAAAGTTTTCGAGAATAACGAATCCACAAATACTAAACCATCACTCTCGGGAGAAATACAAGATTAGGTTCCCACAAGCCTCTGGTCACATTTTCATTAATCAATCAATACATAGCCTTGTTTGGTGTGTGTTTCTGTTTAAAGACACCTTATTTAATATATGCTGTTGATTCATTAGCAAGGAACTCACAGCCAACAGCACTGAAACTCATGTCTAGAAGAAACTTATCTAATATATGTATTTTCTCTGTAAAGCACATCCCAGTCTTCTCACACTTAGGAACTCTAGAAAACACTTCAAACACTAAGCTTGGGGCCCATTCTAAACAGCAAAATCACCAACTAAATACACAAAAATGTAGGGCAGGTGTGGTGGCTCAAGCCCGTAATCCCAGTGCTTTAGAAGGCTGGGGTGGGAGGATGAGGTAGGAGAATCGCTTGAGGCCAGGAGTCTAAGACCAGCCTAGGCAACAAAGTGAGACCCCTGCCCCCATCTCTACAAAAAATAAAAAATAAATTAGCTGGGCATGGTGGCACACCTATAGTCCTAGCAACTTAAGAGACTGAGGCAGGAGGATCCCTTTAGCCCAGGAATTCAAGCCATTTTTAAAAGGTGCATTCCTGAAAGAAAGCCGAATTGAAGTTGAGAGTGAGGCCAAGTGTAAATTAGTTTCGTCTCAGGAACACACCCAAAGTCCCTTATATAGGAATTCTCAGGATAGCAATAACATAGCTTTTCAAGACTGGTCTCTTGCACGTGTAAGAAATTTTTTCAGCTGTGTCAAGAGAATGCCAAATTCACACCTGGCCTCACTCTCAACTTCAATTGAGCTTTATTTCTTCTTTCAGGAATGTACCTTTTAAAAATGGCCTGAACTCAGCCAGGCGCAGTAGCTCACAACCTTTGATCCCAGCACTTTGGGAGGCCAATGCAGGTGGATCACCTGAGGGCCTGGCCAACATGGTGAAACCCTGCTGTCTCTACTAAAAATATAAAAATTAGCCAGGCATGGTGGTGGGCACCTGTAATCCCAGCTACTCAGGAGGCTGAGGCAGAACTGCCTGAACCCAGGAGGCAGAGGTTGCAGTGAGCTGAGATCGCGCCCTTGCACTCCAGCCTGGGCAACAAGAGTGAAACTCTGTCTCAAAAAAAAAAAAAAAAAATGACTTGAACTTCTGGGCTCAAGGGATCCTCCTGGCTCAGCCTCTTAAATTGCTAGGACTAAAGGTGTGTGCCACCATGCCCAGCTAATTTATTTTTTATTTTTTGTAGAGATGGGGGTCTCACTTTGTTGCCCAGGCTGGTCTCAGACTCCTGGCCTCAAGCGATTCTCCTACCTCAGCCTCCCACCCCAGCCTTCTAAAGCATTGGGATTACAGGCTTGAGCCACCATACCTGCCCTACATTTTTGTGCATTTAGTTGGTGATTTTGCTGTTTAGAATGAGCCCAAGCTTAGTATTTGAACCGAATAAACCATGATCGCGCCACTGCATTCCAGCCTAGGCAACAGAGCAAGACCCTGTCTCTAAAAATAAAAAATAAATAAAAACATGGAAAATGCATCATTAAATAGACCTCAAAAGAGACACCTGTTTACAATAAGAGAGCTGAAACAGGAAGGTCACACCTGCGAACATACAGGTGGTTCAAATTTTTTGCCATGTTGTGCACATGGAGTGTGGGGCTTACTGATAAATGTTTGCAAGTAAGCAGACGTATAAATACGGAATCCGTGAATAATGAGGGCCAACTCTGTAAGAGAGGGCTCTGTCGCTAAAGATGTGTGTTCCCGGGAGCCGGCCTACCTCGCTATGTAATGAACACGGCTCAGTCTAACTGGGCAGACTCTTCTTTTTTCACCTGTGGAAAGTACTGCCACCAGCAATGGCCACAGGACTTGGTCAGCACGATGATAAGGACTGCACTAAAATGACAGACCACTGGAGACAACTTGTTAAATAGGATGGGTTCCCATGGCAAACTGGGCAAGTTTAACAGGTTTCTTTCCTTTAGGCCTGACACCCTCTGCTGAGTAAGTATCCCTGGGAGTTAGAGAGAGAGAATCCAAAAAAAAAAAAAAAAAAAAAGAAAGAAAAAAGCCATCTTAAAACTGAAAAGAAAAAAAAAATAATAAGGATTAGGGTCATTCATTTAAATATTTAAAAAGACTGACCTTATCTTGTGCCCCAGTGTGATTTGAAATAAAATTTATAGGAGGCCATTGGTTTGAACTGAGCTCTTGCACTAGACCCAACAGACCAAACCAAAATGGAGTCACTCATGCTAAAGTGACTACTAACGTTTCACGCTACTAACCTGAAACTCAGTTGTTTATCTGAACTGATAAATCAGAAGAAAGAAAACAGCCAAATCTCCAAACAGGCCAGTTTCAGCCAGCAGGATAAAGAAGTGCCCTCTGCTTTCACCCTTACAAGAAAAGTAACTTTGAATCAAGCAGTCCACTTTTTGTTGTCTCTTTCTGCTCTCTTCAGCCCGGTTATGTCTATAAAGCCAACCTTGTCTGCACAGCTCATCAAAACACTCATTCTATCTTATAGAACGCAGTGTTGCCCAATTTTAGAATTGCAAATAAAAGCCAATTAAGAACTTCAACTAAATTTGTTGTCATTTTGTCTTCTGACAGTGGTGAAACAGAATGGATCAGTTAAAAGGGTTGAAGCAATCTTCTGACCATGTGGCATGGTTTACAATATACAGCCAACCACAGAAGTCCAACTCTGGCCCTACTTTAAAAAATAAATCAGAGGGGAAATTCGAAAACCGAAAGAATCTATTCCGATCCACACTCCTAGAGGCACTACATAGAGCTATCTCCGTGGTTCCTTTAAGATGCTCCAGACTAGAGAAGAACCCGGTGGTTCCTTAACATAATAAAGCCAGAGCTCTGCCCTCTCAAAAGCTGGAGTCGCCTATTGTCTTCCACCAGGACACAAACCACTCTCTCTGCCCTAGGGCATGAAAAACATCAGGACGGAATTCTGATATTCCCTCTCAAAACTATGTTGTGAAACAATGAACCCTGCTTCAGTTATACCTCTGTATCTGTGAGATAAGAGATTTGTAATATCAAGCATGGTCTTCCCGTTTTTCTACTACAGAAAAAGGCCTGAAGCAAAAGCAAATCGCCTTCCCTTCTTACTATGAACTGCATCACTTTCTCTCCCTTGACTGGCAGGAATTAGAGGAACCACTGGCCACCATTAGTTATACAAAGAGTCCAGCCCTAGGTGGAGAACTTCACCTGATTGTCACAAAATCTGATGAGGTAATAGTGTTACAGGAAAGGGGTCCAGATCCAGACCCCAAGAGAGGGTTCTTGGATCTCGTGCAAGAAAGAATTTAGGGTGAGTCCATAAAGTAAAGCAAAAACAAGTTTATTAAGAAAGTAAAGGAATAAAAGAATGGCTACTTCATAGACAGTCCCGGCTGCTGGTTGCCCATTTTTATGGTTATTTCTTGATGATATGCTAAACAAAGGGTGAATTATTCATGCCTCCCCTTTTTAGACCATATAGGTAACTTTATGATATTACCATGGCATTTGCAAACTGTCAGGGCGCTGTGGATCACCAGAGGTCACTCTCGTCACCATCTTGGTTTTGGTGGGTTGTAGCCGGTTTCTTTACTGCAACCTGTTTTATCAGCAAGCACTTTATGACATGTATCTTGAGCCAACCTCCTGTCTCATCCTGTGACTTAGATTACCTTACCCATCTGGGAATGCAGCCCAGTAGGTCTCAGCCTCATTTCGCCCAGCTCCTATTCAAGATGGAGTTGTTCTGGTTCACACATTTCTAACAGTAGCTATTATCCCCATTTTATACATGTGCAATGGAAGTCAAAAGTCAGTAAGTAGTGTTGCCAAAATTCAGTCTCAGATCTATCAAGCTACAAAACCCATGCCCTCAGCCACTCTGCTCTGACTGCCATATAGGTGGTATCCTTCTAACACACAGGACTGCCTGTAAGTAAATGATGCTTACTAGCATTGGGGGTATTGACGAAGAGTCAAACTCTGTAAAATATTTGAAGAGATTTATTCTGAGCCTAATATGAGTGACTATGGCCTGTGACACAGCCCTCAGGAGGTCCTGAGAACATGTACCCACGGTGGTCAGGGTACAGCTTAGTTTTACATATTTTAGGAAGGCATGAGACATCAATCAAATACATTTAAGAAATACGTTGGTTTGGTTCAGAAAGGCAGGACAACTCAAAGTGGAGGCTTCCAGGCTACAGGTAAATTTAAACATTTTCTAGTTGACAGTTGGATGACTTTATCTGAAGACCTGGGATCAATAGAAAGGAAATGTTGCAGTTAAGATAAAGGATTGTGGAGACCAAGTTTTATTGTGCAGAGGAAACTCTCAGATAGCAGACTTCAGAGAGAGCAGGTTGTAAAATGTTTCTTATTGGACTTAAAACGGTACCTGGCTCTTAGTTGATTATCTCCTAGATCTGGAAAGGAAGAAGGAAAACAAAGGGAGAAGGGGATTCTCTGTAGAATGTGGATTTTTCCCGCAAGAGACTTTGCAGGGCAATTTCAAGTTACGGCAAGGAAATATATGTTGGGGTAAAACATTTTTATTTTCTTCCCTGTCATGCCAGATTAGAAAGCAAATCACAATATACAGGGTTAAATAAAACCCATCTGATGAGAGTTTATGGTTTGTAGGACATGACTTCCCAGACCCCTTAGACAAGAATTTGGGCAAGATACAAAATCAGACCTTAGTCCTCAGGAGAAGGGAAAGAAAGTTACTCAAATCTAAAAACAGACATTTAAAAAAACCAAAAAGTGTCAGTGAATACATAATGAAATACTACATTTTTATGGGTATGAACAAGCGATATCTTTCAGAAAATACATGCTATAAATGGGTAAAAAAGACAATATAAGATTAATATTAAATGTTTAATAAAATGATTTATTAAAATAAATCATTTAATTTAAATATTTAATTAAATATTAAATATTGCAGTGAACTTTCAGAGTGAGTCAATTAACACCAGACCTCCAGTCTAAGCCTCCCAGATACCAGGAATCACTTCAGACACATGAACTTGGTAGTGGTGTACAGGGAACTTGGTAGTGGTATACAAGGCCCACGTAGAAGACTCTTGCAAATAATCCAAGAAGGAGCTCATTAAGTAACCCAGGATGCCCAGGTTTTTGGGGGTATGTGCTATGAAAAAGTATCCACCTGTAATTGTTGCACCTTGAGTTCTTGTTGTTTCAAAAAGTTCCAGGAAGATGGGAGGCCAAGGTGGGTGGATCACTTGAGGTCAAGAGTTTGAGACCTGTCTGGCCAACATGGTGAAAGCCCCCTCTCTACTAAAAGTACAAAAATTAGCCAGGCATGGTGGTGCACGCCTGTAATTCTAGCTACTAGGGAGACTGAGGCAGGAGAATTGCTTGAACCCGGGAGGAAGAGGTTGCCGTGAACCAAGACTGCGCCACTGCACTCCAGCCCGGGTGACAGCGCGAGACTCTGTCTCAAAAAAAAAAAAAAAATTTATTAGCCCGATGCCGGGTGTGGTTGCAGGTGCCTGTAATCCCAGCTACTTGGGAGGCTGAGGCAGGAGAACTGCTTGAACCCAGGAGGTGAAGTTGCAGTGAGCTGGGACTGCACCATTGCACTCTAGCCTGGGCAATAAGAGCAAAACTCTATCTTAGGATAAAAATTTACCATATAAGTTTTTTTAATATATCAATTGTATTTTCCTAAATTTATATTTTGATTAATAGACCTAAATACTTTCAGTCCTTTTATAAAACCTAAGAAGCCAAGAACAAACGTCTATGTATTTAGCAATTTGTTTTTTATTTTTAAATTGGGATATGATCCAGATATTTAATGAGTATCATTTAACATAATTTTAACATTTTAAAATTACATGAAAAGCTCATTTATAAATGTTTATTTCATTTATAATGTTTATTTATTTCTCAATTATTATTCCTAGATTTATGAAAATTGAGATAGAACTAGTCATTTTTTTTATTAATCAGTTTTACAGACTGTTACCATCAAGGGTTTATCTTGATATTAAGGTTTAAGTAAGAACCTTAAAGTTAAAAACAGCCACCCTGTTGATAACTCAGAAAAGTTATAGCTATTTTTATTAAATCAACAATATTAATCATATTTATTTTAAAACTATATAAACAAAGATCATTTTGTTTTAGGCTTTATGACTTTAAAATATCTAGCAGAGGCAAATACAAAACTGTCTGACCAGTAAACCCAGATAAAAATGTATGCTGACAATTTTGAAGACATTTCTAATTTTATTTTATCCACAATTTTAAAACCAATTAATTTATCAAAGATTTACTTAAGTCACATCAACTAAAAAAAACTGGGAGTTAATTACTATACATTTTATATGAGTGCTAATTTATTTAAACCAATCAGAATAAAATTTCTTAAGGGATTTCTGGCTGACTACACCAGATTTTATGTAGATACAACATATAACATACGTACATACACATAAACATATTTAAACACATATACATACATATAAAGATATCAGAACTTTTATTTTAGAATTTTAGTCGTGATATAGTAAAACACATAAAATTCACCAGTTTATAAAAATGATTAGATGCAAATTATTTTTCTGACAAAATGGGCTAAGGATAAGCTTTAAGCTTTTTTAATAGGCAATCTTATAGAGGCTGTGAATCAAATTTGGGATAAAGCAGTTTGAGTCACTCACCAATGCACTGAATTGAACAAAGAATAGTTAACTGTGAAAGTGTGCTGAATTATGTGAGTAGGACCAAAAGACAAGAGTGATTTTTAACAAGGTTTATACAGTATTTTCTTGGACTCAATTCTTTGTTGTTGAAGATAAGAATGTTGCCATTCTTTTTTGTATAGGGAGGAAGGTTTTACATGGGAATTTCATCTTTGCTTTAAAAAAAAAACAGTAGGAAGGTCAAAATGACTTTCTTTTATATCTGCTGGTTTTCAAGTGTTTTTGTTTTTTTAGTAGTATGTTAGAATAGCTGTTTAGAGAAGGATAAAGTGGGGATATTGTAAGAAAGGGAGGTGAAAGGTCAGGAAAAGAAAAGTTCCAGCCACCTTTGAGACAGTATTTTTTAACAAGGCAATTACTTGCATCCTGAATGTATTTTGTTTTAATTTTTTTTAGCCTCAAGATATCAATGAAATATGCATATCTTATTTGGAGTATATGATTTTATAGCCTCCATCTTTTAGTTCAGTTTTAAGAACAACAGACTAAATGATCCCTGTAATGTTTGAATATGTTTCTAGCTGGAGTTCTAGAAAATATTCTGGCATGACATTGAACTTTGAGACCTCATTTCGTGGGTGCTCTGATTTAATGCCAACTATGCAAAAGTCAAGTAAATGCAAGCACTGAATACACAAAGGTCAATTAAATAAAAGCCCAGACAGAAAATAAAATACATGCTTACCAGTAAGAATGATAAGCCTTCTCCAAAGAAAGGGAAAAATTCCCTCATCCAAGCCTCAAGGTCCAAACCTCGCAGCTGAGGTCAACTGCGGGAAAATAATTCTACCCAACAGATCTACCAAACAAGAGGGGGAACGATCTCTCCCTAATCATATGCTAAATAAAACAGAACTCAAACCATATTTGAGAGTTCTGTCCAAGAGATACTCGCTGGGAGGAGAAAGCATGACCTGTGAAAGTGGTGGGGGTGTGGGGGTTCAAAGGGCCCCAACACAGGTACCTCATGCCATAGCTCCAAAGGCCAGTGATTCTCCCTGAGGTGAGTCAGCTTTGTATCCCACTTCTGACACCATGTATGTCAAAGTCAAAGTGAAAATGTAGACACAAAACTCTAAATTTAGTGTTTTATTTGAGAAGAATTTCAATTCTAGGTCATCTTTAGTATGTTCAACAAACAAAGAGAAGGTTGAGGGTTTTATTTTAAACGAAGAATGTTACTTGTGGTCTTAAGAGAAAGCTCATTGGTATTAGTAAAGCTCTGGGGAGCTGGCAAGCTCCAACTGGTGGGCAATGGCCATAGGCAAAATTAGTCCTAGAGTTACAGCAAGTTATCTCAACAGCTATAGACAAAACTGGTCTCAGGTTACAGCAAGTAGTTTCAGTAGCCAGGCTCACAGAGAATTATATTCTTTGAGAAATATTATGTGTGCCAAGTACTTTTTCCCCCTAGCTTCTTGACTCTGTTTTAGTTGGGTGTGACAAGCATGACTCAATTTATATGAGAATCACAATTATAAGAGAACAATTATAAGAGAATCACCAATTTATGTAAGCACTTAGGCTAAAAAAGTAGTAGTAAAAACATCCTATGTGGCCAGCAGCCTTGAAACAATAGAATTTAGTCAAATAATGATTACCTGCATCAAATATGCTTTCCATCTAAGTAGTTTCCCTAGTGATTTTTGCCAGTATTCTAATTCTACATGGAGTAAACACAAACTGTAAACGTTAAGAAATTGCCCATGGCATAATAATCACCTTTCAAACTTCTCATATGTTAAGGTTACTTCTTAATAATTATTATTTTCTAATAATTTGGAGTTACAGAGAAAGTAAGATTCCTTCAAAGTTTGGTGAGTTTGCTGGGCACGGTGGCTCACGCCTGTAATCCCAGCACTTTGGGAGGCCAAGGAGAGCAGATCATGAGGTCAGGAGATTGAGACCATCCTGGCTAACACGGTGAAACCCCGTTTCTACTAAAAAAATACAAAAAGATTAGCCGGGCGTGGTGGCGGGTGCCTGTAGTCCCAGCTACTCCGGAGGCTGAGGCAGGAGAATGGTGTGAACCCAGGAAGTGGAGGTTGCTGTGAGCCGAGATCACACCACTGCACTCCAGCCTGGGTGACAGAGCAAGACTCCGTCTCAAAAACAAACAACAAACAAAAAAAAAATTTGGTGAGTTTTTTTTCAAAGTTTTATTCCTTAGATATTATCTGTATAATCAGATAGTCTGGGCTAAGCCACAGCCTCATTCCTTATCAACTGGGTAATTTCAGAAAAGTGTTTTAACTTCTCCAAATCCTAGTTTCTTCCACTATAACATGAGGATAGTCAACACTGACAATGAAGGATGAGCATAAGGATTAATGAGATAGGATGTGTAAAGCTAGCCTCATTCAAGGCAATGGTCACTGCTCAGCAAGGGAAAGCAGTGCTTATGACTATATTGCTGAGATTTTATTAACTAACCTTTTGCCCTATTAATTTCATGACCCCTTTTTTAAACAAGTAAGTGTCAGAGGAAGATCCTATAATGTCAATGTGTGCCCTATAAAAGTTAATCAGGACTTCAGGGTATCTCGAACTTAATTGTTCACATGCCCATTTGATCATTCTTTTCTCTTTCTTTTCCTTTCCTTCCAAAATAAATGTCTCTTTTCTAAGCTTTAAGTAAAGAGCATGTGACCATTCCTCAATGAGCTCTTTTACATGTTTTGCATTGTTTAGCTGAGAACCAACTTGAATGTTTTTTAGACAAACTGTGGTGATTTCACCATCCACTTTCTCCTGACTCAGAATGTGGAATTTTTTCAGTGTGCTTTCATAAGATCTACACTTGTGTTGCAGGTAAAGAAAAACATCTGTGTCAAGCACAAGCATTTCTCCACTTCTAGCAGTCTCGGGTACTAAGGTCCCGACTGATGCCAAAGAGTTATTACTTCTCTGTATATTCCTTTGGGGATTTTGTCTATTCCACTTTCTTCCCTCACTGGTAAAATTTCTGTCTTTTTCTAAGAGAGAACATGCTCTTACTAGCAAAGATTCTTTGAGCCTCTTGACAGCCAGAAATGATCCTTCCACGGAGATTCTTCCATTGGGTTTCAAAGGACTGAAGTTTAAACTCGGGATTTTTTTTTTTCAGGTCCTTTACCAGAGTCTCTAGAGTAACTTCTTTCCCAAAAACAGAAAGATCAAGGATGGCATTTACAGAGCTGAAGATCTAAAATTAAAAAGAGAGAAATGAAAACTGCCTAGTGGGAGAGACTACATAAACATGTTCTTTTCTGCCATTTTCTTGTCTCTGCAGAAATTGCATTAAACCAGGCCCCAGTTGCCTGCCCCAGACTTCCTGACTTCTTGTACCAGGGCAGCCCATCAAAGTGATCCCATTTTGTTCAATTTGGGATTCACACTCCCTCACCACATACCCCAAAACAGAGGTGCTCAAATAATTTTTAGAGGCAGAATTCTTTTTTGAAACAGTTTTATGCAGAACCATACATATAAACTCCTCTGGTTCTGCTTGGATAGGGGTCCCCAAGAGTCATTCCCACCCCAGTCTAAAGTTCATCAGATGGCTGCATACAACTCTGAGTGTCTTACAGAATCAAGTTAGTAAACCATTGCTTTGTATTTTAACTTTTTCTTCTTTTTCTTATTTCCTGTCTCTTCAAAGCTTCTTTTTAATGTTCATTCTAATTGTGTTTTCCCAAAATAAGCCTTTAGGTTGGTACCTGGCATCATCTATGACAGTATAAGAGCTTACTATCACTTTAAAAGCATTAAGTGAGGCTGGGTGTGGTGGCTCACCCCTGTAATCCCAGCACTTTGTGGGGCTGAGGTGGGAGGATTGCTTGAGTCCAGGAGTTTGAGACCAGCCTGGGCAACATAGGGACACCCTGTCTCTAAAAAAACTACAAAAATTAGCCAGGCCTGGTGGTGCACACCTATAGTCCCAGCTACTCGGGAGGTTGAGACAGGAGAATCACTTGAACCCAAGAGGCAGAGGTTAGAGTGAGCTAAGAGTATGCCACTGCCTAGGTGACAGAGCAAGACCTTGTCTCAAAAAATACACATTTTGTAAAATAAAACATTAAGTGACACACATAGAAAGATAAAACAGATGAGGCGATAACCAAAATTTCAAGGGCCAGGGTTGGCCTTTAACACTGACTCAGGGAGTTTGCATTTTCTTTCCTAGAAGTCATGGAGTGAGAGCACTTTGTGTCTCCTGCCGTAAGAAAAACTTCAAAGAAGAAATGGGATACAGGACTATCAGTACACCTTCAGCATCACACCTTACCTTGTCACTAAAATGAGAGACTGTGAGTTCAGCATGTCTAGCCTTCCTTGCTAGCCGGTGTTTCTTGTGTCTGATGACATTCTCTGCAACTAAGTGGAAACACTGGCATCAAAAGTGTTTATGGCATGATACACTAATAATTTTTTAATAAAATAGGCATATTCAATTATACAAGAATGTCTAAGATTTTTTTCTACATTTTTCCTCTAAATTCAACGTTCAAATCACTTTTTTGTTGCACTTTAACTCATTAAAGTTCATTGTATGCATAAATATGATCCAAATCACGTTATAAAACACACAAGGCATTATATGCATGAATAAAAAAAAAAAGGTATATCCCCATCTCTGTTAATTCTAGTCACAAGAAGACTTTACATTCTTGATTCAAGTTATCATACTATTCTGGTTTTCCTCCCAATTCACTGGCTGACCTGCTGAGTCTCCTTCCTAATCCTCCCCTCTTCCCATTCTCTAGGCGTTGGCAAGACCTGGACCTCAGGCCTCATGCTTCTTTGCTAACCTGTACCCATCCCTTGGGTGATCTCAACAATCTCCATGGCTTTAGACACCATCTCTACATGAATTGTTTTCAAAATTCTATCTTCAGCCTCGATCTTTCTTCCTTCTGCCTGTAGAACTCTCTACCTCATTATCCTAATAGGTGTCTCACTGACCCAAACTGAACTCTTGATAACTCACTCCCTTCCAAATGTATTCTATCCCCAGTGTTCTCTACCACAGAAAATGACATTTAATCCATCAACATGTCCCAAATACCCACCAGTTCCTATCACCTGCCCTGCTACTGCCCTATCAAAACCAACGATGAGTAGTAATTCCTGTTCTTCAAACAGCTGCTACGTTGCTCATTTAAGAAAAGGCAGTCCAATCTTGTCAATCCCCTGCTTGAAACCTTCCCTGTCACCCAGAATAAAATCCCAGACACCTTGCCATGATCCAGCAGTTACTGAGCATAAACTGGCCCCGGCCCCCCATCTAACCACATCTCCTATCACTCTCCCCCAGCTCATTCCACTCCAGCCACACAGGCCTCCTTGCTTTTCTTCCACACACCCAGCATGCTCCCCACTCACAGAATTACCGGTCCTTCCCTTGGCCTAGAATGTTCTCCCTGCTTATCTGCATGAATCATTCCCTTACTTGGCTTCTGCTCAAATGTCATCTAAACAGAGCATTTCCCTTCCTATTCATCTAAAATAGCACTTTCCATCATATTCTATCCCTTTATTCTTCTTTATGTCTTGTATTTAGTATTTATGAATATATAATCATAAATAAAAATATTTAAATAAACAAATATCTAAGTTGTATATAAATAAAGCACCCAACATATTATAGATTCATTTGTTTAAAATCTGTCCAGATGTACATTTCAAGAAAAAAAAGACTTTGCCTATTTCATTCATTGCTATATCCTCAAGACCTAGCATGTTGCCTGGTAAATAATAGGTACTCAGAAAATATTTATGAATGAATGACCAAGGCCAATCTCTCCCTCTCAATCTCTCTCTGAGTTGCCAATTAACATATAAAATATTAACTTTCAAAAACACTACCATCTCCTTAGAGAAATACTGAGCCCTTGAGCCCCCTCCTGCCATTCCTTACCTGAACATCCCCATTGAGAAGAAATGACTTAATTAATGGTGACAGCTAAAGGTACTGAAAATCCATAGTGCCTTGGATCTTTCTCTGGACTCTGTCTTCCCTCAAGCAAAGCAAGGTCTCTTCCTCTGCTCCTACCCCCATGTGGTATGTTCACCTCTAAGAGCCTGGCATGGAGACTTGTTTTTCTCTGGCAATGTATTTTCTGCCAGCCACTAAGTTGTAAAGAAGGTTGCCCATTCCATGAGGCTGAAGGGGTGTTGTGTGCTCTGCCAACCCAGTTTCCTCACCATCTAAGTCAGGGATTAGGTGCAGGGAGCAGAATGACTCAATCTGATCTCAGAGTCAAGCCACACTTCTCAATTCAACTTTGCCAGTAATAAGGCAGATACTATATTAGAATATCTATTTATTCTAAAATATATAGTTGAGGCCACCTGAAAATTCCCAAAGTAGTCATCTTGTTTATGAGATTATGTATCATCTTTATGAGGTTTTCTCCATTTTGTCTGTATTTTACAGGTTTTCTACAATAAAATGTAACACTTTCACCCCAAGATATAGACAGATTCAAAATACAGAAAAAAGTTTTCAAGAATTTGCCAGTCACTAGCAACTTTATCATGAGCCATTTTCATATCTTTTCTTCCTAAAGCAGTATCATGCCATTTGTATATTCAATAAACAATAAAATATTTTTTTAAAAAAGTTACTTTAGCCAGGTGTGGTGGCTCACGCCTGTAATGCCAGTACTTTGGGAGGCCAAGGCAGGCAGCTCACTTGAGGTCAGGAGTTTGAGATCAACCTGGCCAACATGGTGAAACTCCGTCTCTACTAAAAATACAAAAATTAGCTGGGTGTGATGGTGGGCGCCTCCTGTAATCCTAGCTATTCAGGAGGCTGAGGCAGGAGAATCACTTGAACCTGGGAGGTGGAGGTTGCAGTGAGCTGAGATCACACCACTGCATTCTAACCTGGGCAACAGAGTGAGGCTGTCTCAAAACAAAAAAAAGAAAACAAAAGCTACTTTAAAATTTACCAGTTCTGTGGATCATTTTAATAAAATGTAATTTTAAATTTCATTGAAGAAGTATTTCTAAAATTACAAAATTTGATTTAGAAATACCTTTTTTTTCTTTGAATATTACATATGCAACTCCCTTGGTTCTTGTCGGATATATCACATCTTCAACATCTCCACCCTCATTCTTGATGTCTTGGAAGTGGCTCTTTACTAATAGGGCCAATAACTGATCACTAAAAAGGCCAACTGGAAGACCAGCAACTACAACCGTTCTTTCAGGAGCTTTGGATTCCTTGACATTCAAAACTGATGCCTGTAAGAGAAACAGTAGGTTATTCTTTAAAAATACAAGACTCTACATAATAAAGGTGACATCACACTTCAGTAGAGAGAATATCTTATTCTATAAAAGTACTGGTGCAGCTGGTTAGATACTTTTTAAAAGGGGTGTAGGGGAGTAAATCCTTGCTTCACACCATATACCAACATAAACCCTGTATGAATTTAAGAGTTAAATGTAAAAATTAAACCTTTTTTTTTTTTTTTTTTTGAAATGGAGTCTCTGTTACCCAGGCTGGAGTGCAGTGGCGTGATCTCAGCTCACTACAACCTCTGCCTCCTGGGTTCAAGCAATTCTCCTGCCTCAGCGTCTCAAGTAGCTGGGATTGCAGGTGTCCACCACCATACTCAGCTAATTTTTGTATTTTTAGTAGACACGAGGTTTCACCATGTTGGCCAGGCTGGTCTCAAACTCCTGACCTCAAGTGATCTGCTGCCTCAGCTGCTCAAAGTGCTGGGATTACAGGCATGAGCCACCACACCCAGCCACCCTTTTTTTCATAAGTTGAAAATACTGGTTAATATTTGTCTGATTTAGGAAGCCCTAAAAATAATGGAAGAAGTTACCATCCTTTTTTTAATAAGTTGAAAATATTGGTTAATATTTGTCTGATTCAGGAAGGTCTAAAAATAATGGAAGAAGTTACAAAGGAAGGAAAAGATCAAAAATATAAATTTAAAAATTTATTAATTAAAAATAAGTCAAACTAACCACAAAATATGGTATTTGGAGGTGGCTATATGTTTTCTTTACATTGTAGAGTCTAAAGCATGTGAGAGAGTAAGAAACACATCCCCTACTTTTA
>NW_016841754.1:1594504-1600337 GCF_001698545.2 Rhinopithecus bieti | reverse complement strand
GGGAGGGAGGGAGGGAGGGAGGGAGGGAATCCATTTGACCCATTTGCTGGGAACATTTTCCTAGAAGTGGAAAAGGAAAATACACATAACATTGGACTAAAAGGAGAAAAAGTAATCACAGCACACTATTGGGACCTGTTATAAACAATATTTACTGTTTACATTATTATTGGTTTTTCACTTTTAGACAAACCTGGTAACTCTTAAAAAAGGCCAGGTGCAGTAACTCACGACTATAATCCCAGCACTTTGGGAAGCTGAGGTGGGCAGATCACTTGAGGTCAGAAGTTTGAGATCAGCCCGGCCAACATGGTGAAACCCCATCTCTACTAAAAATACAAAAATTAGTGGTGGCAGGCGCCTGTAATCCCAGCTACTCCGGAGGCTGAAGAACCAGAATGACTTGAACACGAGAGGTGGAGGTTGCAGTGGGCCAAGATCGTGCCACTGCACTCCAGCCTGGGTGACAGAGTGAGACTCTGTCTCAAAAAAAAAAAATAAAATAAAACAAAATATTGAAGATTTAAATATGGCTACAAAAAAAATAGAAGTGCTCAACCCTGTCAATGTAAGAATAAAGGCAGGGACATCATATCAGAAAGCAAAAAGGCATAAAGAAAAACTTTATTTTCTAGTGAAGATTCCCTCACTGCATTTGTGTTTATTTCTTTTGGGAGATCTTCTTTTTTTTTTCCTTTTATTTTTTTTGAGACGGAGTCTCGCTCTGTCACCTACCCTGGAGTGCAGTGGTGTGATCTTGGCTCACTGCAACCTCCAACTCCTGGGTTCAAGTGATACTCCTGCCTCAGCCTCCCGAGTAGCTGGGACTACAGGCACCAGCCACCATGCCCGGCTAATTTTGTATTTTAGTAGAGACGGGGTTTCACCATTTTGGCCAGGCTGGTCTCGAACTCCTGACCTCGTGTTCCACACCGCCCCTCGGCCTCTCAAAGTCTTTTTTTTTTTTTTTAGACAGAGCCTCGCTCTGTTGCCCAGGCTGCAGTACAATGGCGTGACCTTGGCTCACTGCAACCTCCGCCTCCTGGGCTCAAGTGATCCCTCTACCTCAGCTTCCCGAGTATCTGAGACTACAGGTGGGTGCCATCACGCCCAGCTAATTTTTGTATTTTTAGTATAGACTCCTGACCTCAACTGATCCGCCCGCCTTGGCCTCCCAAAGTGCTGGGATTACAGGAGTGAGCCACCGCGCCTGGCAGGGAGATCATTTTCTGCACTCCAACAGTATCAAAGAAAAACATGCAATCAATTTAAACTCAGGAAATCTTACTTCAGTTCTACGCCCTCATTAGTACTAATACCGTATTTCTTTATTTGAATGTCTACATGTAATTTATCTTTAAAATCAAAGAAACTTCTCCCTGAACCAGTATTTTTAGGAGAAAAAAACATACAGGTGTAAATTTTGTTTGGTAAGAACTAGTTTCTATGAATCATCTAATGAATTAGTACTTCAATGACTTGCCAGTATTTGTCCTCCTTTTCGTAGGCTGGAGAAAGTATGGCTAATATAGATAATTTTACTGAGGTCAGTTATGAATAATGAGGGTTATTCATCTCTTCTACCCACGATTAAGATAAAGAATTGTCCTAGAGAAAGACAGTCCTTTCAAGGACTTTGCAACGAGCAGCTTTTAGCCAAGAGATACTAAGGTGATGGCGCTTTTCCTTGCATCAGTATTGTGTTATAACAGACTTGGCCGTCTTATCAGAAAGCAAAAAGTATATAGAAAACTTTACTTTTGTAAGTAAGGCATTGGGAAGAAAAGAAGATTCATTCACTGCATTTGTTTACATTGATTTTCTCAAAATCAGTTGTTTATTTTGAATGACGACGCCTTTACCGCCACCAAGTCAACAAAAACACACTTGCATCTCACAATTGCTTTTGCCATTTCCGGGACTCTAGCATTTTAGAGCAGGAATTAAAGGCCTTGCCAAGGCTTTTAAGCGATTGATGGAAACAAAACAAAACATAGAGGCTAAATTTTGAATTTGCTAACTTTTCTTCCTCACCAGCACTAATAATAAAAACGTCCTTTGTGTCTCTAGAGAGAAAACTAAGACCACAAAAGACAAGAATTCGCACCAAGGCAGACATAAGACACGAGGATGTCTTCCTGACTTGCGTCCTTGTTCTTACTAGCCCTTTTCTAAAGGCACTGTGGCCTCCATTTCTGGCTAATCAGTCCACTTTTGTTCCCCCCAAGGCGTGGGAGGCCAACAGTTAAGCCCTAATAGCCTGCGAAGCAGCTCCTAGAGGAAACGGCGGCGTCCCCGTCGCCTGTGCAGTGGGTGCGGGAGGTGGCAGCCTAGTCCTGCGCTTCTGCAGCGGGCCTACACCGCACCGCCGTACGTGAATTTCAGGAGCACGCAGTGCCGCAGCCCGGGAAGGTGCAGCGAGGCTGACCTGAGTTTGCCCGCCTGGGTGGACGGCTCTCCGGGGTCCCCAGGGCCCCTCCGCGCGCCGCCCCTTCCCGCGCAGCCCTGCACCCTGGCCCGTCGCGCCCGGTTCCGCGCCTTTCTAGGGGACCATGGCGACAGTGCAGGCACGGACCTGCTCCGCAAAATCCAAAGCAAAAGCAACTTGCCATGGCGGAGGAGAGACGCGCCCTCGGCGGCCGCAGGAAGCCCACAAGCAGCGGAACGCGGGGGATGGGGAGAAGAGCGAGCAGGCAGGTTTTGGTTTCGTTATTTTGTTCCCGCTCCCTTGGAGGCTACGAAGAAAAGGGCGGCCCTTCCACCGGATCCGGCTGTCTGCTACCTCGTGGCCTGTGGGTGGGAGCTCGGACTCAGGAGTGCTGTTGCCAGCGCCTGCCCAGACGCCCTCCGTATTTTTGCAACTTTTGGAAGCACGCTGGAGGCCGAGAGGATTCCTCGACAGGAAATTTGGGGATTCTGTGGGTGATGCATAAATGATTGCAATTTTGTTTTTACCCGTTTTGCTAGGCAGCAGCAACAACAGCAGAGCTGATTTTAAAAAAGAAAAAACGCAAAAAGGGAAAACACATGGGAGGTGGTGGCGCCTTCCTGTGTTGATACTGGGGGGCTACGCTTTTCATAATGTCAGTCATCTCGTAGTCGCAGAGTGCCCTAGATGTAATGACAGTTTTGAATGGCGTGCATTACCATGTAAGGGAGTTAAATATCTTGCATGCATGCTGTCTTCTGTGTTTGTATATTGGATACCATGAAGTTGAAGGGCATGTGGCTAAAACCTTTTTGCTACATGAAACTTTACAACACTTTTGAAAACAATTCAATTTGGTTTATGGTTTATGCGCACTGTAATATTTCTCCAGATAATTGTCCAAAATTTCCCATACAGAAGGCTTTTGTCCCATTAGTTGCTGGCCTCAACCTAACCATCTAGGATATTAAACTGCTGCCAGAATTTTACATCCAGCTACCTTTACTTTTTAGAACGTTTTCTCTATAATGTTATTGATACCAATTTCTACTTCACACAGATGGTTTTTTGCAACAGCAAGTAAAGTTTTTCTAGCATCAGTTTTTAAAAGCCCTTCGCTCAGTGAAATCTGAATGTCTTTCCTATGCCCTTATGATCTGTCCAGCCTTCTTCCCCTTTCCCCACCCCTCACCTGTGCCTTTTCCTCTGCACAACCTACCCCAGTTCCCCAACCCCCACCTCAACCCCCAACCCCGTGGTGGTCACCTTCCCAGCCCAGACCAGGAGCCCTCTTGGACCTCTACCGGGTGCTAAGGATACAGGATGAAAGCACCAGGTCCCTGCCAACAGAGAGCTCACCACCTTGTCCATGCCTTAGTATAGGACCCCTGAATGGCACCTATGGGGACACAGGGAATCTCTGGACAAACTTCAAAATCAAATCAATGAATGCATGAAGAACAAAGGTAGATGGCTAGCAGATATGAAGAAACCCAATCCCACTCCTAAGAAATGTAAATCGAAATAATAAGATACCATTTTTCTACAACTAGAACTGCAAAACTAAAAAGTGTTAGCCTGAATGTAAGAAAGCATCAGAGTTGCTGCAAGCATAGATAGATGCACATACTTCTAAAGATTTTTATCAAAATGTAAAGTGCAAAAAAATGTAAAATGCACATATTCTTAGTCTCAGCAATTCCACTTTTAGAACTGAACTTGAAGTTATAGTGCACAAATGGCACTAAGATATTGTACAATGAAATTTTAGTTGTACATTGCTTGAAATACAGGTAGTAATTTTTTTTATAAACTGGAATCCACCTAGTTTATCATTGAATGGAGCTATTTATTATATGGCTGATGGTATATCAGTAAGGCACAAGGCTATGAAGATTTTAAAACAGCATGAGGAAGGGGGCAGTGGCTCCCACCTGCATTCCCAGAGCTTTGGGAGGCCAAGGTGGGCAGATCACTTTGAGCTGATGAGTTCCAGACCAGCTTGAGCAACAAGGCGAAACCCGTCTGTACTAAAAATACAAAAATTAGCCGGCCTGTGGCACACACCTGTAATGTCAGCTACTTGGGAGGCTGAGGCTAGAGAATCGCTTAAACCCAGGAGACAGAGTGAGCCAAGATCACACCACTGTACTCCAGCCTGGGCGACAGAGTAATACTGTCTCAAGAAGAAAAAAAAAAAGAAAAACAGAATGAGGTAGATCTGTATGTAATTCCCCAATTTATATTTTCTCTCCAGATGTATGTATCTAAGTGCCAACTTGAATGTCAAGCAAGCATCTGAAATTTAATAAGTAGAACTCTTCTCCCCTTCTTAATTCCCCCTCAAGAATTGGCAGCACTGTCCACCCATGAGCTCAAGCTCATGACCCAGTCCTTGATTTCTCTTTTCCTCATCCTTCTTAGTATACCCCAACAACAGGCCTTCCAGAGGGACCCAGTATCAGTCCCTCTTTCCAGCAGCATCCCTTCCATCCTCATCCAGTCTCCATCCTCTCTAGCTCCTCACTGCATTCTTGCTACCACACCCAGAAGGATCTTTTTAAAATGTGAATCAGATTCGACTTCTGTTTAAATACTTCATTGTTTTCATTGCTTTCACCTGAGCCACAATGACCTTAATCCTTTTTTTCTGGCCAGATCTCCTACCACTGCCGTGACCCTCTGCTGCAGTCACAACAAGCTGTCAGCCTGGGAGTTTTGCCTGACCTGTGTACTGTGTCCCTGCCTCAATAGCTCCGCCCTGATCTTCACTTGACTGGCTCCTGCTGTCACTTGGGTCTTAGCTACAATAATGTTGGAGGCCGAAAGATTGAGGGTCGTGATCAACTCAGTATACCATTGGAGGCTGTATGAGTAAACAGCAAACTGTTCTCATAAATGCATAATGTTGGCAAACTGACAAACTGAGTATGCCACCCAGAAGGAATGCTGAGGGCAGTCACGCCCCCTCAGTCTTTCAGCTTCCAACACAATAACCTCTCTTCAGAAAGACTAGCTCTCATCACCCAGTCTATCTTCCTTGTTAATCATTATTTCATCACCCCGTTATACCATCTTAATAGCCCTGGCCCCTTTCTGAAAATATCTTTATATGTTTGCTCACATTGAATGTCTTTCTTGCTTTCCCTAACTCATAACTGAAGTCTCCATTCTCTTCCAGAAAATGATGAGAGGTCTAGGATTAGAGTTGGGAATTCAGGTCAACCTGTCTGTGCCATCGAACATGACCTAGAGTAACCTTTAATCATATATGTGCCAAACTATTCCAACACCCTTGAAGAAAGAGGACTCCAAATGTGGCAAAATTATTTTAGCAGCATATTACTAACTAAAACTGCATCAAAGAAAATCTTCTAACATCTTTTTTTTTTTTTTTTTTTTTTT
>NW_016841754.1:1586681-1594287 GCF_001698545.2 Rhinopithecus bieti | reverse complement strand
TTGTATTTTTTAGTAGAGACAGGGTTTCATCGGGTTAGCCAGGATGGTCTCGATCTCATGACCTCGTGATCTGCCTGTCTTGACCTCCCAAAGTGCTGGGATTACAGGCTTGAGCCACCGTGCCCGGCCCAATATCTTTTAACATCTTATAGCCCTAATTATAAGGCCTCTTGCCTCACTGTACTTTTCTGTCTTGAAGCTTTAATAAAATCAAGTTGGAGGGCCGGACGCGGTGGCTCATGCCTGTAATCCCAGCACTTTGGAAGGCCGAGGTGGACAGATAACGAGGTCAAGAGATCGAGACCATCCTGGCTAACATGGTGAAACCTCGTCTCTACTAAAAATACAAAAAAATTAGCCGGGCGAGTTGGCACACCCCTGTAGTCCCAGCTATTCAGGAGGCTGAGGCAGAAGAATCACTTGAACCCGGGAGGTAGAGGTTGCAGTGAGCCGAGATTGTGCCACTGCAACCAGCCTGGGCAACAGAGCAAGACTCTGTCTCGAAATAAATAAATAAATAAAATCAATATTTTCCTGAACATTTTTCATTTGTGATACCAAAAAACTAAAGCAAAACCCATTACAGGATGTTTCACCTGTATCTTGGTAATTACTTATTTTCGTAAAACCCTGGGATGTGTTATGAAAATTTCCAAAAATAGAATAAAGAAAACATGTTTAGGTAAGTTGGATTCAGTGCTGAAATGGAGCAATGAGATAGTCCTTGGTTACACTGTTAGTGAAAGTACAAACCAATGCCTACCTTTCTAGTAAGCAATTCTGGCATGACTTAACAAGATCCTTAAAAGAGTTTTTCATCCTTCTGCCTTTCAACCTAGTAATTATCACCTTGAAGTAAGGTCAGAACTGCAGAAAATGACTTATATACCAAGACATATAAGGACTTATGTACATCAGAATATTTATAAGTGTGAAGAAATTAGAAACAACCTCATTCCCAACAATAAGGAAGTAACAAATAGCATAGGAGATACGGGTATATTTACAGCATTAAATGTGATGTGGTTAGGGAGAAAAAAAAAGAATGGAAAGGAGAACACAAAAATATTCACCATTATCTCTGAAGATGTACTTTTGGTGATTCTTATTATCTCCATTATACTATGTGTATTTTTCAAGATTGAGCATCTTTTCTGTTTTAATACCAAGCAGGTATCACTAATGCTATTCTCCATGCAGTTTTGGCTTTCTGCCTTCCAACCATATGGTAAGAATGAACATCCAGGGTCCTTTATGGTTGGGTAGGTCCATATGCTTAGTTCTGAGTTGTGAGTGGAAGTGACAAGTATCATTTCTGGGCCAAAAATTTAATTACCAGTTAAAGACCCTGCAAAGCTCTTTTCTTCCTCTGCCATGACATCTAGCAAGAGTAAAGATGGTGGCTGCCGTGAGCTCGGGTCCTTAAGTGTTTACCATGAGCAGAGCTCTTTTTGTTGAACCATCAATGACCATGTAGCTTGAGGAAGGAATAAATGTGTGTTGTTTTAAGTCTCTGAAATTTAAAAAGATTTAACATTTTAAAATTTTAAATTTTAAACATTTTCACATCAGCATCACATAGCCTGTTCTGATTGATACAGAAATTGGTATTCTGAAGTAGAGTACTACTATGGCCAAGAGAAAAACACACAATCCAAACACTACTTGAAATACATGGCTTTGGCTTAGAGGCCAAGTGGCAGATAATAAGAGAATAGACATCAGAGATTAGAAGGAGGTGACCCACATTATGTAGTATAAAAGTACTTTGTAAAACTGTCATGTGATAGCTTGGAAAGCAGATAATGTACCTAATTAGCTTGTGGTTTTGGGAGTTTTTTTTTTTTAAGTATGGGAAGCAGAAAGTTACTAGCATTTGTCTGTTATCATTGAGTGCATTTAACAAAGTAATACAAGAAAGAAATGACTTTAGACAAGAACTGACCAGTTTGAAAGCAGGAATGAAAGGGAATAGAGAAAATCCAGAAATGTGAACTTCCAGCTTATGGGGTTGGAAGAAACATTTCTCATTCCCAAATAATAAACGATAAAACGAAGAAGCCTGTTGAATAACAAAGACTGATTAGAACTCCGGTTTATGGCGGGGATCAAATCAAGGTGTAAATCTCTAAATAGATTAAGATCTCTCAGAGTGAAAACAGCAATTAAGGTTGTGGAATACAGTAAACCCTTTCAATTGGACAAAATAGCTCAAGGAAATGAAAGCAAAAGTGTGGCCTGATAGACCCAAAGTATTTGTAATTAAATGAGGAGAGTGAAAGAAGCATGAGGCTAAGAAAGCAGAGAATAGTAGCAACTCTAAAAAGTAAGTCTGGAAAAGAACTGTGGATGTGTAAGCTTGCCAGAATAAAATAGACAAGATGCCTATTGAGTTTTCCATTTTACCAGCTAAATAACCACCACTCCAGACTAAAGAGAACATGACTATTCAAAACTTTAATAATTTTGGTCACAAACATTGATCATAGGAAGTGCACTAGGGAAGCTTTTCAGATTCCAAGAAGAGATTTCAAATGCCCATTCTAGGTATGGTCAAGAAGAATAATGGAAAAAGAAGAACGTTCAACTGGGAAGCGGAGGTTCCAGTGAGCTGAGATCACACCACTGCACTCCAGCCTGGGTGACAGAGTGAGAATCCATGTCAAAAAAAAAAAAAAAAAAGAATGTTCAAGAGCCATAATGACAATGAGCAGGAGAATTCTTAGAGAGTGGAATCAGGACCTAATCCAAATTCCACACCCTTGGAGTATGGAGCACACATCTACTGAATGGGATTTCAGAATTGCTTTGGCCCAGTGACTGCTGTGTGTCTCCCATTCTTTCCCCTTCCAAGTGTAAGAGTTTATTGCAATTATCTTATTCCAGTTCTACTACTCTATATTGGATGCATGGGGGTCTCTGCATAAAGAGGAGTAACATTCAGACCTGATGTACAGCACTTAGGATTCATGCACTTTGAATTTAATATCACGATTGGATGGAACTTTTTGTTTTTTGTTTTGCTCCCTTAAGGATGAGATGACTTTGAGTGTATTTTGTGTGAGAAGAGGAATGAACTAAATATTGGTGGTAAGACAGGTAGGACAGGTAGGATATGCTGGTTATCATTCTGGCTCAGAGATATCTGGTTCTCCTAACTTTTGAAAAGACAGAATTTCCTAGTCATCAAATATATATTTAGATTTAAAAGAGAGAGATATAAGCATATATATATATATTTACATTTTAAATAGAGATGGGGTCTCACTGTATTGCCCAGGCTGGTCTCAAACTCCTGGCCTCAAGTGATCCTCCTATTTTACCCTCCCAAAGTGCTGGGATTACATGAGCCACCGTGCCCAGCCCAAATCCCTCCTATTTGAATAGGGCCATGTGACTATTTCTGACCAATGAGATGTGAGAAGAAATGACAAGAAGCACTTCTGGTCATAGCATTTAATTGCTAATACAAGACGTTCCAGATTTCATATTTCCTCCCTCTCCTCCACCCTCCCTGATTCTCATCTCAAAATGGAGTCTCTAAGTGATGAGGATAAACAGAGTCCCCCTGCCAACCTGTGCTGGATAGTCAGCACGGGTAAGAATTGTTTAGGCCCATGAGGTTTGGCAGGTTGTTTGTCACGATGGCATTACCTAGCCCGTCCTGCCTGATAAATCAACAAACAGCAAGAGGAACTTCTAATTCCACATACATATCTATCTGACTTATCGTATTGGCAATGTCTGGAGTTAGCTCATCTTGGACATGCATGTGAAGGCCCCTTTCTTAATGTTCAATATATTAAATAGTCAGTATGTACTTTTGGTAAGTTTTCAAAGACAGCTGTCCTTCTGTAAAATCTCTAAAACTCTAGGAATAAGCAGGAGAGCCAATACTTGTTTTCTGACATCCAGCCAGACCAGTCTTGGGTGAGGGGGAAAGGAATCCAAAGGAAAAGTATCATTTTCTAAGCTAGAAATATTTATCAAAAAACACATATGAAAATTTAGAATTGAATTATCAATTTTACTGCCTGAAGTGAACCCCCCAAAAAACAAAAGTGACTATTTCAACTTTGTCCTAAATAAATATTAACATAAAATTCTTCCTGATAGGCAATCTGCCACAGACTATCAACAATGTCTTCTGTGCCTGTGAAACTGGCACAATGGAAATTAAAAAGGTACTTTAAAGTTTTTGAGAGCTTTAAATAGTCATTCTATTTTAAAAGAATAATAGACACGAGGGATTTGTTTAAATGGTAAACATGAAGATTTATCATAAATTGCAGTTTTTAGGCACCATCTCTCATTCCTTAAAGAACGGTGAAAATCAGTACTCCTGAGAATAATATAACTTTAAAAACTAAAAATGAAATATCAGAAGCAAAACTCGAGCTTTTCCTTTTGTTTGTTTTAGATGCCAGGCAGCATTCAACAGGTTTAGAAACTTTTCTAAAAGCCTTTCATTTCTGCCTGCGTTTTAATATGAATTTAATTCTGCTGCCAGCTCTTCATGAAACCTACCATGTCAGAATAGAAGTTGTCCAAAGGTTCTTTTTTTTCGAGACAGAGTCTCGCTGCAACACTCAGGCTGGAGTGTAATGGCGCCATCTCAGCTCACTGCAACCTCCGCCTCCCAGGTTCAAGCAATTCTGCCTCAGCCTCCCAAGTAGCCGGGATTACAGGCGCCCACCACCATGTCCGGCTAATTTTTGTATTTTTAGTAGAGACGGGGTTTCACCATGTTGGCCAGGCTGGTTTCAAACTCCTGACCTCAAGTGATCCACCCACCTCAGCCTCCCAAAGTGCTGGTGGCGTGAGCCACCACATCCGGCCTAAAGGTTCTTTACCAAAAAGACTTTTACCTTCTCTGAATAGGAATCTTTAATTTTATCATTGAAGTTTCTGCAAGTTAAAAACAGTGAGATGCTAGTAAACTGGGTCTCTTTCCAACTAAACCTTAAGCCCTTGGAGGGCAGGTACTGTGTTTTTTACCTCCAGGCATTCCCCAGCATCGAGCATGATGAGTGATGAGTCACTAACTTTGTATTTACCTCTCTCTCCATGCCAAGGTTTTCAAACTCTCATACCAACTGTTTCCATTGTAAGTGCAAAAGAAAGAAAAAGCTAGTCCTTTACGAGCTCTATTTGGAGAGGGGATGCCTTGGAAGGAATCAAGGGACACTTGGCACTTGCATGAACAAAATTCAAGAAAAGACCACGCTCAGCTCTGAGAACCTTTAGAGTTGTGGAGTGAAATGCTACACACAGTGGGAAATCGTTGCTCTTGAAGTCCTTCGAATCTTCAGTTGAGTTTACAGGAATCACAAACTGCTGAATGTAACTGCCTTTGTTTTGGAAATGTTAAGAGTCAAGTCTGCATATTAGCGGGCATGGGGCCACAACTGAATTGGCCCACAAGACCATAACAGGATAAGCCAGCACTGGCAGGGGACATCTGAATCACTTAAGGTTGATTTCAGCAGACATGGCACCAATACACATAATCTATAAACAAATCCTTTTATTACAGTGCATTTATTGTAGTTGAAAACATGCAGCACCATTTGAAACAAGGAAGATTCAGAAACATAGAAATAAGTTTTGTATCTAAAAATAAATGGATGATAAAATTAAAGTTTTCATTTTTTTAAGGAAAAGCATATTTATTTTGTCAAACATTTATAGTAATCTGAGTTAAAAGCTATAGTTTTCAGGATTCTGTTAAGTCTACTCTTCAAAGTATGCTATGTGAGGTTCACCTAGAGAACACTTGACCACATCTACTTCTCCACCTCCATTCTTTGCCCGTTGAAAGTGAATGTTAATTAAATCCTCCACAGTTTCTTCATCCATTTCAATGCCTTCCATTCCTGTCAGAAGCACTGTCCTCTTAGATGTTCCTGAAAATATCTAAGTAGGAAAAACAATGATAAATAGAAAGATTTCTGAGAGCTCTGAATTACAAAACTTTACATTCATAATCTGCTTAATATTTTTTACTTTATCTTAGAAGAGACAAGAAATCTTAGGAAGATTTTCCAAGCAAGAGAATATCCAAGTCAGATCTGAGTTTTAGAAAGAGAACTCGGATGGCATTATGGAACATAGAGGAAAGGGGGGAAGCTCTGGGGACAGTTTTAGAAAAAGAACTCTGGTGGCATTATGGAACATAGAGGAAAGGAGGGATGCTCTGGGAACAGAAAGACCAGGTAAAGAGGTAGTCAGAAGCGGAGCTGGCAAGATTTAGTGACCAAATGAATGTTGGAGGTGAAGCAAACTGAAGAGTTGAGTTCTAGCTTTTAAGTCGGTGGACTAGGTAGATGGTGGTACCATTGGATACCTGAGGAGGAAGAGGAAAAGGCAGCAGGTCTGGGGTAAAGATAATGGGTTCAGAGAAAGTAGGCAGGAATTCTTTCTCATGCTCACTGACAGTAGACACATGAGAGAAATGCAGCTATGTCTCCATGTACAAAATAAAATTGTGCCATTATCTGAGTAATTCCAGTTTTAAAATTGTATACTGAAGTACAGTTTTGAATTAAAACATTCCTTCAAAAGACAAACTCATTTTGCACTAAGCAAAAATGAAGTAAAGAAACCATTTGGCTATCCCTCTTTGATAAGATTCATATAGTAACAGACTCACAACAACTTTATTTTTTGTGGGGTGGGTTTGGGCAGTAAGTTCTCAAAATGAGAGAAAAGAGATGACTTTACCTGATACTTTCTCAAGTGTATTTCTGTGTATGGAGAAACAGTAACTCTATGGCAGGTTTGATTTATATAAAGAGGATATTCTTTCTTTTTCAAAATCTTGTCAGCAACTAAAAGCAAAGCAAAACTCTTTTATATCATAAACATTTTTAACCAAAGTTAAAACTTCCTTCAAAAAGAACACTATTACAGTAAATACTGAGTTAAAAGATTAATTTTTAAGAAATTCTAAAGCCCACTTTGAAGACTTCACAGTACAGAATTTTGAAAACTACAAGACCAAACAATAATGAGGTTTAAAGGCTTCATTCCATCTTGAATTATTCACTGCAGTCAATCAATGCACAAAGGGTTGCAATGTCCTCAGACAGATCTACTTTGAGCTACAAAAAATACAATAGTTTTTTGCAGAAAGTAACCCACTCATCTAACAAGACTGGAATGTTTCCCAGTTTCTCAAAAGCTATAAGTGAAAACTATGATTAGAATACTATAAAAAAAATATTTTTTTCAATATATTCAATAAACTTAAGTAATGATGTTAACCAAAGCAGGGAGGGGACTGAATGTCATCTAGAAAAGCTGAAAGGAAATAAAAATTCATCAGTTTTCTACAACACAAAGGATAGTCTATTTTTAGCAGTATTTTTGTCTTCTAGAGGGATGAAAGGATGTGTATCAAGACTGTAACGTTTAACAGAAACAGTTCTTAGGAATATCCAACCATCTTTTTTATGACTCTTCTCACTCATCTACCTTGGATCAATCAGCAATACGGTACAATGATTAAGAGTGTAGGCCGGGCGCGGTGGCTCAAGCCTGTAATCCCAGCACTTTGGGAGGCCGAGACGGGCGGATCACGAGGTCAGGAGATCGAGACCATCCT
>NW_016841754.1:1583873-1586043 GCF_001698545.2 Rhinopithecus bieti | reverse complement strand
TTTTTTTTTTTTTTTTTTTTTTTTTTTTTTTTTGAGACATAGTCTCGCTCTGTCGCCCAGGCTGGATTGCAGTGGCACGATCTCGGGCTCACTGCAAGCTCCGCCTCCTGGGTTTACCCCATTCTCCTGCCTCAGCCTCCCGAGTAGCTGGGACTACAGGCGCCTGCCATCTCGCCCGGCTAGTTTTTTGTATTTTTTAGTAGAGACGGGGTTTCACCATGTAGACCAGGATGGTCTCGATCTCCTGACCTCGTGATCCACCCGTCTCGGCCTCCCAAAGTGCTGGGATTACAGGCTTGAGCCACCGTGCCCGGCCGCTCAGAGCAGTATTTTTCACAATAGGCAAAAGGTGGAAGTAACCCAAGTGTCCACCAACAGATGAATAGATAAACAAAATGGATATATAAAATACACACACACACACGGAGAATATTATTCAGCCTTTAAAAAGGATGAAATTCTGATACCTACCACAACATGGATGGCCCCTGATAACATTATGCTAACCAAAATAAGACAGACATGAGAAAGACAAATATTGTATAATTCCACTTGAGTGAGGTACCTAGAATAGGCAAATTCATAGCAACAGAAAGTAGAATGGTGGTTACCAGGGGCTGGAAGAAGAGGTAATGGAGAATTATTGTTAAATGGGTACAGAGTTTCAGTTTGGGGTGATTAAAAAGTTCTAGCCATGGATAGCGGTGATGGCTGTACAACACTGTGAATGTACTTAGTACCTTTGAATTGTACATTTAAAAATTGTTAAAATGGTAAATTTTATGTTATATATATTTTATCACAGTTAAAAAAAAAAAAAGAGTACAGGTTCCGAGTCAAATAGTCCAGCTTCAGTCCTAGCTCTGCTACTTATGAGCTATGTGGCCTTGGATATGTTGCTTGACTTCTTAAAGCCTCAGTTTCCTTTTCTGTAAAATAAGCATAATTACAGTATCTACCCTGTAGATTATTGTGATGAGTCAGTAAGACACAGTTTATGAAGTATCTGGAATATTTATCTCCAGAATACCTTCATATCCTTCAGTAGTTACCTATAGGATCACCTATAACCTGCAGAAGTATTCTTCCCCGTCTGGCTAGATGTAACCTCTAGGAGAGCATCCCCAGATGGACACAGGTTCCATAGCTAGTACTATCTCTCACAGTAGAGTTATAAATTGAATTCTAGTTTATTTTATTTTATTTTATTTGGGTTTTTTTGAGACCGAGTCTCGCTCTGTCACCCAGGCTAGAGTGCAGTGATGCAATCTTGGCTCTCTGCAACCTCCGCCCCTCAGGTTCAAGCAATTCTTCTGCCTCAGCCTCCCAAGTAGTTGGGACTATAGGGGTGGAACAGCAAATCTGCTAATTTTTGTATTTTTAGTGGAGACGGGGTCTCGCGATGTTGGCCAGACTGGTCTTGAACTCCTGTCCTCAAGGGATCCACCCGCCTCAGCCTCCCAAAGTGCTGGGATTACAGGCGTGAGCCACTGCGCCTGGTCAGATTTTTTAAAATCCAAGATACAGACAAACTAACAGCAAACAGGCTAAATGAATATAGGAATTTGGCAAATTAAAATCTGGATGCTTGACTATGGAAATTTCCACCAAGTTACTGTTAATTTTCAAGACAACATATTATGGTAGCCCTCAAGACCCCTTCCTTTTGTAGCTCTCCCTAACACATCCCACCAGGATGTCCTAAACATCATCCAAAAGCTCAGGTCAAAAATGCACATTGGGCAGGGAGCGGTGGTTCACGTTTGTAATCTTAGCACTTTGGGAAGCCAAGGCGGGTGTATGACTTGAAGTCAGGAGTTCGAGACCAGCCTGGGCAACATGGTGAAACCCTGTCTCTACCAAAAATACAAAAATTAATCAGGCATGGTGACATGCACTTGTAATTCCAGCTACTCGGGAGGCTGAGGTGGCAGAATTGCTTGAACCAGGGAAGCAGACGCTGCAGTGAGCTCCGATAGTACCACTGCACTCTAGCCTGGGCAACAGAGCAAGACTCTGTCTCACAAAAAAAAAAAAAAAAAAGCATATTGATATTGTTTTAATGTGTCCAAAGAAAGACCTGGAAAGACACCGAAATAACCATAACGAACTAAATAGTAGGAGAAAGAGAAGTTTGAGGAAATGTCTCTTTTTTTTTTTTTTTTTTNNG
>NW_016841754.1:1576520-1579776 GCF_001698545.2 Rhinopithecus bieti | reverse complement strand
TTTTTAATTTTTAGAAACTAGAAGGAGCCCTTACCAAATTCTTTTAAAAGTTTGTAGACTCCTCAGAGTAGATTTTTTTTTTTTGTTTTGAGACGGAGTCTCGCTCTGTCTCGCCCAGGCTGGAGTGCAGTGGCCGGATCTCAGCTCACTGCAAGCTCCGACTCCCGGGTTTACGCCATTCTCCTGCCTCAGCCTCCCGAGTAGCTGAGACTACAGGCGCCCGCCACCTCGCCCGGCTAGTTTTTTGTATTTTTTTTTTATTAGAGACGGGGTTTCACCGTGTTAGCCAGGATGGTCTCGATCTCCTGACCTCGTGATCCGCCCGTCTCGGCCTCCCAAAGTGCTGGGATTACAGGCTTGAGCCACCGCGCCCGGCCTATATAAAATTCATTTTAAAACCTTATCATCCATGGCACCACCATTTGTAATAGTTCAAAATGGAAAACAACCCAATGATTCCTTCATAATAGAATGAGTTAGTGAAGCGGGATATAGTCATATGATAGAAAACTACACAGCAGTGAGAACGAACAGATCATAACGACATGCAGCAACACAAATAAGTTTCATAAACACAATGTTAACACAAAAAAGACGGATGAGGGCGTACCATATGCTTCCCTTTAAATTAATTAAGCAAAAGCAGGATGTTTGAAGTTAAAACAGTGGTTACTTTTGGAAGCAGGTAAGACCCAGAAGGGAACCCAAGAGAGTTTCTGGAGTGTTGTCATGTTTTGCCTGTCATCTGTGTGCCAATCACGTATGTGTTAGCTTTGTAAAATTTCATCTTGCTGTACTTACGATCCATGCATTTTCTATTATTTAGGTACACTTTAATAGATTTACAAAAGCAAACATTAATAAAATTTACTAAAAAAAGATGGTCATTAGCAAATCACTGTTGGATCGAATTCTGACTTTTCTCACTGAGTTCTTTTATTATTATTCTCATCCAAGGTGCTTTGCTACTTTAAATGAGTTTCACAGTTTAAAAAATTGGACATATATTAATCTTCACTATTTAAATTCTCTCCTAAATTTTCATGTATTTTAATTATACATAATTTTCACCCATTTTTTTCTTAACAACTCAGATTGTTAAAAAATTAAAGCATACAGGCTGGGCGTGGTGGCTCATGCCTGTAATCCCAGCACTTTGGGAGGCTGAGGCGGGTAGATCATGGCGTCAGGAGTTCAAGACCAGCCTGGCCAAGATGGCGAAACCCTGTCTCTACCAAAATACAAAAAAAAAAAAAAAAAATTAGCTGGGCATGGTGGCGGGTGCCTGTATCCCAGCTACTTGGGAGGCTGAGGCAGAGAATTGCTTGAACCTGGGAGGCGGAGGTTGCGGTGAGTTGAGATTGCGCCACTGTGCTCCAGCCTGGGCGACAGAGCGAGACTCCACCTAAAAAAAAAAAAATTAAAACATTGACACTTTTGTTTCTGAAGTGGGAGATAGGAGATTGAATATCAGGAAGTGAGGTTTTCTGTGTTTTAAGATGGGTGACTTTGCAGAAGACTCTGTTAAGATTCTGGTTACTTCTCAGACTGGAGCTAGAATCATGCAGTCTTACAACCCAGAGAGCCTTTAGAAACCAGCCAGCCTTAGTCGACCCACTTTGCAGAGGACCAAACCCATGATCAGAGAGCTGAAGTGAATTTGCTCTCTCACAGTGTGGTCAGACATAGAATCAAGCTTTCTCACTCTAATTTCAGAAAGGCCTTGGCTCCTCAGCATACACTGGGTATTTCTGCATTATTGGGTAACAGTCTGCCTTTTCTCAGACATTGTAGATTGTTTTGATGTCAGCCTTACCGTAATCAGAAGTTCCACTGGAGTTATGTGTACAGGCAAAGAATAAATGTAAGATTAAATCGAATTACTCACTGAATATTTCTCATCTCTGTGTCATTTTCAGCATGTAAAATAACCATGGGAAGTAGAAATGCAAGCACATAGCTCATTTGTGCATTTATGTGTGGTTATACAAATCTGTTAATCCCAACAATTCTAAGCGGCTAAGTATAACCACCTACCTTTATCTTTCAGGTTACAATTTTTTTGTTTGTTTGTTGGTTTGTTTTTTTGAGACAGAGTTTTGTTCTTGTTGCTCAGGCTGGACTGCAATGGTGCGATCTCAGTTCACTGCAACATCTGCCTCCCTGGTTCAAGCGATTCTCCTGCCTCAGCTTCCTGAATAGCCGGGATTACAGGCGGTTGCCACCACGCCCAGCTAACTTTTGTATTTTAGTAGAGACGGGTTTTACCATGTTGGCCAGGCTGGTCTCCAACTCCTGACCTCAGGTGATCTGCCTGCTTCAGCCTCCCAAAGTGCCGGGATTACGAGTGTGAGCCACCTGCCCAGCCTCAGCTTACAATTTTCGTTGATACTGTCCCTTCTCATTTTTTATGAACCTAAGTTGTGGTAATGGTTAAAAGTTGATGGGCAGGTGTTGGGGAAGGTGGAATTTGTAAATTTGATAACTTTAACATCCTCTAATTCTGGGCCAAGTGTGGTGGCTCACGCCTGTAATCCCAGCACTTTGGGAGGCCAAGGCAGGTGGATCATGAGGTGAAGAGATTGAGACCATTCTGGCCAACATGGTGAAACCCTGTCTTTACTGAAAATACAAAATATGAAAATTAGCTGGGTATGGTAGCGCATGCCTGTAGTTCCAGCTACTTGGGAGACTGAGGCAGGAAAATTGCTTGAACCTGGGAGGTGGAGGTTGCAGTGAGCCGAGATCACACCACTGTACTCCAGCCTGGCAACAGAGTGAGACTTTGTCTCTAAATAAATAAATTAATAAATAAATAAATAAATAAAATTATCTACTTCTGGAGTCTTTCTTTTGGATGAAATTATCTGGATTTGAAATACCATATTATACCCAACACTATATTTCATACTTTGCAGGAAAATTAAACATGCTATCTAATGATTTCCTTTTGAGATAGTCTGTTATTGACACTTGTTTAAAAATTCCTTATTTATATGAATGATGTAGGCTTTAGAATTGAACACTATATAATATTGACAGTTTGAACACTGATTAGAAAAAAGTGAGAGGATTATGTATTTTTAATTTCATCTGTGAAATGATATTAAAAGATCAGCATTTGATTACTTTACTGAGTACTTACATGGGAAAAAGCAATTACTAAAGAGGTTAAGTAAGACCATACTCAATATTCTATAAGGTTCTAAAATCAGTGGGGAATGAATTATTAGTTGACCAAATTACATTATCATTG
>NW_016841754.1:1568601-1576401 GCF_001698545.2 Rhinopithecus bieti | reverse complement strand
TTGAGACGGAGTCTCACTCTGTCACCCAAGCTGGAGTGCAATGGTGCAATCTTGGCTCACTGCAACCTCCACCTCCTGGGTTCAAGCTATTCTCCTGCCTCAGCCCCCCGAGTAGCTGGGATTACAGGCGAGCGCCACCACACCGGCTAATTTTTTTGTATTTTTAGTAGAGACGGGGGTTTCACCATGTTAGTCAGGCTGGTCTCGAACTCCTGACCTCATGATCTGCCTGCCTCGGCCTCCCAAAGTGCTGGGATTACAGGCATGAGCCACTGGGCCCGGCTGAAATGTCTCATTTTTACTAAATGTGCGTTCTGTATTATTTCACCCTCCTTAAAAAAGCATGTATTACTTTGTCATGAAAAAATCTAATCCATCAATTTTTTTTTTTAATTTTGTTTTTTGAAATAGTGTCTCACTCTGTCTCCCAGGCTGTAATGCAGTGGTGCAATCACAGGTCACTGCAGCCTCGACCTCCTGGGCTCAAGTAATCCTCCTTCTTCAGGCTCCTGAGTAGCTGGGACCACAGGCATGCACCACTATGCCTGGCTATCTTGGCTCACTGCAACCTCCACCTCCCGGGTTCAAGCGATTCTCCCTGCCTCAGCCTCCTGAGTAGCTGGAATTACTGGCACCCGCCACCATGCACAGCTCATTTTTGTATTTTTAGTAGAGATGGGGTTTCGCCATGTTGGACAAGCTGGTCTCAAATTCCTGACCTCAAGTGATCTGCCTGCCTCGGCCTCCCAAAGTGCTGGGATTACAGGGTGAGCCACCGCACCCTGCCTATCTGCAGCAATATTATTGTTCCTAGCACTGTCCCTGGAAATAATTTCCTACACTCTACTATTTTATAAGGTTTTTTTAAATCCCCAACTATCATGCTAATACATTCCAAATAAAAGAAGTAGAATAGGAATACTTTCAGAAACAACAGAACATGACTGAAATGGCAGAGCATCTGTTAACCTTCTACACCCAGGAGTACCTCCAGTCTCCACGAATGTGATGACCGCACTCCCGGACTGTCTGTCATAGTCCACGTGGTCCACCTCTCCGCCTCCATTTCGGGACTTACAAAAGCTCAGCTCTAGTTTGTCTCTCATCTGATCTTCAGGCAGTGTGTCAGGAATTTCAGTAACATTGATTTTCATTTTAGAAATTTCTACATAAACCTGGAAAATGATTTGATGTTCAGAAATATGGATAAGAGAAGTGCCTATGATGAACAGAAATCCAAAAAATTTTAATCATCCTGTTACCTGGAATCTGACTCCTGAGTTTAATGGGACTGGCTTGGCCGTAACCTCCAGATTTACATCTTTTATCTGCACCTGATGTTTACTCATGCTTACCACATTTTGGGCAACTGAAAAATAATTCAGGAAGGAAGTATTAATTTCCAATATTTTAATAATTGTTATGCTTTTGGTTTAAGAACAAATTATCCTGAATATTTTAATTTTCTTTAATATTAAAGGGTCTAATTTTAAAATTTGGCAGGGGTGGTTCCAAGTGATAATGGTCTTGCCACCAAAATAGAATATATATTTTGGGGGGTCAGGGGGAAGGGGGACTGGATCTCACTCTGTCACTGAGGCTAGAATACAGTGGTGTGATCATAGCCCACCGTAACTTCAAACTCCTGGGCTCAAGAGATCCTCCCACCTCAGCTTCCAGAATAGCTAGGATTACAGGTGCATGCCACCACGCCTAGCTAATTTTTTAATCTTTTTGTAGAGACGAGGTCTCGCTTTGTTGCCCAGGCTGCCCTGGAACTCTTGGACTCAAGTGATCCTCCCATAGCAGACTCCCAAAGTACTGAGATTACAGGCATGAGTCACTGCTCTTAGTTCCAAAGTAGAATATATTAATGTCAAAGTACATCAGCAAAATCACAATGTAGAAGTTCTCAGGTTCTAGATTCATCTATAAGATGAATCTTTTCTCTTATCTCTTAAGAGATAAGCCTAACAATCTTCCAGAATTCATATATTACTTCAGCCCAGCCACATACCCTTCCTTCCACTGTTAACCATTACCAGAGGATTCTTCTAGTACATTAATACACAGCCAGAAATTCTCCCATGTTCAGTAAGCTGGGAAAATTTTCATGGCTAAGTGTCATTTGTACAATTAGTCTTGATTTTACTTAACCTTATCATTTGTTACTCCTTCATATGTTACAAGCACTAGAGCAATATATATTCATTTTCTCTGTCTCCTCAAAGATTACATGTTAAAGACTACATAGGCTGGAATATCAAAGAGTGAGTCTTTTTTTCTGTCATACTTAATGATGAATTTCACTTTTGCAAAAATACTCTTGAAATCATTCTTTAAAAAGTTGATAGTCCTGCTATATTGATCACAAAGCCGTCAAGTCTAATTTACCTATGCAAATGGGAGCAGTTTAGTAAAATGCTAAAAGTCACTAGCACTCCAAAAGCAACTCTATGTCAATTAAAATGTGAGTGGGCATTTATTTTTAATTGTGTGGCATGAGTTTATAACACTTCACTTGTTGATATTTGGGGCTGCTATTCCAATGTATCATGAAAATAAGTGACATTCACTCTCTGTCTTATAAAATCTCATATGTGTTTATGACAACCAGACCAGATGGCACCACATCACAGCTGGAGGAAGAGAAAAAAAGGGCCAGAAGGCAGGGCCTTGGCCATGTGGGAATTCAACTCAATGTACCAAAATATGACTCTATAACTTGGATGATGGTTTTTTGTTATTTTGTGTTTTTGTGTTTTTTTGCTAATGACAACAGACAGTAACAGAAAATATCGATGAGTAATACTCAGATGATCCTCTTTCCCTCCCACTCCTCCGCAAACCCCCAACATCTGGTGATCTGATGCAGCTGAGAGGGACCTCTTGTGTTTCAACTTTTGTGACTCTGACAATCAAGAGCCAACTCCTACTTAATTGTGTTTCAAACCTATTGCTGTCCCAGGAGATCAGGAGCTCAGAGCCTCGTCAAGGGTAGAAGCAATGATGTAGGTGCTTCTTTAGAGAATTCCATTTCCAACATTCCCAGGAAATTGCTGTGCAGAAACCCTGCCTCCCAAATCCTCATTTATGTCTATCTTTTAGTTATATCCCGTTTACCAGGGACAGTCACCAATATGAGTCCTGGACTCCTCTTCTAGCTGTAGCAGTAGCTCCAGGGTGAAGGAAAACACACCAGCGATGTATGTCTTCTACATGCAGATACTGACCTGCTGGACATTTATTTTCAGGCTACAGTGGTGCACCAGTTGTCAGGAAACATGGGTTATAGACTGTCAGAAAATGAGCACTGGAAGGGCTGGGAACACCATCTGGTCCCTCATCACATAACTTAATAAAAGAACAAAGGCCTGGGCTGGTGGCCTACCGAGAGAAATATTGGCCCAGTGGAAGTACATGGACTCTCAGGGTTTGGCTCTCAGCTCTGCAATTAACTGTATAGACTTTAAGCAAGTTACTTATCTTCTTTAAGTTTCTGTTTCCTTATCTGAAAAATGCCTAACATGTAGCAATAATAACAACTACCATTCATTAAGTTTGCATAAAGTGTCCAACATTGTGCGAAGTATTTTATCAACATTTCTCATTTAATACTCAAAGCAGCCTCATGAAGTAGGAACTACCATGAAGCACCTGTATAAAACACTGAGGTTTATAAAGAACCCATCCCAAATCATGCTTCTAGGAAGGGACAAGCCTGGCACTCAAAGCCAGATCCTCCCCATTCAGGAACCCCCAGCTCTGACTAGGGGCCCTCACCATGGCAGACTTAGCAAACATCAGGTCTCATCCCAAATCTCTGACTCCCAGGCTCTTCCCATTCGTCGGCTATGTGCCCTTAGGTAAATCACTTAAACATCCTCAGAATCTGTTTTCTGGGCTCTGCATGTCTATATTTAAAGTACACAATAATAACTATCCTATCCTCCTACATTTATGGCATTGTGTGAGTATAAAATGTGATAATGTTTCTGAGAACTGTACAAGCTCTACTACCTTGATATATTACTATCATTATTTGGAGGTAGCATGTGGAGTAGAAAGAGGCTGGTATTGGACATCATCATAACACCTGGATTTAAGTCCCACAGTCATGGCTTTCTGAATAAGAGATCATATTCAAAGCACTTGTCTCAGAGTCAGTTTTCTCATCTGTAAAATGGGAATAATCATACCTGCCTCAGAATGTCACTATGAGGATAAGAAATAATATAAGCAAAGTAATATTAGCGAAGTAATAGCTAAATGTCTATGAAAGTGCTTTCCAAATAACATCGTCATATTTTTTAACATTAGTCATACCTTCTTCTTTTTCAAAGGTGATAAGTGCTTGTCCCTTTTGTAGCTCATAAGGAACTTTCGAGCTCACTTGAAATGAACAGGAGATATTTGACAACTGGGTGTCATTCTCAGGAGTTTCAACTGATAAGAATTTCATCTTTGTTTCAGGAATATCCTCTTTAATCTAATCCAAATGAAAATGTTTGATTAAAATCAAGACAAGAAATAACTTAAGTTCTTCCAATGATAATGTAATTTGGTCAACTAATAATTCATTCCCCACTGATTTTAGAACCTTATAGAATATTGAGTATGGTCTTACTTAACCTCTTTAGTAATTGCTTTTCCCATGTAAGTACTCAGTAAAGTAATCAAATGCTGATCTTTTAATATCATTTCACAGATGAAATTAAAATACATAATCCTCTCACTTTTTTCTAATCAGTGTTCAAACTGTCAATATTATATAGTGTTCAATTCTAAAGCCTACATCATTCATATAAATAAGGAATTTTTAAACAAGTGTCAATAACAGACTATCTCAAAAGGAAATCATTAGATAGCATGTTTAATTTTCCTGCAAAGTATGAAATATAGTGTTGGGTATAATATGGTATTTCAAATCCAGATAATTTCATCCAAAAGAAAGACTCCAGAAGTAGATAATTTTATTTATTTATTTATTTATTAATTTATTTATTTAGAGACAAAGTCTCACTCTGTTGCCAGGCTGGAGTACAGTGGTGTGATCTCGGCTCACTGCAACCTCCACCTCCCAGGTTCAAGCAATTTTCCTGCCTCAGTCTCCCAAGTAGCTGGAACTACAGGCATGCGCTACCATACCCAGCTAATTTTCATATTTTGTATTTTCAGTAAAGACAGGGTTTCACCATGTTGGCCAGAATGGTCTCAATCTCTTCACCTCATGATCCACCTGCCTTGGCCTCCCAAAGTGCTGGGATTACAGGCGTGAGCCACCACACTTGGCCCAGAATTAGAGGATGTTAAAGTTATCAAATTTACAAATTCCACCTTCCCCAACACCTGCCCATCAACTTTTAACCATTACCACAACTTAGGTTCATAAAAAATGAGAAGGGACAGTATCAACGAAAATTGTAAGCTGAGGCTGGGCAGGTGGCTCACACTCGTAATCCCGGCACTTTGGGAGGCTGAAGCAGGCAGATCACCTGAGGTCAGGAGTTGGAGACCAGCCTGGCCAACATGGTAAAACCCGTCTCTACTAAAATACAAAAGTTAGCTGGGCGTGGTGGCAACCGCCTGTAATCCCGGCTATTCAGGAAGCTGAGGCAGGAGAATCGCTTGAACCAGGGAGGCAGATGTTGCAGTGAACTGAGATCGCACCATTGCAGTCCAGCCTGAGCAACAAGAACAAAACTCTGTCTCAAAAAAACAAACCAACAAACAAACAAAAAAATTGTAACCTGAAAGATAAAGGTAGGTGGTTATACTTAGCCGCTTAGAATTGTTGGGATTAACAGATTTGTATAACCACACATAAATGCACAAATGAGCTATGTGCTTGCATTTCTACTTCCCATGGTTATTTTACATGCTGAAAATGACACAGAGATGAGAAATATTCAGTGAGTAATTCGATTTAATCTTACATTTATTCTTTGCCTGTACACATAACTCCAGTGGAACTTCTGATTACGGTAAGGCTGACATCAAAACAATCTACAATGTCTGAGAAAAGGCAGACTGTTACCCAATAATGCAGAAATACCCAGTGTATGCTGAGGAGCCAAGGCCTTTCTGAAATTAGAGTGAGAAAGCTTGATTCTATGTCTGACCACACTGTGAGAGAGCAAATTCACTTCAGCTCTCTGATCATGGGTTTGGTCCTCTGCAAAGTGGGTCGACTAAGGCTGGCTGGTTTCTAAAGGCTCTCTGGGTTGTAAGACTGCATGATTCTAGCTCCAGTCTGAGAAGTAACCAGAATCTTAACAGAGTCTTCTGCAAAGTCACCCATCTTAAAACACAGAAAACCTCACTTCCTGATATTCAATCTCCTATCTCCCACTTCAGAAACAAAAGTGTCAATGTTTTAATTTTTTTTTTTTTAGGTGGAGTCTCGCTCTGTCGCCCAGGCTGGAGCACAGTGGCGCAATCTCAACTCACCGCAACCTCCGCCTCCCAGGTTCAAGCAATTCTCTGCCTCAGCCTCCCAAGTAGCTGGGATACAGGCACCCGCCACCATGCCCAGCTAATTTTTTTTTTTTTTTTTTGTATTTTGGTAGAGACAGGGTTTCGCCATCTTGGCCAGGCTGGTCTTGAACTCCTGACGCCATGATCTACCCGCCTCAGCCTCCCAAAGTGCTGGGATTACAGGCATGAGCCACCACGCCCAGCCTGTATGCTTTAATTTTTTAACAATCTGAGTTGTTAAGAAAAAAATGGGTGAAAATTATGTATAATTAAAATACATGAAAATTTAGGAGAGAATTTAAATAGTGAAGATTAATATATGTCCAATTTTTTAAACTGTGAAACTCATTTAAAGTAGCAAAGCACCTTGGATGAGAATAATAATAAAAGAACTCAGTGAGAAAAGTCAGAATTCGATCCAACAGTGATTTGCTAATGACCATCTTTTTTTAGTAAATTTTATTAATGTTTGCTTTTGTAAATCTATTAAAGTGTACCTAAATAATAGAAAATGCATGGATCGTAAGTACAGCAAGATGAAATTTTACAAAGCTAACACATACGTGATTGGCACACAGATGACAGGCAAAACATGACAACACTCCAGAAACTCTCTTGGGTTCCCTTCTGGGTCTTACCTGCTTCCAAAAGTAACCACTGTTTTAACTTCAAACATCCTGCTTTTGCTTAATTAATTTAAAGGGAAGCATATGGTACGCCCTCATCCGTCTTTTTTGTGTTAACATTGTGTTTATGAAACTTATTTGTGTTGCTGCATGTCGTTATGATCTGTTCGTTCTCACTGCTGTGTAGTTTTCTATCATATGACTATATCCCGCTTCACTAACTCATTCTATTATGAAGGAATCATTGGGTTGTTTTCCATTTTGAACTATTACAAATGGTGGTGCCATGGATGATAAGGTTTTAAAATGAATTTTATATAGGCCGGGCGCGGTGGCTCAAGCCTGTAATCCCAGCACTTTGGGAGGCCGAGACGGGCGGATCACGAGGTCAGGAGATCGAGACCATCCTGGCTAACACGGTGAAACCCCGTCTCTAATAAAAAAAAAATACAAAAAACTAGCCGGGCGAGGTGGCGGGCGCCTGTAGTCTCAGCTACTCGGGAGGCTGAGGCAGGAGAATGGCGTAAACCCGGGAGTCGGAGCTTGCAGTGAGCTGAGATCCGGCCACTGCACTCCAGCCTGGGCGAGACAGAGCGAGACTCCGTCTCAAAACAAAAAAAAAAAATCTACTCTGAGGAGTCTACAAACTTTTAAAAGAATTTGGTAAGGGCTCCTTCTAGTTTCTAAAAATTAAAAA
>NW_016841754.1:1525548-1567968 GCF_001698545.2 Rhinopithecus bieti | reverse complement strand
TGAATTTTATATAATTAAATGCTTTTCCAAAACCATGCGTCCATCAAAATGTAGTGTATAAAATAATTAAGAGAGTACCTGGAATTCTCTGGTAGCCTCTTGTAACTCCGTTTCAAGCTTTTCAATCTCCTTCTTTAGTTGAGTATTTTCCTTTGTCATTTCATCAATTAGTCCCTTAAAAATACCAAACGGTACCAAAGAAAGTAAATAGCCCCAAACTCATTTTTCTGAATGAACTAAAGACTATAAATTTCTCTCATCCTGAGGAAAGAAAGACATTAGACAGTCTCAGAATAAATATGACTATGTGCATAATGCATTTGTTGAATATATTACATCATCGCCTGTCTATTCTAACACTGCCAAGTAGTACTCCATTATATAAATCAGGAAACCACCTTTTACACTAGGCCAAAGTCATAGAAATTTGTATAGTAAGGCAAAGATTGAGATCAGATCTTCTGAATATTACTTCAGTGCTGCATCAACTCCTCTCTTAGCTATTTGTGACCACGATAAGACTTTTAAATTGCACTGTAATAGCGGACATATTCTGGGGCAGTTTGTTGGTGGTGGTGATGGTGTTTTTAATTATCTGTGATTCCTATAGTATCCCATAGTACACAGCTGCCTTAACAAGCCAGACATATGACCTTGGGGAAGTAGTTTAATCTACCTGGCCTCTGTTCCCTCTTGGGGTCTAATGAGATAATTGCTAACTATGCTCTTAACCTGTTGATGCAAATCCAAGAAATGAGTGTGTGAGTGAGAAAGCAGCTAGTGTTGTAAGCCTTATATGAGAAAGAATAAAAATAAGACACTTCTTGTAAGACTTAAATAACATAATGGAAGTTAAAACATTTTTTAAAGCCTAACAACCTTCCAAATTCAACGTAATGTTAGACAAAGACATACAAAACATGCCTTACCGCAAAACTAACAGATATAAATTAATTTTTAATAATACCCAGTAATTTCCTTTTTACCTTATTTTGTTCATCTTGTATAAATTCAAGTGGCCAATGCTCCTTAAGAACTTGTTGTGTGTTGTCTTTATCAGCTTCCATGATTCCCTAACATTATAAAAAATAAATATTGTAAGCATAGCATATATACACAAATTTCAGAACAAAGAAATAACAACTTTTACCCTTTTATGGAAGAAACATCTCTTTTCTTTGCTATATCTTTTTTCCTATCATCAAAGGCTTTATTGTCATATTGCTTGTATCCAAACAAAGTCTGTATTTCAATAACTTTTTTTTTTTTTTTTTTGAGACAGAGTCGCACTCTGTCACTCAGGCTGGAAGGCAATAGCGCCATCTCGGCTCACTGCAATCTCTGCCTCCCAAGTTCAAGAGATTCTCCTGCCTCAGCCTCCCAAGTAAGTGGGATTACAGCTACCTGCCACCATGCCCGGCTAATTTTTGTATTTTTAGTAAAGATGGGGTTTCACCATGTTGGTCAGGCTGGTCCTGAACTCTTGTCTTCAAGTGATGCACCCCCGTCAGCCTCCCAAAGTGTTGGGATTACAGGTGTGAGCCACCGCGCCTGGCCACTATTTCAAATAACTTTCACATCTATAATATATAAAAGATTCTAAAATCCTTTGCTTTTCAACAAAATAATATACAGAAACTAATGAACATTAACGTTCCTTTGTAGTTCATATTCCAATCATAATATCATGCTCCATTTTAAAAGAATACTATTTTGGTTTTCCAACGTTTTTCAAAGGTTTTGATTAAAATATTTAATTCTCCCTATGGTTCTCCCCAAATATAAACAAAGTCAAAGTCAAGAGGCCTCCAACATATGCTTTCTCTACACAGGTGTTCTTACCTGGAGCTTTCACTAAGTCTCCCGCTGGGTCCATAAACATGGATTGGGAAGAAATTACATGTTTATTTCTAATAACGTCTAATTGAAGTTTAGCATTCTCTTCAATTATGAATATGGTAACAAACTACAGTAGTATTCACAGCACCTGTGATAGTCACCAGTAGAAAGCATAGTTTCATAGAATATTGTTGCAGATATGCTAAAATAGTTTGTGTCTAATGTTGCTTCTACATTAGTTACTAACCTCAACACTAGGTCTTGTAATATATTGTAATACATTGATGTATATCACTATATCAAACATTTGCTTTTAAAATATTCTGATAATCATATTTCAGTACAATTGATTTCTGGCCAGGCACAGTGGTTCACGACTGTAATCCCAGCACTTTGGGATGCCAAGGCGGGTGGATCACGAGGTCAAGAGTTTGAGACCAGCCTGACTAACATGGTGAAACCCCATCTCTACTAAAAATACAAAAAAGAATTAGCTGGGCGTGGTGGCAGGTGCCTATAATCCCAGCCATATTTCAATACAATTGATTTCCTTTGTAATTCTAAGTATTTTATTTTATGCATTTAATTTTTTTTTTTTTTTTTTAGATAGGGTCTCACTTTGTTGCCCAGGCTGGAGTGCAGTAGGGCACAAACATGGCTCACTGCAGCCTCAACATCCCAAGCTCAAGTGATCCTCCCACCTCAGCCCCCCAAGTAGTTGGGACTACAGGCGTGCGCCACGATGCCCAGCTAATTTTTATATTTTCTGTAGACATGGGTTTTCGCCAAGTTGCCTAGACTGGTCTCGAACTTCTGGGCTCAAACAATCCGCCCCCCTTGGACTCCCAAAATGCTGGGATAAACCACCATGCCTGCCCCCACCCAAATTTTTTTTTTTTTTTTTTTTGAAGAAAGGCCCATAGGATTTGCCAAGCTAGCAAAGGAATCCATGGTACAAAAAAATTTAAGAACTCTTGCCTACATATGAATTTACTGAGATGAAAACTCCCGGATCAAAATGGGACAAAGGATATCATGATTCTATGTTTTAGATACACATTAATAAACAGTCTGCAATATAATTTTCCAAGATTTCAAGTGGCTAAATTCTCAATATTCTTGAAAGAGAAATAAAAGACATCTATTCCTCCTTAAAAATAAAATAGAAGACTAGCAAATACTTAGCCATGTCTCAGTTTAGTTAGAGGAGTGTCAAAAAAAAAAAAAAAAAAAAAAAAGAGGAGAGTCGCATAACACCCAGATCTTGGTTTCTAATAATATTCTTCAATATAAGAAACCAGGGCTCATTGGAGCAATGGCTGATTCTGGGTCTGGGGCATAAAATATACAAAATAAGCCTGGAATATCTTGTAGAGCTAGAAAAGTAAAAAGCGCTAAAACACACGCACAGACACATACAATATGATGGAAGTGTGTGAAAGGGACATGGGGAGCCAACTGAAAGAGCTCCAGTGGCCAAAGGTACACACAGATAATTGATCAAGTAAGTAAATATATGGAGGATAATAGGAGCCAAGTTTTTCACCATTAAGAAGATAATTATAAATATGGAAAGGGAGAAAACGAGAATAAATACTGTTGATTGGAACTAGATTTCAATGTAATCCTACAGCTGTGGTTTCTGATTGATGAGATAGATAGATAGATAGATAGATAGATAGATAGATAGATAGACAGACAGACAGACAGACAGAAATGCCTGTGTGTGATTACCTGGGTGGGGTGGTGCATGCCTGTAATCCTAGCTACTTGGGAGGCTGAGGCAGGAGAATCGCTTGAACCCTGGAGCTGGAGGTTGCAGTGAGCTGAGATTGAGCCACGGCACTCCAGCCTGGGCAACAGAGTGAGTCTCCATCTCAGAAAACAAAAAAAAAAAAAGAAATGTCTATGTGTGTATTTTAGATATATACAAATATGTATATACCCTAGCTCTGTCTGTTGAGAAGGCCTGGGAGAGTAGATAGAACCACAATGAGCAATGAGCACACTCAGCACCCAGACTTTGGTTTCTAATACTATTCTCCACTAAAAGGAACCAGGACTCTTTAGAGAAATGGTTGATCCCAAAACCAGGATGGAAAAACTGCAAGATGAGCCTGGGACATCTTATGCCAAAAAGCAAGGAGATGCTTAAAGAATGATGACGTGTCGGAAGGACACAGAATCCACCTTGAGATGGTTTTCAGTGGCCAAATCTGGGGATAAATTAAAGATTAAAATAGATAATGGTAGTAATGATTAAATCTGTTGATTAAAGTAAAAAACTGAGTCCAGATAAATTAGAAATGTTGGTGAAGAAAGGAATTTTTAGTTACCTTCAAAATAGTTCCCCACAAAATGTTTATTAATTTCAAAGAAGAAAAGAGTAACTTTATACTGGAGAAGTCTGGCAGACATCAACATAATGAGATAATAAAAGTAAATAATAGAATAAATCAAAATAACGTAACATATTACAAGGTGCACTGAGAACACAATGTAACTTCGACGATAGTCCTGCCAAAGATGCATAATCTGAATCTAAGCATGAAGAAACATCAGACAAACTCAAACAACTGCCCTGTTCTCTTCAAAAGTTTCAAGTTCAAAAGACAAGGAAAGACTAAGAAACGTCCACACTGAAGGGGACTAAAGAGACATCACAACTAAATAGAAAGCATGATCCTCAACTGGATCCTTTTGCTATCATTGGGGCTCAGAAACTGATACCCTAAAGTATGGCACTTTGACATCCTGAACTGAAGATGGCTCAAGGTCTCTCTGACCTCCCTCCCCTCCTCTGTCTCTCCCAAAGCACAGCATGAAGGTGCACTAATGTTTTCTTATCTGCCTAATTGTGGAACCTGACAGAAAACAGAACAATTACCTGTAGTCCCTTCCCTGAGTTTTTTCTGAATTCATATCACAGAAAGAAGACTGAAGTCTGTCAACAAACCTGGACAGATATTTGTTACAACCACTGTCTGCTCTGCAAGCCCAACAGGCTTTGTACAAGGCCATTGTGTGTTCTTCGAGTCCCTTGAATTCCCTTAGAAATCATTTACTAACCCCCTATAATCATTCACGTTTCCCCATCTCCCTTTCCCCTAAAAAGTAGGGAATATAACCATCTGTACCCCATTGTGCAGTATAATCACTATGTGATTTTTCCCCTGTGCACATTAATAAATGTGTATGCCATTTCTCCTATTTAATCTGCCTTTGCCCTTCAGAGAGCAAAGAGGAAGTTTTCCCTGGACCCCTATATTATCCAAGACATTATCAGGACAACTGGTGAAATTCACATTGGATCTGATTATTAAATTGTAGTAAGGTAGCACTCCACATTCCTGATTTTGATGACTGTATTGTGGTTACATCGGAGCACATCTTTTTTGTAGGAAATATATACTCAAGTATATAATGAAAGATGATAGGTCACCAGATAGGAAATTTATTCTTAAATAATTTAGGAAAAGGAAAAGTTGTTTTATTGTACTTGCAACTTTTCTGTAAGTTTGAGATGGTTTGAGACGATGTGTATATATATATATATATATATATATATATATATACACACACACACACATATATATACATATATATTTAAACCACATCTCTATCTCTCACACATACACACACACACACACACACACACACACACAGAGCATACATATATATCGCTATTGTATCAACAACTGCAAAATCTTCCTAATGGTCAGCCATGGTCTGATGCATTCTAATTCCAACTCACTTTCCAGTCTTATTTAGTCAATTCCTCAACCCAGTTCCCTAACCACACTGAACACGCGGATAGTTCCTTTTCTTTCCTCTGTCCCTCAAACTGTCACATCCTTCCTCCTCTCCCAACCTTAATCTCCATCTAATGAAATCTTACTGTTCTTCAAGGTCCATTCCAAATTTTCCCCAAGTTCCCAAAGCCTTTTCTGATTCCCCTAAAGGATGTTACTCCCCCTCCTTTATCTCTTTTGCGGCACTTTAATTATGTGTGTACCTGTGTCATTTTCCATGACACGTCAGTAAAGATGTTGAGGGCTGGGACCATGTCTACTCCTCCCTGCAGACCTTCAGAGCACTTTCTCAGTATAAGCTAACACATTGAAAACACTCAATTTAGATAATTATGTGGGATCTTCAGTATTTGTTGGACTCAGGACATCACGTGCATATGAAGTCCTCTCATTACATTTCAGAAGACAGAAACTGCAATGTTATTTAATTGCTTTTTATCTTTATTATTGTGACAATGCCAATCTTCCTAAGAGCCTGTAATAAAGGTTCTCAGCATAAATGGTCTACTATCTGACACCCCAAGAACCGTTTTGGCATCTTTACCGTCTGGATACTTTTGCTCTATGCATGAGTGGGATGTATGGTCATTCCTTTTATGCAATCATGTAGTAGGCAAAACAATGGCTCCCTCCAAGATGTCCACATCCTAATCCCAAGAATCTGTGATTACGTTTGTTTACATTGCAAATGAGAATTAAGGCTGCAGATTGAATTAAGGTTGCTAATCAGCTTGCTTTTAAATATGGAGAGCATCCTGGATTATCTGTGGGGGCCCACTGTAATCATGAAGATACTTAAAAGTGAAAGCGGAAGACAGAAGAGAGTCAAGAGTGCGATGTGAACCCAGAACTCTCAGAGGTGCAATGTTGCTGGCCCTGAAGATGGAGGAAGGGCTACTGAGCCAAATGAGGTAGGTGACCTCCGGAAGATGGAAAGGGGATTCACCCCAAGAGCTTCCAGAAAGGAAGGCAACCCTGCCAACACTTTGATTTTAACCCAGTGAGACCTCAGCAGGGCTGCTACGGAATCCTAAGATAGTAAATTGTGTGTGTGAGAGTGTGTGTGTGTATGTGTGCGCGCGCGCGTTCCTATGTGTTTAAGCCACTAAATCCATGTAATTTGTTATGGCAGCGAATAAAAAAAAAAAACTTAATACAAATCACCATCACCGTATTTCCCTAAGTATAATCATATCACTGCGGTGCCAGGCCGTGTAGAATCGAATCTTCCTATATGCATGCCTGGCAGCAAAAAGAAAGAAAGGCAATAGAACGCCTGCCTGTTGTACAGACTGGAAACAGTATTCTCCTTAGGATGTCTCCTTCAAGAAAAACCTTGCCTATTCTGAAATGCCAGCCATGAATGCACAACACTGCCCCTGCTAAGAACCGTTTTCTTAAGAAATCCGTTTTCCGAAGAACTATCTCTAGAGACACTCCGAGAAAACAGCGAGGAAACACAAATAACTTTGTTTCAATTTCCTGAATGAAGCAAAGCAAACGAGATAGGGCTCGAAGCCCTGACGGCCCAGAGACTGCACAGCCGGCCCAGGAGCAGGTACGCCCCCTCGAAGGCGGCGTGGCCTCTGCGACCTTCCTGCGGGCAGCTCCCGGGAGCAGGAGCGGCGTGGCCTCTGCGACCTGCCTGCGGGCAGCTCCCGGGAGCAGGATCTCAACCCTGGCGCTGTCCCACTCCCGTCGGCGCTGAGGTCCCCCGCCTCCCTTTCCACCCCCGGCTCTCCAGCCCGGGACTGCCAGCGGCGGGAGTGGCAGCCGGGAAAGGGACTCCCTACTCACCCGCCTCCGCCAGCCGAGCGCAGCTCGCCGAGGCCCCGCGCGCCTGCTCTTCCCGGAAAACAGCAGCGACCGGGACGCCGGAACCCCCGTAGGCACCGGGAGGGGAAGGGTCAGGCTGTCGAAACTGGCGCTGCCTCCTGCGGAAGCGCCTCGGGAGAGCTGGGGGTAGTCCTGAGGAGGTGGGCCTCGCAGGAACAGCTCGGGTCCCTGCCAAAGGAAAAAGTGAAAAGAAAACTGCTTTAACGGCGATTTTTCTTTAGCACTTCACCGCTGCTCAAATACTAAATCTGGTGTCTCCAAGGATGAGTCACTAACAGAAAAAAAAAGTCAGAACTAATTTCACTTTCGATTTTTAGAAAGGGGTGGTTTTGCGGAGAAAAGCAGAAGTATCCCTAAAGTTTCCGTACACACTTAATTTTAGGGAATGTTTTCTAAAACCAATTTTTGCATGTATTTTACAAGGCATGTAGGAAAAGTGGATAGAAACCAAATAAAGTCAAAGCAGGAATCGCTCTTCGGATTGTAACTATTGTAATTTCTTAGTCATTGTAACACTAGTTTACAAATTTTTACAGCCAGCACAAGATCGGCGTTTCTGTGTCTTTTGTAACATCCTCCAGGCCGTGAAGTTGGGAAAGCTGTGGTGTTCCTGTTGGTTTCTATGACCCGTGTCCCTTGAAAGTTTTCTTATAATCTCTTGTTTCGTTGTGGAGCTTGTAAATAAATACTTAACTAGGTGTGAACTTTTCCTTTGAAAATTCAAACATCTGGTTTATTTCAAGAACTGCAGTGTCTCTTAATCCCACACAAGGAACCACCCCACAGCTGCCCCTGCTCATAAATACAGATGTGGGAAGAAAATGAATCAAAATGATTTCAAGGCATAAATTCTAGGTTATCATGCTTCCTAGTCACATATCATAACTGATATAATTGTCTAAAATAACAGATTAACAAAAGCGAATTTTTTTTTTTTTTTTTTTTTTTGAGGCGGAGTCTCGCGCTGTCTCCGGGACTGGAGTGCAGTGGCCAGATCTCAGCTCACTGCAAGCTCCGCCTCCCGGGTTTACGCCATTCTCCTGCCTCAGCCTCCCGAGTAGCTGGGACTACAGGCACCCGCCACCTCGCCCGGCTAGTTTTGTATTTTAGTAGAGACGGGGTTTCACCGTGTTAGCCAGGATGGTCTCGATCTCCTGACCTCGTGATCCGCCCGTCTCGGCCTCCCAAAGTGCTGGGATTACAGGCTTGAGCCACTGCGCCCGGCGCAAATTTTCTTTATATCAAAAAGATGGGAACCAGTTTAAAGTGGTGACATTTCTTTTCTTTTCTTTTCTTTTTTTGAGATAAGTCTTGCTGTGTTGCCCAGTCTCTGACTCCTGAGCTCAAAGCTACCACTTCCACTCCCAAGTAGCTGGGATTACAGGAATTTACGACCGCACCCAGATTTTTTGTACTTTTAATTTGGGGGCTGCAGGCAGGTATCTAACTGTGTTTCCTAGGCTGATCTTGAGCTCTGTCCCCAAGTGATCCCATTACCTCAGCCTCTTGTAAAGTGGCATTTCTAAGTAAATAACTAGACTTCTTTGGGCTTATCAGACCAGTTAGAAAATACAAAAATTCGGCCGGGCGTGGTGGCTCACGCCCGTAATCCCAGCACTTTGGGAGCAGAGATGGGCGGATCACAAGGTCAGGAGATTGAGACCATCCTGGCTAATACGGTGAAACCCCGTCTCTACCAAAAATCCAAAAAATTAACCGGGCACGGTGGCGGGTGCCTGTAGTCGCAGCTACTCAGGAGGCTGAGGCAGGAGAATGGCGTGAACGCGGGAGGCAGAGCTTGTGGTGAGATCACACCACTGCACTCCAGCCTGGGTGACAAAGCAAGACTCCATCAAAAAAAAAAAAAAGAAAGAAAAGAAAATACAAAAACTCCATCTGCTGCAACTTGAGAAATAATTACTTTGGTTTTACCTTGAAATTTTAGAGGGAATATGAACTCTCAAGGTTATTTAGTTGAATCTCATTTCTTCTTCTTTTATTTTTATTTTTTATAAGAAGATACGAAAGGACAGGACTGTCTCACGGGTCCGTGTGAAGAGACCACTAGACTTTGTTTTGTGAGCAACAAGGCTGCTTATTTCACCTGGGTGCAGGTGGGCTGAGTCTGAAGAGAGAGTCAGCAAAGGGTGGTGGGATTGTCATTGGTTCTTATAGGTTTGGGGATAGGTGGTGGAGTTAAGAGCAATGTTTTGGGGGCAGGGAGTGGATCTCACCAAGTACATTCTCAAGAGTGGGGAGAATTACAAAGAAACTTCTTAAGGGTGGGGAAGATTATAAAGAACCTTCTTAAGGGTGGGGGAGATTACAAAGTACATTGATCAGTTAGGGTGGGGCAGAAACAAATCACAATGGTGGAATGTCATCAGTTAAGGCTATTTTCACTTCTGTGGATCTTCAGTTGCTTCAGGCCTTCTGGATGTATACGTGTAGGTCACTGGGGATATGATGGCTTAGCTTGGGCTCAGAGGTCTGACATTCCTGTCTTCTTATGTTAATAAGAAAAACAAAACAAAATAGCAGTAAAGTGTTGGGGTGGCAAAAATTTTTGGGGGTGTTTTGGGGTCCACGTGTTTCCTGAACAAAGGAATGAACACACAAGACAACACAAGACAAGACAAACGTGGCAGCCGCCCTGAACGACACGCTCGGCTTTATTTTATACAGTCGTTTGTGGAACGTTACCAAGTCACAAGACACATTGTTGTTTTTCTGACCTTTCCCTGACTTTCTGGATTTTCAAGATGTTTACACATAAACAAGCCCCAGGGTCTGCCGTTTGCAGCTGGCTCCTTTGTCCTCCCTGCAAACAGGGAAGGAACGCCCTGCTTCGTTTGCAAGAGCAGGACTTATCGGGAACGTCTCATTTGCGAGCACTAGTCCTCTACAGGGGTGGGTTGGAGAGATAATGGACAATGTTTCTCAGGGCTGCTTCGAGCAGGACTAGGGGCAGCGTGGGAACCTACAGTGGGAGAGATTCAACTGAAGAAAGATTTTGGGATAAGGGGTGATATTGTGGGGTTGTTAGAAGGAGCATTTGTCATATAGAATTATTGGTGATGGCTTGGATGTGGTTTTGTATGAATTGAGAAACTAAACGAAAGACATAAGGTACAAATAAAAGGAGAAAAATAAGTATTAAAGGACTAAGAATTGGGAGCACCCAGGATGTTCAATTACAGAGTGCCCAAGGGGGTTCAGTGTAATTGCTTGCTTAGTTGACAAGTTTTTAGGCTCTATCCTTGAGTTGTTTTATGTTGTCATACACCATGCCAGATTGATTTAGGTAAAACAGTGCTCTTCATTTAAAATATACAGAGTCCCCCTTTTTCTTAGCAGTAAGTCAAGGCCTCGGAGATTTTGGAGGAAAGAGAAATGCAAAGCCAGCAACTGTTTGTTAAAGAAGGATTAGAAATGGCTAGGAGGGAGTGAGATTGATAGTGTGGTGGAGATAACTGGGTAGAGGTAGAGGGTGGCATAAGAACGGGAACCAGAGTAAGAGTGAGTATAAAAGTAAAGAATAGGACTTCATCAGGGTGAAAGTATTGGTGGATACCTTGCCACTGAAGATCTTCTATCCACTTCAAGAGAGACTTAAGGGTGGCGATTTGAAGTAAAACCAGTAGCCACTAAATACCAAGAGCCTGAGAAACTGAGGTGTGAAGGCCAAACTGAGGAATTATGTCTGACAGACGAGAAGGGACAGAAGTTGGAATGCTAGCTGCTTTTTTAGATACCTTATCAGCATAAGTGTTGCTCTGAGCAATGAGATCTAATGCCTTTTGGTGGCCCTTGCAGTGAATGACTCCAGCTTCCTTTGGAAGCAAAATGGCCTTGAGAAGAGTTTTTATTAAAGAGGCATTAATGATGGAGGACCCTTGCATAGTGAGGAAACCTTTCAGTCCATAAAACAGCATGGTGGTGCAGGATATGGGGTCAGTATAAACATTGATGCATAGTCCCTTTGCAAGAGTGAGGGCCCGAATTAAGGCAATGAGGTCGGCTTGCTGACAGGTAGTGGAGTGGGGCAGAGTGGTAGCCTCAATGATAGATGTGGAAGATACTATAGCATAGCCTGCCTTTGCTGGTGTGTGGCAATTAGGCCTAGTGGAACTGCCACCAATAAACCAAGTGTGATCAGGGTGAGGAACAGGAAAGAAGGAAATATGGGGGAAATGGAGTGAATGTCAGGTGGATCAGAGAGATACAGACATGGGGGTCAGGTGTGATATCAGGAATAATGTGAAAGGCTGGATTGAAGTCCAGGCCAGGAACATTGGTGACTGTGGGAGACTCAACAAAGAGTACAGCTGAAGGAGCTGGGATGGGGGCAGAAAGTGTATGCGTCAAGTGTGAGGAGGAAAATAGATTTTGGAAGTTATGAGAACTGCAGAGAGTGAGTTGAGCATAATTTGTGATTTTGAGGGCCTCTAAAAGTATTAGGGTGGCAGCAGCTGCTGCACGGAGGCATGATGGCTAGGCTAAACAGTTAAGGTCAAGTTGTTTGGATAAAAAGGCTACAGGGTGCAGTCCTGGCTCTTGTGTAAGAATTCCAACCACACAGCCCTGCACTTTGGCTGTGTGTAATGAAAAAGGGTTGGGATTAGTTAGGGAGAGCTAGTGTGGGGGCAGCTTCTAGGGCTGTTTTTTAAGGAACGGAAAGGAGTGGCGAAAGGATTTAGAATCTGTGGGGTCAGCTAGGTTTGCTTTTATGAGTTTATATAATGGTTTAGTCAGGATGGTAAAACTAGGTATCCAAAGGCGAAAGTATCCTACCATGCCCAGGAAGGAAAGGAGTTGTTCTGTTGAAGGGGTTGGGGTTTGGGAGATTACCTGGACACGATCAGCAGGGAGAGCACAGGTGTTTTCATGAAGAATTATATCGAGATAGTTAATGGATGAGGAAGAAATTTGGGCTTGACTGAAGTAATGGGGGCTGTCCATGAAGTCTTGCAGCAGTAGAGCCCAGGTAATTTGCTGAGCCTGATGGGTGTCAGGGTCAGTCCAAGTGAAAGCAAAGAGAGGCTGGGATGAAGGGTGCAAGGAATAGTAAAGAAAGCATCTTTGAGATCCAGAACAGAATACTGGGTTATGGAGGGGTTGTGGAGGGAGGTATTGAGGAGAGTATATGGGTTTGGCACCACGGGGTGGATAGGCAAGACAATTTGGTTGGGCTCAGAGGTCTGGCATTCCTGTCTTCTTATGTTAATAAGAAAAATAAAACAAAATAGCGGTAAAGTGTTGGGGCGGTGAAAATTTTTGGGGGTGGGTTGGAGAGATAATGGGCATTGTTTCTCAGGGCTGCTTCGAGCAGGACTAGGGGCAGCATGGGAACAAGGTGCAGATCCTGAACTAACCTGTAAGATTTGTCTGGTTTTAGGACAGGTAAAATGGGGGAACTGTAAGGAAAGTTTATAGGTTTTAGAAGCCCATGCTGTAACAGGCGAGTGATAACAGGCTTTAATCTTTTTAAAGCGTGCTATAGGATGGGATATTGGCATTGAGTGGGGTAAGGGTAATTAGGTTTTAATGGGATGGTTACAGGTGCATGATCGGCCGCCAAGGAGGAAGTAGAGGCATCCTATACTTGTGGATTAAGGTGGGGAGATACAGGAGAGGATATGAACGATGCTTTTAACTGGGGGAAAACGCGGCAATGAGGTATGGCTGTAGGCCAGAAATAGTCAGGGAAGCAGGTAATTTAGTTAAAATGTCTCCATCTAATAAGGAAACTGGGCAGGTGGGGATAACTAAAAAGCAATGTATAAAAGAATGTCGTCCAAGTTGGCACCAGAGTTGGGGAGTTTTAAGAGGTTTAGAAGCCTGGCCATCAATACCCACAACAGTTATGGAGGCAAAGGAAAAGGGCTTTTGAAAAGGTAATGTGTCCAGAATTGGTGGGTTCTTGGTCTCGGTGACTTCAAGAATGAAGCCGCGGACCATCGCGGTGAGCGTTACAGTTCTTAAGGATGGTAGTCCGGAGTTTGTTCCTTCAGATGTTCAGATGTGTCCACAGTTTTTTCCTTCTGGTGGGTTCGTGGTGTCGCTGACAGGGGTGAAGCTTCAGACCTTCGCAGTGAGTGTTACAACTCTTAAAGGTGGAGCGTCTGGAGTTGTTCATTTTTCCCGGTGGGTTCGTGGTCTCGCTGGCTTCAGGAGTGAAGTTGCAGACCTTCGTGGTGAGTGTTACAGCTCATAAAGGCTGCGTGGACCCAAAGAGTGAGCAGCAGCAAGATTTACTCTAAAGAACAAAAGAATAACACTTCCACAGTGTGGAAATGGACCCAAGTCGCAGCCTGCTTTTATTCCCTTGTCTGACCCCACCCACATCCTGCTGATTGGTCCATTTTACAGAGAGCTGATTGGTCTATTTTACAGAGAGCTGATTGGTCCATTTTGACAGAGTGCTGATTGGTGCATTTACAATCTTCTAGCTAAACATGAAAGTTCTCCAAGTCCCCACTAGGTTAGCTAGATACAGAGTGCTGAGTGGTGTATTTACAAACCTTGAGCTAGACACGGAGTGCTGATTGGTGCATTTACAATCCCTTAGTTAGACAGAAAAGTTCTCCAAGCCCCCACTAGACTCAAGAGCCCAGCTGGCTTCACCTAGTAGATTCCTCACCCTGGCCACAGGCAGAGCTGCCCGCCAGTCCTGCACCATGCACCCGCACTGCTCAGCTCCTGGGCAGTTGATGGGGACTGAGTGGGGCAGAGCAGGGGGGCAGTGCTGGTAGGGGAGGCTCAGGCTGTGCGGGAGCCCACTGTGGGGTGGGAGGGTTCAGGCATGGCAGGCTGCAGGTCCCGAGCCCTGCCCCGCAGGGAGGCAGCCGAGGCCTGGCGAGAACTCGAGCGCAGCACTGGCAGGCTGGCACTGCTGGGGGACCCGGGGCAACCTCCGCAGCTGCTGGCCCGGGTGCTAAGCCCCTCACTGCCCTGGGCTGGTGGCAACGGCCAGCCGCTCCGAGTGCGGGGCCCGCTGAGCCCACGCCCGTGGGAACTCTCACTGGCGGGCCCCATCCACCGGGACTCGCGCTGGCCTGTGCCCACCTTGCACAGCCACGGTTCAAGCCTCTCCCTCTCCCTCCGCACCTCCCCGCAAGCAGAGGGAGCCGGAGGGAGCCGGCTCCGGCCTCGGCCAGCCCAGAGAGGTGGTCCCACAGTGCAGTGGCAAGCTGAAGAACTCTTCAAGTGCCACCAGAGTGGACGCCGAGGCTGAGGAGGCATCGAGAGCGAGGGCTGCTAGCATGTTGTCACCTCTCAGTAATGTGGAGTGGGTGGCCTCCGTATTAAGAAGGGGACGGACTTACCCTCCACCGTAAGAGTTACCCAAAGCCTCTGTGATGGTCCAGGAGGCTTCCGAGGTGATCGGGCAGTGTCAGTCTTCAGCTGCTAAGCCCTGAAGATCTGGGAAGGAGTCAGAGCCTTGGACCAGTTAGTCCAATTTCCAGTGGGGTCCCACATAGATGGAACATGGCTTAGAAGGAATCCCGGGCTGCGGGCATTCCCAGTGGCTAGATTTCCAGCACTTGTAGCAAGCTCCTGGGGGAGGAGGTTCTGGAGGAACCCCTGGCAGCTGCGGTTCAGGCGTCTGGAGTTCTTGTGTGCTGGAGTTGTGGCTGCGGTCTCACAGTGGAAGCAAGGACTTGCAACTCAGAAATACATTGCTACTTGGCTGCCTCTCCTCTATTATTGTACACCTTGAAGGCGAGGTTAATTAACTCCTGTTGTGGGCTTTGAGGGCCAGAATTTAATTTTTGGAGCTTTATTTAATATCAGGAGCAGATTGGGTAATAAAATAAAATGCATGTTGAGAATAAGACGGCCTTCTGACCTTTCAGGGTCTAGGGCTGTAAAGCATCTCAGGGTTGCTGCCAAACGGGCCATGAACTGGGCTGGGTTTTTATATTTGATGAAAAAGAGCCTAAATGCTGATTTGGGAGAGGTCGGATAAAGAAAAGGAGGACTAACCTTGACTATGCCTTTAGCTCCAGCCACCTTTTTAAGAGGAAATTGCTGGGCAGGTAGGGGAGGACTAGTCACAGAAGGAAACTGTAAGCTGGACCGGGTGTGAGGAGCGGAGGTGATAAAACAATTACAGGGTTGGGGAGTGGAGGCTGAGGAAAAATTGGGACCTAGCTCGGCCTGGCAAGGAGCAGCGTGAGGAAAAGGGGAGAGGTCAGATGAGTCCATAGAAAAGAAGGACTCAAATAAATCCAAGCAAAATAATAATAATAAAATTAAAGAATTAAGGACTTTATTCTTGTCAAATCTGCCTGGACCACTGATTTATCATATAAACATAAATTATCAGTTAGAAAATTTTGTTGTGTTGGCCAGGCACGGTGGCTCAAGCCTGTAATCCCAGCACTTTGGGAGGCCGAGATGGGAGGATCACAAGGTCAGGAGATCGAGACCATCCTGGCTAACACAGTGAAACCTCGTCTCTACTAAAAAAAAAACACAAAAAAACTAGCCGGGCGAGGTGGCGGGCGCCTGTAGTCCCAGCTACTCAGGAGGCTGAGGCAGGAGAATGGCATGAACCCGGGAGGCGGAGCTTGCAGTGAGCTGAGATCCAGCCACTGCACTCCAGCCTGGGCAACAGAGCGAGAATCCGACTCAAAAAAAAAAAAAAAAAAAAAAAAAAACGAAAATTTTGTTGTGTTAAATAAAGTACATAGAGAATAAAGTTGGTATCCTTGACAATGCTATGAAGAAGAACAGTTAGTGTTTTGCTTATAAACTAAAGGTCAAAAATAAACATTTATCTGTAGTATTCAAGGCTGTAGGATAGCAGTAAATCTCAATATCAGGTTAAGGAAATTTCTTAAAGGAAATCTGAGAATACTGCTGATGTTTTCCTGCTTTGCTTGTCTCAATTACAATCCAAAAATGGCTTCTGAGAGAACTCTCATAGGATGAACTGATGGTCGGACAAACCCAACTGTTTGCTTTGAACTTAAAATCATAAAGGAGAAAAAGCCCAATGAATCTTGAGGTTTTCAGAGACCCAAAGAGAACATAGCCTTGGAAAGTTGGAAAATAAAATATTAACTTTATCACCAAAATCTCAAATGAGAAAGAATTGAGCAAAGCATCCAAATATGTCAAGTCAGCTTCTCAGGGAGCTCAGTTTTTAAGAAAACATGCATGAACATAGTGAAAACAGCTAAGGAAATACTAAAAGACATTGATTTTGCTTGACTATGTTTTTTGTTTGTTTGTTTTTGTTTTAGTGTTTGTTTTGTTTGTTTTTGAGACGGAGTCTCATTCTGTCACCCTGGCTGGAGTGCAGTGGCAAGATCTCGGCTCACTGTAAGCTCTACCTCCTGGGTTCATGCCATTCTCCTGCCTCAGCCTCCTGAGTAGCTAGGATTACAGGCACCCGCCACCATACCCAGCAAATTTTTTTTTTTTTTTTTTTTTTTTTTTTTTTTTTTTTTTTTTTTGTATTTTAGTAGAGACAGGGTTTCACCGTGTTAGCCAGAATGGTCTCGATCTCCTGACCTCGTGATCCGCCCGTCTCGGCCTCCCAAAGTGCTGGGATTACAGGCGTGAGCCACCGTGCCCGGCCTCGACTATGTTTTTTGATTTGGGAATTTGTAGTCTGTTTTGCCTGAGGGGGCTGCTGGAAGCATTCTAGAAATCGTCAAGCAGCAAGATTTGGATTGGTGTTTGAATATGTTGTTTCTGATTATTTTCCCCTCTGAAAGAGTACTTTACAAAAGGTATCAAATGATTGCAACAAAGAAAGTCACTAGTCACTAACCCATTCAGAATTTTAAAAAACGTAAGAGGCAAAAGAGCTCAACTTTTTGTATTACGTTAAATTTGTCTTCTGGTTGGTCTTAGTGAGCCTAGATATAGGAATGTAATTCCTCCCCGCCCCCCACACACACATACGTGTTTTGAGAAAGGGTCTCACTCACCTAGGCCGGAGTGTTGTGGCGTGATCTTGGCTCACTACAATCTCTGCCATGGGGCTCAAGAGATCCTCCCACCTAGGCCTCCCCAGTAGCTGAAACCAGAGGTGTGCACCACCACGCCCAGCCAGCTGATTTTTTGTGTGTATATTTTTGATAGATATTGGGGTTTTGCCACATTTCCCAGGCTGGTCTCAAACTCCTGGACTCAAGCAATCCACCAGCCTCAGCCTCCCAAAGTGCTGGGATTACAGGCATGAGCCACCACCTAATTAGTCTATCAAGATAGATTAATATGTATCTACGAAGATATATATTAGCCCAGCCTAATATATACCTTGATATAATAAATTATTTCTGTTCATCTCCCTTGAAATATGTGACATGGTTACAAGAAAGGGGAAAATATGTTTCTGGGCAGGAAGACTCTGTAGACCAGTGTTTCACAAACTTCCATGTCCATACAAATCAGTTGAAGATCATGTTAAAATATACAGTCTGATTCTGCAGGATTAGGGTTGTTTCTGAATATGTTGTTTCTGATTATTTTCCTGTCTGAAATAGTACTTTACAAAAGGTATCAAATGATTGCAACAAAGAAAGTCACTAGTCACTAACCTATTCAGAATTTTAAAAAATGTTAAGAGGCAAAAGAGCTCAACTTTTTGTATTATGTTAAATTTGTCTTCTGGTTGGTCTTAGTGAGCCTAGATATAGGAATGTAATTCCCACCCCCCAACGCCCCTGCCCACACACATATGTATTTTGAGAAAGGGTCTCACTCACCTAGGCCGGAGTGTTGTGGCGTGATCTTGGCTCACTACGACCTCTGCCTTGGGACAGAGGAATTTGGAATTTCGCATTCCAAAAGCTCCTAGATGATGCTGATGGTGCTGTTCCTTGGACTACCCTTTGAGTAACAAGGCTGTAGACTAACTGATTGACTAAAAGCATGACCAGAAATCGTCATTCTGGTGGATGGGTTTTATGTGCTACCTGGCTCTCAGGTCCTGGCTATGAGGAAGCACAGAACCCTCTTCCTCTTTGCCAGGCTGGTTGGTGAGTCCATAGTCGGAAAGTGAGGTATTTCTAGGTGTCCCTGTGTTTCAAGAAGGGGCTGTATATGCAAAGCAGCCCCCAAATGCCAAAGGAGCTGAGATACCAAAGAACAAGACAGACAAATCCAGTTTGTCAGTAAGGAGCGTTCTAATGGAAACTTACGATGGAAGTATGGCTGCAAAACAGCTCTCTGCACTGTTACTCCCCAGACCCAGGGCTTATGTACCACAGGGAAAGGGTATGTGTGCTCCAGCAAGACAATTAAAAGCAACCCTCCAAAACAGGCAAGAATGCCATATGCATTATAGCCTATAATTTGTGTGATAACATCAGGGTTGACATGTTCTTACACTAAGGACTGTAAATAAATGTGGAATTAGGAGGCACTCATGGGACTGGGGCTAATCAGAACTCAACATGGCAGATCAGCATCCAAGATGGAGACCTTTTGTCTCCACACCCTGGTGTGCTTTTCCTGAGGAAAGAACAGCTGTTCCTGTCTTTCATGCCATCGCCTTCAGAGAGCATTGGCTTCATGCTTGTAGCTAGGCTGCCATTATAGCTACTCTGATGGAAAGGAAGGAATAAACAGTGAGGGGAAATGAGTCAAAATGACATTAAAGAGTGGAAAGAGGAAGTAGGAGAAGCCAAGAAAAAAGAACAGGGCAAGTGTATACGGGATCTTGAAAGGGGTATTCTTTTCTCTTTCATTAATTATTCATTTCAATTTATTCTAAATAGTTTGCCCTAGTGTACAATGTAACAAGATAGAATGATCTCACACACAGGACTCATTTTAATAACATAATATCTGCATGGGGCAGTTTGATGATGTTTAATATACAAAGCCACAGTTAATTCATCCTTCTCAGGGCTTAAACCCCTCCAGGGAAATTATAAATAAAAACAAGCTTCATCTCCAATAAAAATAAACAAAACAGTGTCCTTCAGATCTTACTGCCTGGTGACTTTATGAATTGGAATGGAAACATTGTTGCCTTTTGGGAGATTGACCTCAGCTGTTTTTCAACCTTTTGAAGAATAAGAAACTCTAATTTTGGTGCCAATACTCAAATAGAAGTTTTCTCAGGTGGACAAACAACACCTGGTAGGCTGGTTTGTCATGGAAATTGCGCCACCTTAAAATCACCAGGAGAACCAAGCAGAGTCTTTGCTTTGACCCTGACTAGCTCTGTGAACCTGGGCATAGGTAAGGGGTCTGGTACATAATAGGTGCTCAAAACAATGTTACCACTGATGGCATTTCCCTTTAGCTTTCTGAGGATCCATTTCTCAGTTTCTCAAATGTAAAAATGATGACAATAATGTTTACCTACCAATTATAGGGTGTTTTGTGAGGATTAATTTAGCTAATGTACATAAAACAGTAAATGCAAAATTAAATAATATTATTAATATATCCTCTGATTTTAAGCTATGATTATAAGAGTTGAAAGGGATGACTGTTGCATAGGAAAAAATAATTAGATAGGTTAAAATATAAAATGCAAGACCTGAATAGAGCCACCAAGACAACTGCATAAAATGACACTGGATGGGCACCGCACAATGCCTCCTCGTGTCCCCTGGAGTTGTGCAGTGTGTGCCAGGAATGGATTCCGGGCTGCCAAGATTTAGTCGTTTGCTGATCTAGATTTAGATGGAACACATAAAAACAAGTAAGTCAAAGAATACGTCTAAGATCTTTTTCTCTTACTCACTCTGTTTCTCTTATTTTGCCATATTCTTTTTTTCTTTTTTCTTTTTTTTTTTTTTTTTTTTTTTTTTTTGAGACGAGTCTCTCGCTCTGTCGCCCAGGCTGGAGTGCAGTAGCCGGATCTCGGCTCACTGCAAGCCCCGCCTCCCGGGTTCATGCCATTCTCCTGCCTCAGCCTCCGGAGTAGCTGGGGCTACAGGCACCCGCCACCATGCCCATTTATTTATTTATTTATTTATTTTGTACTTTTAGTAGAGACGGGGTTTCACCCTGTTAGCCAGGATGGTCTCCATCTCCTGACCTCGTGATCCGCCCGTCTCGGCCTCCCAAAGTGCTGGGATTACAGGCGTGAGCCACCGCACCTGGCCATTTTTGCCATATTCTTTAATGAACTACACGTAAGAAAGACAGGTAATATTGAGTGGATTTTTTGTGATGTAGTCTCTGAAGATATACTAATCAGCAATTCAGTTTTTTCTGCTGCTCATACAGCCCCTTCTGTGACCACAAACCTCATCTGGCCTCCTGCAAAGGGCAATGTGACCAGATGGCACAGATTTCTTAAAACTTGATTTCAAAAATTCTGCCCAGTTTCATTTCTCATGCCACAGTCAGTGTCTCTTTTTCCCCATACTCTCTTGTATGAAAATTCATAGTTGATTGCTTTATTCCCACAGGACTTTTCTTTTTTTTTTTTTTTTTTTTTTTTTGGGAAAACTGCAAGTTTTTTTTTGTCACCTAAGGTGTTGGGAAGAGGTCTGTCGGCCTCCGGCAAAGAAGGCCGGCAGAGTCCCCCGGTGGGGCTCTCGGACGGAGTTCCTGCAGTCCTGACATCCCGACAGGAGTGGAGGACGGAGGAAGGCCGCCTCCCACAGGACTTTTCATGGGGCTAATTACATCTGGAATTTACCCTGCTAATGATTCTCTTTCCTTTCATCCTGCATACTCATGCCAGATTATTATTCTAAAAGGGTTAGTAACATCATGTCATTCGACATGTTAAGCACTTGCAGATGACATTCCATATATACAGTCCAAATTCCAGAGTGTAAGATGTACGATCCCTCCCATCACTCCCAATACCAAACTTTTCACTACAGGCTGACCACAGTTTATATGTAACTTCATCATTCATTAGTCCCTTCCACATCCCTCTGAATTAGTCAGCTATCCAACTCCAGGACAAACTAGGCCTCTTCTCTTACTATTTTCCTCTCCTGAGTTGTTTCCTCTTTCCTATTATTTCAGTCATACAGTCAGACAAGTGAACTTTCAACAAAACACTATTCATGCAGTGGTGACAGTGAAAACACAACTGCTCAGCATGGACATTGAACCATGAGAATGGCTCTCACCAGAGTGCTGGAGCAGTGTCCCAGAGAATTCTTTCTAGGCTGACCTTTAATCCCTCAGTTGCTAGATCTTAGGAAGGTGAGGGGAAGAGCAGTTGGGAATTCCTGGTGGAGGAACAGGTATGGCCAGGTTGGTGGAGGCGCTAGGATGGAGATGGGGGAAGACTACTACTACTTACCAAAGCACACAAAAATAGTTCATTATTTAACAACTGGTCTAAACCTCTAGAGCATGCTGACTGAACACCAGTGTCAGGCTTTGCTGATGCATCTTCAGACTCAATTTAAGCTCCTTTTCCAACAACCCAAGGGCCACTAGTGATCCCTCCCTTCTCTAAATGATTTTAGCATATATTGTCCATACCACTTACTGGGCACATTTACAGCCTTGCATTACTGTTTTTGGGGAACCATTATACAATTCATTTTCCCAAAGATGGTAATCTTTTCCAAAATAAGAGTTGTGCTGTATCTGTGTTTCTCCCAAAAATGTCTAACATAGAGCCTGTGGTTATTAATTTTATGGGTCAGTTTGACTGGGCTATGGGATGCTCAGAGAGCTGGGAAAACATTATTTCTGGGCATGTCTGTGAAGGTGTTTCCAGAAGACAGTAGCTTTTGAATTGGTGGAGTGAGTAAAGGAGATCTGCCCTTTCCAATGTGGGCAGGCATCATCCAATCTATTGAGGGCCTAAATAGAACAAAAAGGCAAATGAAAGGTGAATTTATTCTGTCTGCTTGAGCTGAGACATCCATCTACTTCTGCCCTTGGACACCAGAGCTCCTGGTTCTCAGGGCTTCGGGCTTGGACTCTAACTACACTCCTGGTTTTCCTGGGGCTCCAGCTTGCAGATGGCAGGTCGTGGGTCTTCTCAACCTTCACAGTCACATGAGGCAATCTCTTATAATCAATCTCTTTCAATATATCTATAAATATCCTATTGGTTCTGTTTCTCTTGAGAACCCTCACTAATGCAGTGCCCTTCTCAGGCAATCATTTACCCTGTGTTTATTAATAAAGGTTAATTGACTAAATGATTGGGAACTACTATACATATATCATAATGCAATCACCCAAACCACTTTGAGAGTGAGGGAGGGACATGTATATTTGACACTCTGATGAGATCTAAGAATTCTTTTCCCAGAAGCATTCCTACATACACAAAACCTGCATGAAATTTCAGGTGTTTCACTTAATGCCTAAGCCATTCATAGACCCCGGGAGTCCATGGAACCTAGATTAAGGGCTCTGGTTTAAATGAAATTTTACAGGTTAAAATATTAACCTAAAGAATTACCTTTAGAAATAAACGAGGCACAAAGAGACAAATATCGCAGGTTCTTACTCATACATGGAGCTAAAAATATTGATCTCATAGAGGTAGAGAGTGGAATAGTAGTTACTATAGGCTGGGAAGAGTGTGGCAGGGATGAAAAGAGGTTAGTTAATAGGTACAAATATACAGTTAGATAGAAAAACTAAGTTCTAATGTTCTATAGCAGAATAGAACATCGTATTGTATATTTCAAATTAGCTAGAAGAGAGGACTTGAAATGTTCCCAGTACAAAGAAATACAAATAAATAAATACTGGAAATAAATGTTCCCAGTACAAAAATATAAATACCCTGACTGGATCATTATACATTCTATGCCTATAAAAAATATATGAACCCCATAAAAAGGTACAAATATTATATATCAATTAGAAATTGTTAAATTAACTTTAACGTTATTCTTACTAGAATAACAATGAAGAAGCTACTTTAGGGAAGCCTATACTTTATTAGCCCTAGATCATTGCATCTATGTGGCCATCTGCCAGCCTTCATGTGGGAGGCAGAAAGCAGCAGGGCGTGCATGCTAGCTGTGATGGTCCCGTCTCCTGGAATATTGTGCTGCTGACTGAGGATTTTAGATAAAGCCCACTCATTACCAGTTGTACCCAAAAATGTCAAATAACAAGTGCCAGTAACAATCTGGCATGGGACTGTCTTTAACTGGCTGAATTAATTAATAACTGCTACATGCCAAAATATGAAGAGTGTGATTCATGTCCTCCTGGGAGGACACATTAAAAGGCAAGAACAACTTTGTCACAGACAGGACATTTTTCACCAGGGAAAGGAACTTTTTTACATAAACTAAAGTGTAGACATGAGGTGTAAAATAGTGAGATCATCGCCACCAAAACTCCGTGTGGAATTGACTCCCACTGAGTTACGCACCGCAGGCAAAGAGATGGGACTTTCATCAACTCCCAGGAGTGGTTAGTAAGCTTCCTTGCAATAAACTTCTTTTTGGAAAAAACAAGATAACTCATTTACAAGGGAACCCGCCTGCTGTGGTACAGACATAAACATCTAGAAAATTACACTTTCTTATATTTCATTCTGATTAACTTCACTTTTGGAAAAGGTAGAAAATCTTTTATATGCTATTAATCTTTAGATCTGTTTCTGCTGTCTGAAACTTTTTCTTGGGGCACACTATGAGAAAAGAATTAGATGTGGATATTGAAGAAAACCTTAGGAAAGAAATAAGAAAAAAAATGTTCATTGAGGGCTAATTAAGATTACAGCCAACCTATGCTTTTAAGAGCATAAACCAAAGTAATATTACTGGGAAATACACACAAAGAATCACTTTTTCCTGAGAAATCCCTTAAGAAATTACATCAGTTCCCTGGACACATGGAGGAGAGGGGTTGTGCCATTGTGGAGGCTGTGACTCAGCGGCAACCTGATTTTTCATCTTCTTTGACAACAGTGATAACATAAAATGTGTCTGGAAAGGGAAAATTCATTCTCTCTACGTTATTCTGCATAGTACCATGCCCTGAACCACATGTGGTGAGGTCCTTACCAGAAATACTGAAAGTACAGGGAGGGGGGCTTGCATGGTGTAGGGAAAGAACGTTAGGAGAAACGTCTTCCCTGGTCCTCTTTTGCAGCTAATTTACAATATGGCCCCAAAACCAAGCCACCGGAAGGAGGGAGTTGGGGTAAGGAGGGTGAGTTGTGACGAGAAGATGGGAGGCAGAGTCTCTTGTCCATCTTTTTTTGTTTTTTTTTTTTTTTTTTTTTTTTTTTGAGATGGAGTCTCACTGTGTCACCCAGGCTGGAGTACAGCGGCACAATCTCGGCTCACTGCAACCTCTGCCTCCCGAGTTCAAGTGATTCTCCTGCCTCAGCCTCCTGAGTAACTGGGACTATAGGCACACACCACCACGCTCAGGTAGTTTTTGTATCTTGAATAGAGATGGGGGTTTCACCATGTTGACCAGGATGGTCTTGATCTCTTGACCTCGTGATCTGCCCGCCTTGACCTCCCAAAGTGCTGAGATTACAGACGTGAGCCACCGCGCCCGGCATCTTCTGCTGTTTCTTGACTTGTGGAAATGCCTGCATGTGTGTGAAAAGCACAACTTCTCTGTAAGAGTCTATCTTGGTTGTTGAGTCCAGAGTCTAAGTAGTGTCAAGTCCGTTGATTTACAAATTACATTACTCTCTCCACCCAAAGGCCACCTGGCTATTGTGATATAGAGTAGCTACCATTGCAACTAAGGTGGTGTTTTCCAAAAAGAGTGACCTGTGAATACTTGTTGAATAAGGTAATATTAATCTAGTTGTGGCCTTGATCTCACCCTTCTTCCTATTTAACCATAGCCTTGGCCCTAAGATACCCTGATCCCTGAAAGAACAGTAGCTATGTCTGAGAATAAAAAGCATCTCAAAGAATTCTAGGCTGTAAAACAAAATCAGGAAATGTTGGGAAACTTTTAAGCGACACAGTGGTGACTTTTGAGGCCCAAAAAGAAGTCTGTGGCCTTAATGGATCTATGGGCTACAGGATTCTCATCAAAATAATTTTAGTTAGATGAATCAATAAATAAAATGTGGCATAGAGACGCAATGGAGTACTATTTGGCCTTAAAAAGGAAGGAAAATCTGATATAGGATAGAGTATATATGAACCTTGAGGACACTATGCTAAGTGAAATAAGTCATCTACAAAAGGACAAGTATTGTGTGGTTCCATTTATAAAAGGTACCTAGAATAATCCAAGTTACAGAGGAAGTAGAATGGTGGTTGCCAGAGGATGAGGGAAGGAGGGAATAGGGGGTTATTGTTTAATGAGCATAGAGCTTCAGTTTGTTTGTTTTTTGTTTGTTTTGTTTTATTTTGTCTTTTTGAGACAAAGTCTTGTCTTGTCGCCTAGGCTGGAATGCAATTGCACCAACTCGGCTCACTGCAACCTCTGCCTCCTGGGTTCAAGCGATTCTCCTGCCTCAGCCTCCTGAGTAGCTGGGATTACAGGCACCTGCCACCAGGCCCGGCTAATTTTTTTTTGTATGTTCAGTAGAGACGGGGTTTCACCATGTTGGCCAGGCTGGTCTCGAACTCCTGACCTCAGGTGATCCGCCCACCTTGGCCTACCAAAATGCTGGGATTACAGGTGTGAGCCACCGCATTCAGCCGAGTTTCAGTTTTGCAAGATGAAAAGAGTTCTGGAGATGGATGGTAGTGATGGTTGTACAACAATGTGAATGTACTTAATACCACTGGAATGCACACTTAAACATGGTTGATGATAAATTTTGTTATGTGTATTTTACCACAATTAAAATAAAAGTAAAATTGTAGTAAGTCCTATTTGCATGCAAGTCTTTGTATACTATTGTAAGATGATGTAGGTAAAACTAGTCCCTGTCTTTATGGAGATTTACTGTTTTCAGATTTATAGGAAAAGAGAGGACAGATTTCTGTATCTAGCATAGAACTTTATTATGTGCGAAGTGAGCTCTAGTTACTTCATATGGGAATTCAAGGAAAAGGAGGTTCATAAAAGTGAGAGAATTTGATGTTCATTTTCTATGAAAGTTAGAAAAGAGGGAGACGAAAAGAGAGGAAAAGAAGAAAGAAGAAGAAAAAAGAAGAGGAGGAGGAGGAAGAAGAAAAAGAAGGAGAAGGAGAAGAAAAAAGAGGAGGAGGAGGAAGAAGAAAAAGAAGGAGAAGGAGAAGAAAAAAGAAGAAGGAGGAGGAGGAGGAGGAGCAGGAGAAGAAGAAGATTATTCCTGATCTTGTCACTCTTCTTTCATGTGCATTTGCTCCCAACATGCATCTGCATGCCTAGCTGGAGAGCCAAGATGTAAATGCGAACAGGCCATAATCTGCCTTTGCAACCTAATTTCCCAGAACTCCCTTATACCGGTAATTCAGTCTTTTTAGTCCAATTGGCCTTACAAATTCCTGTCTCCTGTCTCCATGCACAGAATCTCAGAGTTGGAGAAATCAGAGGTCATCTTGTCCAACCACTCACCAGATGCCTAAGTCCTTAAATTGGGTTGACATCTTACTTAGTTGAACTTCCACTCATTTTCCCAGTTGGACTCATAGAATAATGTTCTATGTTATGAAAGGTATAAAAGAAATACTGTCAAAGAAAAGAGAAAAAGAAGAAGAAGCACACTCTAAACTCAAAGTTAAGTTCCCACTTATTAATTATTACTTATATTTAAAAAGAATATTTAAATACAATTGCAAAACATTAAGTCTACAGTGATCCTACTTTTGTCACACCCACAAAATGTGTGTGTGTGTGTGTATGTGTGTGTGTGTGTACATGTTTATATACATAGAAAAAAGTCCCTGCATAAATCTTTAAAGTCTCTTTGAAGGCAAAGTTATGGGTACCATTTATTTCTACACTTATTTGTATTCACAACTTTTATTCAATTAAATTTTATTTTCTTTAACAAATGAAGAAAATATGTAAATAGCATGTTTGTACACATAAGTAAATATAACTGAGGTGGCAATTAGTTATCAAGTGACACAAAATTTGCAACAGAACAAAAAATAAAATTATTTTGTAAATGTACATTGGAAAATTGGGTTTAGCATATTTAATCAAACAAATGGCGGGCCGGGCATGGTGGCATATGCCTGTAATCCCAGCACTTTGGGAGGCCAAGACAGGCAGATTGCTTGAGTTTAGGAATTTGAGACTAGCTGAGCTGGGTATTTTTCTGTCTCTACAAAAAAAATACAAAAATTAGCCGGATGCAGTGGTGCATGCTTGTGGTCCCAGATACTTGGGAGGCCGAGGATGGAGGATCGCTTGAGCTCAGGAGGTTGCAGTGAGCTGAGATCACGCCACTGCACTCTAGCCTGGGTGACAGAGTGAGACCCTGTCTCAAAAAAAAAAAAAAAAAGTTGGGCACGGTGGCTCACGCCTATAATCCCAGCACTTTGGGAGGCCGAAGCGTGCGGATCACGAAGTCAGGAGATCGAGACCATCCTGGCTAACATGGTGAAACCCCGTCTCTACTAAAAAAACATGCAAAAAATTAGCCAGGCGTGGTGGCAGGCACCTGTAGTCCCAGCTACTCTGTAGGCTGAGGCAGGAGAATGGCAAGAGCCCGGGAGGTGGAGGTTGCAGTGAGCCGAGATCGCACCACTGCACTCCAGGCTGGGTGACAAAGCGAGACTCCGTCTCAAACACACACACACACAAAAAAAGGAGCAAAGAAATTGATTATGATCTAATGTTGCCCAGGAAAGAGAAATTAGCCTTAATGGGATCATAGCCAAACCACAAAACATAAATTTGATATTGAGGTTACAGCATACAAAGGGCTGGGCTATCCTCCGGGACAATTATCATTTTTCCCTTTGCTTAAATCTTCACTCAGCTCTTGCAATGTATTGTGTCATGCATTCTGCTAATCCTTGGGTGGGAATTCAAACATGACTAAGTCGTGGCCCGAGCCCTTAGGACACTCACATATTTCCTATTTGGCTAGAATAGTAGCCAAAGTTCCAGTAGGCAGCCTGATGGTCTTCTCCTAGAAGGCATTTTTGAAAAAGACTTTAGTTAACCATGTTCCATTGTCTCTTCACATCTCACATTCACTGACACACCTAAACGAAAGGCCCAGGAGGTCCTTTTGTGCTGGCATCTTCAGCTTCTGATATTTTTGGCACCTCAGTAGATGTTATGGGTCTCTTGCTGGTTGGTTTTGGTATCTTGCTAGGGCATATTGAACATTATTAGCCAAAGCACTCCACTCCTCAAGAAAATGCTTAGTATCCCCAAGGTCAGCCTCTGCCCAAAAACAAGTCTTCTCTACCTTTCCACTTGACCCAGCAGCCATCAGCAAGGATGTGCAAAAGGATTCCACATTCTTTTCTTTTCTGACTAATACTTAGTGCTAAATTCCTGGTCACAAAGGTGAATAAAATCCTTCGTACTAAATTCCTGGTAACAAAAGTGAATAAAGGATTTGCATTCATCAAACTATCTTTGAAAGCTGTTACTCCCTCAAGAGCAAACCTCCAAAATGACCCTGAACCAGTACACTTTTTTCCCTTCTCCATTTCTGCCATCACCATCCAAGCCACCATCCCATCAACTCTCCCTGGACAACTGCAGTAGCCCAGTAAGTAGTCTCCTGAGATGACTCCCTGCTCCTCATCTTTTTTTTTTTTTTTTTTTTTTTTTTTGAGACGGAATCTCGCTCTGTCGCCCAGGCTGGAGTACAGTGGCTGGATCTCAGCTCACTGCAAGTTCCGCCTCCCGGGTTCACACCATTCTCCTGCCTCAGCCTCCCGAGTAGCTGGGACTACAGGTGCCCACCACCACGCCCGGCTAGTTTTTTTGTATTTTTTAGTACAGACGGGTTTCACCGTGTTAGCCAGGATGGTCTCGATCTCCTGACCTCGTGATCCGCCCGTCTCGGCCTCCCAAAGTGCTGGGATTACAGGCTTGAGCCACCGCGCCCGGCCCCTGCTCCCCCTCTTAATCCACTATAGGTTGTTCTCTGACGAGACACCAGAGCAATCTTTTTAAAACATAAATTAAATCATGTTGTCACCTGCTGAAAAACCTCCTGCTGTGTATAAATTCAACTCCATATGCCCAACCTGGCTTACGCAGTCCCATAGTACCCGCCACTGCCTACCTTTCCCCTCTCAGTAAATTCTCCCTTTCACTAAGCTCTTTGTCATTTTGCTCTCCCTTTTGTTTTTGGAGAATTGGTCGACTCCATTCTTGCCACAGGGCTTTTGCTCCAGCCTTCCCATCTGTCTGGCATGGCTGGCTCCTTCAGGTCATTCAGAACTAAGCTTCAATGTCACCTCCTCAGAGAGGCCTTTCCTGACCCTCTTTTCTAATAGCTACCAGTCTTTCTCTATCATATCAGCCTACGCTGAGTCTTTCAAAGCACTCATCATTATCTGGTAATTTCCTTGTTTACTTATTTCTCAGGTTTTTTTCTGTCACTGCTGCTAGAATGTAAACTCCATGAAAGCAGTGACTTTGTGTGTCTTGCTCATTGGCTGTACTGGATTGATGCCTCGCATAAAGTAGACATGAAACAAATAACTGCCAAATAAATGTGTTAAATGAGTAAAAGAAGATGGTTGTCACTCCATAGTTAAGTGACTGAATCTTGTATTCATTACATAGGTTTATTCATTCATTCACTAGCTCACTGAGTTTTTATTACATGTCTGGTACTATTTTTTAAAATAAATAGGCCAGGTGCTGTGGCTCACATCTGTAATCCCAGCACTTTGGGAGGCCAAGGCAGGTGGATCACCTGAGGTCAGGAGTTCGAGACCAGCCTGGGCAACATGGTGAAACCTTGTCTCTACTAAAAATAGAAAAATTAGCTGGGCGTGGTGGCACACGCCTGTAGTCCCAGTTACTCGGGAGGCTGAGGCAGGAGAATTGCTTGAACCCAGGAGGTGGAGGTTGCAGTGAGCTGAGATCACGCCACTGCACTCCAGCCTAGGTGACAAAGCGAGACTCTGTCTCAAAAACAAAAACAAAGAAACAAACAAAATAAATGCAGGTAATCGCTCTCATGAAACTGAGGTTTCCTATACTCAAAGGAGAGAAATAGATCAAAAAAATTTCTAACGTGATATGCTAAGTGATACACTAGAGATGTGCAAAAGATGGTTGGAGGTGTCCTCACAGGGAATGTGAGGCTTTACCTGTATTTTGAAGAATGAATTCACCAAATGTATTTTAGAGAGAAGGGGCAAGAGAGACTTGAGAACATCATGGCAGATGGGAGGCAGGACAGGTTTGCAGCTCCCACTCGGACAACAGAGCAGTGTGTGGACACTCTCATCGTGAACTTTTGCTCCAGAACTACTGCAGGAATAAACCAGGAAAGCCAAGAAAAACCACAGACCCTCTGAAGGAAGAGGATTGCTCCTGCAGGACCTGGGAGACACCCCAAACACAGTGATTGCCCAAGCTGTGGAAGTGGGAAAGGGGGATTGTCTGTCCCCTAACACACACCCTCACTGGGGAACCTGAAGGTCTAGATAACAGGAGATTCTGACCTTACCTGGAGCTGAGTGAATTTAGAGAGCTGAGTGAAATACAGGGGTAGAGGAAGCAGCGGGAAAAGCCCTGTGGGCTCTCTGCGTCCCTGGGGAAGCCATTTCTGCCTTGTCTCACAGGAGTCCTTGGGGAGGGCTGCCAGAGGAACTTGGAAAGGACCACAGGGAAAAGGAAACCTCCAGCTGAACTTTGTAACAATTCCAACAGAACGCAACATCTCCTGGCCAGAACTCCGGGGAGGGAGTGATTCTGGTGTACAGACTCCACAAGCGGACAGACACGAAAGCCCTGCTTGCTTTTGCTGCTGGGAGACTGGTAGCCTGTGGCAAGTTCTCAGCCCTGCTCACCCACTGCCGGAAACAGACTTGGTGCTGTTGGGAGTCAGGGGCAAGGTGGGAGTGAGACCAGCCTTTTGGGTTGCATGGGAGCTGGGTGAGGCCTGTGACTGCCAGCTTTCCCCCACTTCCCTGACAACCGGCATGACACAGCAGAGGCAGACATAATCCTCCTGGGAACATTACTCCATTGACTTGGGAACCACACTCCCATCCCCCAAAGCAGCTGCAGCAAGATCTGCCCAAAGACAGTCTGAGCTCAGACACTTCTAGCCCTTCCCCCACCTGATGGTCTTTCCCTGTCTACCCTGGTAGCTGAAGACAAAGGGCCTATACTCTTGGGAGTTCTAGGCCCCAACCCACCACCTGATCCTCCCTATAATACCACAGCTGATGCTCTCTTGAAAGCATCACCTCCTGGCAGGAGGCCAACCAACACAAAAATAGAGCATTAAACAACCAAAAATAAGGACCCTCACAGAGTCCATTTCACTCCCCTGCCACCTCCACCAGAACAGGTGCTGGTATCCACAGCTGAGAGACCCACAGATGGTTCGCATCACACGACTCTATGCAAACAACCCCGAGTACCAGGCAAGAGCCTGGTAGACCTCCTGGGTAGCTAGATCCAGAAGAGAAATAACAATACAGCTCGGCTTTCAGGAATCCATGTCCATAGGAAAAGGGGGCAAGTACTACATCAAGGGAACACCCCATGGTACAAAAGAATCTGAACAGCAGCCTTGAGCCCTAGACCTTTCCCCCGACATAGACTAGCCAAATGACAAGGAGCCAGAAAAACAATCCTGGTAATATGACAAAGCAAGGCTCTTTAACACCCCCCAAAAATGACACTAGCTCACCAGCAATGAATCTAAACCAAGAAGAAATCTATGATTTTCCTAAAAAAGAATTCAGAAAATCAGTAATTAAACTAATCAAGGAGGCACCAGAGAAAGATGAAGTCCAATTTAAGGGAATTAAAAAAAAAATTAGGCCAGGCACGGTGGCTCACACTTGTAATCCCAGCACTTTGGGAGGCTGCAGGCGGGTGGATCACCTGAGGGTCAGGAGCTTCGAGACCAGCCTGGCCTACATGCGTGGAAACCCCGTCTCTGACTACAAATACAAAATGAGGCCGGTGTGGTGGCACACCTGTAATTCCAGTACTCGGGAGGGCTGCAGGCAGGAGAATCGCTGAACTCGGGAGCGCAGAGGTTGCAGTGAGCCAAGATTACCCCATTGCACTCCAGCGTGGGGACAAGAGCAAGACTTTGTCTCAAAAAAAAAAAAAAAAAAAAAAAAATACAAAGCTGGGCATGGTGGGTCACTCCTGTAATGCCAACACTTTGGGAGGCTGAGGCGGGTGGATCACCTGAGGTCAGACGTTTGGGACCAGCCTGTCCAACATGGTGAACCCTCGTCTGTACTAAAAATACAAAAAATTAGCCAGGCATGGTGACAGGTGCCTATAATCCCAGTTACTCGGGAGGCTGAGGCAAGAGAATTGCTTGAACCCGGGAGGTGGAGATTGCAGTGAGCCAGGATCACACCACTGCACTCCAGCCTGGGCAACAGGAGTGAAACTTTGTCTTGAAAAATAAATAAATAAATAGATAAATAAATAAATAAGGATACAAGAAATGAGGGGAGAAATCATCAGTGAAATAGATAACATAAATAAAAAATAATAAAAACTTCAGGAAATAATGGACGCACTTAGAGAAATGCAAAATGTTCTGGAAAGTCTCTGCAATAGAATTGAACAAGCAGAAGAAAAAACTTCAGAGCCCAAAGATAAGATTTTCAAATTAACCCAATCCAACAAAGACAAAGAAAAAAGAATAAGAAAAAATGAACAAAGCCTCCAAGAAATTTGGGATTATGTTAAGTGACTAAACCTAAGAATAACTGGCATTCCTGAGGAAGAAGAGAATTCTAAAAGTTTGGAAAACATTTGGGGGAATAATTGAGGAAAACTTCCCTGATCTTGCTAGAGACCTAGACATCCAAATACAAGCAGGTCAAAGAACATCTGGGAAATTATTGCAAAAAGATCATTGCCTAAACACATTGTCATCAGGTTATCTAAAGTTAAGACAAAGGAAAGAATCTTAAGAGCTATGAGGCAAAAGCACCAGATAACCTATAAAGAAAAATCTATCAGATTAACAGCACATTTCTCAGCAGAAACCCTAGAAGCTGGAAGGAACTGGGACTCTATCTTCAGCCTCCTTAAACAAAACAATTATCAGCCAAGAATTTTGTATCCAGTGAAACTAAGCTTCATAAATTAAGGAAAGATACAGTCTTTTTCATACAAACAAACACTGAGAGAATTCGCCAATACCAAGCCAGCACTACAAAACTGCTAAAAGGAGCTCTAAATCTTGAAACAAATCTTGGAAACACATCAAACAGAACCTCTTTAAAGCGTAAGTCTCACAGGATCTATAAAACAAAATACAATTTTAAAAAAAAGGTATACAGGCAACAAGTAGCACAATGAATGGAATAGTACCTCACATCTCAATACTAACACTGAATGTAAATGGCCTAAATGCCCTACTTAAAAGATACAGAATTGCACAACGGATAAGAATTCACCAACCAACCATCTGAGACTCCCCTAACACATGAGTGCTCACATAAACTTGAGGTAAAGGGGTGGAAAAAGTCATTCCATGCAAATGGACACCAAAAGCGAGCAGAAGTAGCTATTCTTATATCAGACAAAACAAACTTTAAAGGAAGAGCAGTTAAAAGACAAAGAGGGACATTATGTAATGATAAAAGGCCTTGTCAAACAGGAAAATATTGCAATCCTAAACATATATGCACCTAACACTGGAGCTCCCAAATTTATAGAACAAGTATTACTAGATCTAAGAAATGAGATGGACAGCAACATAATAATAGTGGTGGACTTCAATACTCCACTGACAGCACCAGACAGGTCATCAAGACAGAAAGTCGACAAAGAAACAATGGACTTAAACCCTTAAACAAATGGAGTTAACAGATATTTACAGAACATTCTACCCAGCAGCCACAAAATATACATCCTATTCATCAGCACATGGAACTTTCTTCAAGATAGAACATATGATAGGCCATAAAACAAGTCTCAATAAATTTAAGTAAATTGAAATTAAATCAAGTACTCTCTCAGACCACAGTGAGATAAAACTGGAAATCAACTCCAAAAGGAATCTTCAAAACCATGCAAATCCATGGAAATTAAATAACCGGCTCCTGAATGATCATTGAGTCAACAATGAAATCAAGATGGAAATTTAAAAATTCTTCTAACTGCACAACAATAGTGACATAACATATCAAAACTTCTGGGATACAGCAAAGGCAGTGTTAACAGGAAAGTTCATAGCCCTAAATGCCTACATCAAAAAGTCTGAAAGAGCACAAATAGACAATCTAAAGTCACACCTCAAGGAACTACACAAACAAGAACAAACCAAACCCAAACCCAGCAGAAGAAAGGAAATAACCAAGATCAGAGCAGAACTAAATGAAATTGAAACTGCAACAACAAAATACAAGAGATATATGAAACAAAAATCTGGTTCTTTGAAAATATAAAATTGATAGACCATTAACAAGATTAACCAAGAAAAGAGGAGAAAAAATCCAAATAAGCTCAATTAGAAACAAAATTGGAGATATTACAACTGACACCACTGAAATACAAAAGATCATTCAAGGCTACTGTGAAGACATTTATGTGCATAAACTAGAAAACCTAGAGGAGATAGGTAAATTCCTGGAAAGATACAACCCTCATAATTTAAATCAGGAAGAATTAGATACCCTGAACAGACCAATCACAAGAAACGAGATTGAACTGGTAATAAAAAAAGATACCAACAAAAAAAAGCCCAAGACTCAGACAGAGTCATAGCTGAATTCTACCAGACATTCAAAGAAGAACTGGTAACAATCCTACTGACACTATTGCATAAGACAGAGAAAGCGGGAATCCTCCCTAAATCATTCTATGAAGCCAGACTCGCCCTAATACCAAAACCAGGAAAGGATATAACCAAAAAAGAAAATTACAGACCAATATCCCTGATGAACATAGATACAAAAATCTTAACAAAATACTAGCTAACCAAATCCAATAGCATATCAAAAAGATAATCCACCATGATCAAGTGGGTTTCATACCAAGGATACAGGGATGGTTTGACATACACAATTCAATAAATGTGATACAAGACATAAACAGAATTTAAAACAAAAATAAAATGATCATCTCAATAGATGCAGAAAAAGCATTTGATAAAATCCAGCATCACTTTATGATTAAAACTCTCAGCAAAATTGGGCATACAAGGGGCATACCTCAATGTAATAAAAGTTATCTATGACAAAACCACCACCAACAAAATACTAAATGGAGAAGAGTTGAAATCATTCCCTCTAGAAATGGAACAAGACAAAGATGCCCACTCTCACCACTCCCCTTCAACATAGTACTAGAAGTCCTAGCCAGAGCAATCAGACAAGAGAAAGAAATAAAGGGCATCCAAATCCATAAAGAGAAAGTCAAACTGTCGCTGTTGGCTGATGATATGATTGTATACCTAGAAAACTCTAAAGACTCCTCCAAAAAGCTCCAAGAACTGATAAAAGAATTCAGCAAAGTTTCAGGATACAAAATTAATATACAAATCTGTACCCTCCTATACATCAACAGACACCAAGCTGAGAATCAAATAAAGAACTCAACTCCTTTTAAAACAGTTACAAAAAATCAAAATACTTAGGAATATACCTAACCAAAGAGGTGAAAGACCTCTGCAAGGAAAACTATAAAACAGTGCTGAAATAAATCATAGACAACACAAACAAATGGAAACACATCCCATGCTCATGGATGGGTAGAATCAATATTCTGAAAATAACCACACTGCCAAAAGCAATCTACATACAAATTCAGTGCAATTCCCATCAAAATACCACCATCACTCTTCACAAAAACAATCCTAAAATTCATATGAAAGCAAAAAAGCACCTACATAGCCAAAACAAGACTAAGCAAAAAGAACAAATCTGGAGGCATCATATTACCTGACTTCAAACTATAGTATAAGGTCATAGTCACCAAAACAGCATGGTACTGGTATAAAAATAGGTACATAGAACAATGAAACAGAATAGAGAACCCAGAAATAAACCCAAATACTTACAGCCAACTGATCTTCAACAAAGCAAACAAAACATAAAGTGGGGGAAAGGACACCCTATTCAATAAATGGTGCTGGGGTAATTGGCAAGCCACATGTAGGAGAATGAAACTGGATCCTCATGGCTCACCTTATACAAAAATCAACTCAAGATGGATCAAAGACTTAATCTAAGACCTAAAACTATAAAAATTCTAGGGCCGGGCATGGTGGCTCACGCCTATAATCCCAGCACTTCGGGAGGCCAAGGCAGGTAGATCACGAGGTCAGGAGTTTGAGACCAGCCTGGCCAACATAGTGAAACGTCTCTACTAAAAATACAAAACTTAGGCAGGCATGGTGGCGTGTGTCTGTAGTCTCAGTTACTTGGGAGGCTGAGGCAGGAGAATCGCTTGAATCCAGGAGGTGGAGGTTGTGGTGAGCTGAGATCGTGCCACCACTCCAGCCTAGGCAACAGAGAGAGACTGTCTCAAAAAAAAAAAAATTCTAGAAGATAACATTGGAAAAACCCTTCTAGACGTTGGCTTAGGCAAGGATTTCGTGACCAAGAAAGCAAAAGCAAATGCAGTAAAAACAAAGATAAATAGCTAGGACCTAATTAAACTAAAGAGCTTTTACATGGCAAAAGGAATAGTCATAAGAGTAAACAGACAACCCACAGAGTGAGAGAAAATCTTCACAATCATGATACATCCGACAAAGGACTAATATCCAGAATCTACAAATAACTCAAACAAATTAGCAAGAAAAAAAAATCCCATCGAAAAGGACATGAATAGACAATTCTCAAAAGAAGATAGACAAATGGCCAATAAACATATGAAACAATGCTCAACATCACTAATGATCGGGGAAATGCAAATCAAAACCACAATGCAATACCACCTTACTCCTGAATAAATGGCCATAATTTAAAAATTAAAAAAATAGATGTTGGCATGAATGTGGTAAAAAGGGAACACTTTGACACTGCTGGTGGAAATGTAAACTAGTGCAAACATTATGGAAAACAGTGTGGAGATTCTTTGAAGAACTAAAAGTAGAACTACAATTTGATCCAGCAATCCCAATACTGGGTATCTACCCAGAGGAAAAGAAGTCATTATACAAAAAAGATACTTACACACACATGTTTATAGCAGCAAAATTTGCAATTGCAAAAATATTTAACCAACCCATATGCCCATAAATCAATGAGTGGATAAAGAAACTGTGGTGTTTATATATAATAGAATACTACTCAGCTGTAAAAAGGAATGAGTTAATGGCATTTGCAGCAATCTGGATGGAATTGGAGACTATTATTCTAAGTGAAGTAACTCAGGAATGGCAAACCAAACACCATAGGTTCTCGCTCATAAGTGGGAGCTAAACTATGAGGATGTAAAGGCATAAGAATGACACAATGGGGCCAGGCGCGGTGGCTCAAGCCTGTAATCCCAGCATTTTGGGAGGCCGAGACGGGTGGATCACGAGGTCAGGAGATCGAGACATCCTGGTAACACTGGTGAAACCCGTCTCTACTTAAAAAATACAAAAAATTGAGCCGGGCGAGGTGGCGGGCGCCTGTAGTCCCAGCTACTCGGGAGGCTGAGGCAGGAGAATGGCGTAAACCCAGGAGGCGGAGCTTGTAGTGAGCTGAGTTCCGGCCGCTGCACTCCAGCCTGGGCGGCAGAGTGAGACTCTGTCTCAAAAAAAAAAAAAAAAAAGAATGACACAATTGACTTTGGGAAATCAAGTGGAAGGGTTGGGAAGGGGTGAGGGATAAAAGACTACAAATTGGGTTCAATATATACTGCTCGGGTGATGGGTGCACCAAAATCTCACAAATCACCACTAAAGAACTTACTCATGTAACCAAATACCACCTGTTCCCCAAAAACTGATGGAAATAAAAATTTTTTAAAAAAATCATTCTTGTAGCATGATAAATGAGCTAGGGGGAAAATAAATACAGAATCATCAGGTGATGACAACTGAATTAAGGTAAGGGCTAAGGAAACAAAGAAGAAAGGATAAATTCCAGAAATACTTAGGGAGTAGAATTAGTAGGACTTAGTAATCAATTGGAGCTTGTCAGGCTATGAGTTCTGTGAGGACATAGGATTGACATCTTGTCACAGTTGTATCTTCCAGTACAACGAATCCAGGTTTATGATAAATGAATGGATAAATGAGAAAAAAAAAAAAAAGAAGTCCAAGGTTACTTCCAGTTTTTAGTGTGGACATATAATGTTACTGATACTCTTACTACTGTGTGGACGTGAGCAGAGAAGCAGGCTTGGAAAGAGAAAGATAAGTTCTATTTAGCAAATACTGAATTTGTGGCATCTGCTGGATAGCCAGGTGGATATGTCTAACAGACTTGGATTATGAGTCCAAAACTTGATAAAAAAAAAAAAAAAAAAAGCTTGTATACAAGTGTCAGTTAATACTCTGCAAAAGAACTTAAACAATTAGAGTCTCCATTTCCCTGATTCTCGTGGGGGTAAAACAAAATCAGTGAGACTATGTAGAAGCGCAAGAAAAGTGACTCATGAACTCAATCCCAGAGAATATGAATGTTATTGAGTAAATAGAGATAGAAGAACCCTAAAAGAAGACTAAGAAATAACGAACAGAGGCCAGGTGCGGTGGCTCATGCCTGTAATCCCAGCACTTTGGGAGGCCAAGGTGGGCGGATCACCTGAGGTCAGGAGTTCAAGACCAGCCTGACCCAACATGGCAAAACCCCATCTCTACTGAAAGTACAAAATTAGCCAGTTGTGGGGGCGCATGCGTGTAATCCCAGGTACTCAGGAGGCTGAGGCAGGAGTATCGCTTGAACCCGGGAGGCGGAGGTTACCATGAGCCGAGATCGCGCCCCTGCACTCCAGCCTGGGCAACAAGAGCAAAACTCCAGCTTGAAAAAAAAAAAGAAAGAAAGAAAGAAAAGAAATAACGAACAGAGAGAGAAATAACAAACGAAGAGAATCAGGCACCACCACCACCACTAATACAAATAGTAATAATGCTAATTATAATAGCAACAATAATCACAACAGTAACAGCAGCAATAACAATGATGGTAGCTATGGTTGACGTGAATAACTATATGCCAGAAAATACACCAAGGACTTGACAATGATTATCTCATTTGCTCCTGAAAACCATGATGTAAAGTAGATTTTATCTTCATCTCACAGGTAGGAAAGTAAGGGATGGTGAGTACATTGCCCCATGTTGTATAATCAGTAAGTGGCATAGCTGGGATTACAAACTCTGAAATCCAAGTAACTACTATATTGTGGTGTCATTTATTCTTTGGAGGTAATTAATTCTAGGGCTCTTATTCTTCTTTCAAAATAAGGTCTTATTATTAGATCTTATATTAAATATTCTGATGATGAAATGCACCTACTGAATATCTAGGTAAATGTAAAATGCCACTTTAAATTATATACATTGTCATTATTTTTGGTATAAATTATATGTATATCCCACAATACATTGCTATTCTTTTGGCTTCAAATGTATTTAAGTATAGGTAAAATATTTTTAATGCAAAAAGAATAACAACATATTATAGAAGTAGCATATACGGCATAAGAACACAAAAGACCAGAGTAAATGGAGTTATATAGTTATAAGAGGCTTACATTATTTATTTAATAGTAAAACATTATTTGTAGTTAGTAATAAGTTAAAGATCAATATTGTAATCTCTAGAATACCCACTAAAAGATAACTAAATAGGCGTAGCTAAAAATGTCAATAGATGAGATAGAATGGCATATTTTTAATTAATATATATTATCCAAAAGAAGCAAGAAAACTGAAACAGAGAAACAAAGAACAAATAGAAAATAAATATTGAAATAGGACACTGACCAAAATTTGAAAACAGGCCGGGTGCAGTGGCTCAAGCCTGTAATACCAGCACTTTGGGAGGATAAGGTGGGTGGATGACCAGGTCAGGAGTTCAAGACAAGCCTGCCCAATATGGTGAAACCCCATCTCTACTAAAAATACAAAAATCAGCTGGGTGTGGTGGCATGCGCCTGTAGTCCCAGCTACTCGGGAGGCTGAGGCAGGAGAATCACTTGAACCTGGGAGGTGGAGGCTGCAGTGAGCCAAGATCGCACCACTGCACTCCAGACTGGGTGACAGGGTGAGACTCCATCACAAAAAAAAAAATTAAAAACAACCAAATATCTGTTGTAACAGCTATCCACTGCTTCATCACAAATTACCCAAAAAGTAAATGGAAACATATATTATCTCAGTTTCTGCGGGTCAAAAATCTCAGGCAGCAGTATCTTCTCTCATAAGGTTCCAACAAAGGTGCTGACTGGATTTCCAGATCATCTCAAGGCTCTGCGTGGAGAAGGATTTACTTCCAAGTCTACTTACATGCTGTTGGAAAAATTCAATTTTTCACAGACTGTCAGAATGATGGCCTGAGTTCTTCACTGACTGTTGGCTGGAGGTCTTCTTCAGCTCCTTGCTATGTGGACCCCTTGACAGCTTGCTTTATCACAACAAGCAGGCAAGAAGAACTACAGAGAACAAGAGACATGGAAGTCAAATATTTTATATCCAAATCTTGGAAGTGACATGCCATGGCATTTGCCATATTCTATTTATTAAAAGAGAGTCACTAGGTTGAACCCATCCTTAAAGGGAGGAGATTACACAAGGGTGTGAATACTAGGAGGTGAGGATCACTGGAAGCCGTGAAAGAGGCTGCCTACTGCATCTGTCAACAAGAAAATGGATTTTAAAAGTGTAATATTTTTATACAACGGAATCAGTTTTTTTTTTTTTTTAAGCCACCAATACCCACAGCAACATAGATTAACCTCAAAAAATTGTACTCAATCATGTTGAGCAAAATATGAGTTCCCAAAACAGGCAAAATTAATCTGCAATGACAGAAATCGGAAGATTGCTTAACTCTGAGGGTTTGAAAGATGTCTTCATTGGTTTGTACTGCTGTAATAGAATACCACAGACTGAGTAATTTATAACGAACAGAAACTTTGGCTCACAGTTCTGGAGGCTCAAAAGTCCAATATCAAGGTGCCAACATCTGGCAAGGACCTTCTTACTGCATCATCACATGGCAGAAGAGCAAACGGGCAAGAGAGGGACAGAGAGCATGACAGCATCAACCCATTCGTGTCTTAATCACCTCTTAAAGGTCCTGCTCTTAATACTGTTACAAGGGCAGGTACTTTTTGTTTGTTTGTTTGTTTGTTTGTTTGTTTGTTTGTTTGTTTGAGACAGAGTCTCACATTGCCGCCTGGGCTGGTGTGCAGTGGCGCCATCTCCACTCACTGCAATCTCCACCTCCCGGATTCATGTGATTCTTGGGCCTCAGCCTCCTGAGTAGCTATGATTACAGACACGGGCCACCACGCCCAGCTAATTTTTTGTATTTTTAGTAGAGATGGGGTTTCACTGCATTGGCCAGGCTGGTCTCAAAATCCTGACCTTGTGATCCGCCCGCCTCAGCCTCCCAAAGTACTGGGATTACAGGCGTGAGCCACCGCGCCCAGCTGGGCAAGTACATTTCAACATGAGTTTTGGAGGGAGTAAACATTCAAACCATAGCAAAGAATATTGCCTGGGAAGGAGCATGAGGAAAAGTTCTTAGGTGCTGTAAGTATTCTGTCTTGTTTTGTCCAAACTCATTGAACTGAACATGTAACGTTTGTGCATTTTATTGTATGTAAACTATATGCCCATAAATATAATAATAAATAAAAATAAATATTTAAAGAGTTTTATTTTTTAAAAATAAAAGTAATATCAACATTCTGAACTTTTTTGGTCAATGTTAAATAAAACATATCAGTCTAATATCATCTTTTTCCAATACAAGAATCTAGACATGGTGAAAAATGAGAAAGACACTGAATCACCAGAAAACAACTATTAAAAATTGAATCAGTTTGCATGATATAATGT
>NW_016841754.1:1521862-1524302 GCF_001698545.2 Rhinopithecus bieti | reverse complement strand
AAAAAAAAAAAAAAAAAAAAAAATTAGCCAGGCATGGTGGCGTGTGCCTGCAGTCCTAGCTACTAGGGAAGCTTAGGTAGGGGGGATCACTTGATACCGTGAGGCAGAAGTTACAATGAGCATAGATCACACCACTGCACTCCAGTCTGGGCAACAGAGTGAACCCCTGTCTTAAAAAAATATTTAGACTGCCATTCAAATACGGCAAAGCAAAACACCTGTTAACCCTCACTGCCACCCAAAATCTCACCAAAATATTGATAAAGAAATGTAAAATGAAGGCCAGGTGCAGTGGTTCATGCCTGTTATCCCAATATTTTGGTGGGCTGAGGCAGGAGGATAACTTGAGGCCAGGAGTTCAAGACCAACCTGGGCATCACTGTGAGACCCTGTCTCTACAAAAAATAATAATAATTAATTAATTAGCAGGGCATGGTTCCAGCTACTTAGGAGGCTGAGGTAGAAGGATCACTTGAGCCCAGGAGTTCAAGCCTGCAGTGAACTATGTGAACTATGATCACACCATTGCACTCCAGCATGAGCAACAGAGCAAGACCCTGTATTAATTAAAAAAAAAAAAAAAAAAAAAAAAATAAAAAAAGAAAAACAGAAAAGTTCAAAAATTAGGCCAGGTACGGTGGCTCATACCTGGAATCCCAGCACTTTGGGAGGCTGAGGCGGGTGGATCACCTGAGGTCAGGAGCTCAAGACCAGCCTGGCCAATATGGGAAAACCCCATCTCTACTAAAAATACAAAAATTAGCTGGGCGTGGTGGCAGGTGTCTGTAATCTCAGCTATTTGGGAGGCTGAGACAGGAGAATCGCTTGAACCTAGGAGGTGGAGGTTGCAGTGAGCCAAGATCACACCACTGCACTCCAGTATGGCCACAGATGGGACTGTCTCAAAAAAAAGAGAAAAAGAAAACTTCAAAAATTAATAGACACAGAGAGAATAGGAGAAGAGAAAATAGCTGCCGAGAGATGTCAACAAAACAGACTTATGATAACTGATTTAGCAGACTAGAGGAAGCTGAAACTAAGTGATTGCAGTAGGGGTGAGGATGGGTGATGCCAAGAAGCATGTAGATTTGGCTGCCAAGTCCTTCAAAGGCCCAGAAATTAGAGCCGCAAGTTGTCTCTGAATATGGGAAGCAGATGAGGCTAAAATCGGGAGGACTGGTTGATGGCTTGCATAAAAGCAGTTCAACCAATACATCTCCTCATCACCTGCACAGCGAGGTAAGTGACCCTCCTTCTTCTGCAGAAGGCTTGACATTATTTTCAGGGGAGGTTAAACCAGAAAAATCTCTAGACTCAAGGATAGCAGGTATGGAGGCATGATTGAGGTAACTTACTGGCAACACAGAGATCAAGTACAAGTCTGCATTCTGAACAATGAGACTTATCAACCTCAGCACCCAGATCACTCCATCACCACCATCCTAAGATGAAAGTGGAGGATTCATTTCTGGAGACAGTGACCAGCCCCAGAAAAGAAGACCAACAGCTACTGCCCAGAAAAAAAACAAAGAAAAAACAGATTCCTGAACAATCACTCTGCTATAAACTCCTACTTGTCAGACCTCATATATACAGAGCTTCCAGTTGTCAAAGATCATCCAACATTTGATAAAAGCTTCTTGCTTGGAAGAGGGAGATAAACAATTATGTGGGTGCACAATAATGCAAGGAACAGATGAATATGTTTTAAAAACTTATAATTAATATTCTCACAAGGATAAGAAAATATATATAGCATTTAAGAACAAAAGAACAAGAAACGATTAAACTGGAGGCTGAAAGTATTGATCAATGGGCCAGGTGCATTGGCTCATGTCTGTAATTCCAGCAGTTTGGGAGACCGAGGCAGGTGGATCCCTTGAGACCAGGAGTTCGAGACAAGCCTGGGCAACACGGCAAAAACCCGTCTCTACAAAAAATACAAAAATTAGCCAGACATGGTGGTATGCGCCTGAAGTCTCAGCTACTCAGGAGACTGAGGTGGGAGGATTGCTTGAGCCCAGGAGGCTAAGGCTGCAGTGAGTTGTGATCGTGCCACTGCACTCCAACCTGGGCCACAGACTGAGACCTTGTCTCAAAAAAAGAAGAAAAAAAAGGAAGGAAGGAAGGAAGGAAGGAAGGAAGGAAGGAAGGAAGGAAGGAAGGAGGGAGGGAGGGAGGGAGGGAGGGAAAGGAAGGAAGGAAGGAAGGAAAAGGAAGGAAGGGGAAGATCCAAAAAGCTTCCAGAGAAAGAGACAAAAAAATAGGTCACATACAAAATATTACAGACCATAAAGACAACAGTCTTTTCAACGAAATTAGATGTTGCAATAATGCTTTTACAGTTTTAAGGAAAAATGATTAACAACATAGAACTGTATTCTCATTCAAACTACCAATCAGGTGTGAATAAAAACATTGCAAGAGGTGAGTTCTTTTT
>NW_016841754.1:1503688-1521704 GCF_001698545.2 Rhinopithecus bieti | reverse complement strand
TTTATTTATTTATTTTTTTTTTTGGTGAGACGGAGATTTACTCTTCTTGCCCAGGCTGGAGTGCAATGGCACGATCTCAGCTTACCGCATCCTCCACCTCCCAGGTTCAAGCGATTCTCCTCCTCAGCCTCCTGAGTAGCTGGGATTATAGGCATGTGCCACCACGCCTGGCTAATTTTGTATTTTTAGTAGAAACGGGGTTTCACCATGTTGCCCAGGCTGATCTCGAACTCCTGACCTCAGGTGATCCACCCGCCTCTGCCTCCCAAAGTGCTGGGATTACAGACATGAGCCACTGCGCCCAGCTGCAAGAGGTGAGTTCTTAAAATTTAACCTCCTGTATCCCCTTACTCTGGAAGCTACTGGTGAATGTACTCCACTAAAATGAGACAAATTGAGAAAACAAAATACTTAAGATTCGGTAAACAGTCTTCAAAAGGAGAGGAAGACAGAGACAATTCCCGGGAGGTCTTGAGAGAAATGATCCAAAATAGAAAAAAGGGATAGAGGGCTTTGGTATGGATGTCAACAAGAAAATTTGAACTGACAGTCTAATTCATATGTTTTCAAATATTGAATGTAGTTTTATAATTCTGTAAACAGTTTGGAGTTGAATTAGGAACAGGTACATAGAAAGCTAAGTAAATGGGAGGGAAAAGGCGATTATCACTTCCAGAGAAAAACAAAACTTGGGCAAGAATGAATATTTAATCACAGTACACTCAGCTAAGAATAATATTTGTATAGTCATAATAATATAAGCACTTAATATTCTTTACTTTTCTGGTAGAATCATATTGGGAGGATGGGAGTAGGAAAGTATAGAGATGGTAGGCAGGAGATGAGAGAGCTAAATCCTTATCTTTTATGATATACAAAATAGTAGAAAATGAATGAATAATGTCTAAAATGAAAAAATAAGAAATAGCATTATAAGCATATTATAATAGAAAAACAGAGGCAAACACCTGAAGAAACTTCTGAAATAATTTAAAATGATTGACTCTGAAAGTGGGAATTAGGAGGCAGCAGTCGAGAAGTCTAGCAAGTTACCATATTTTCAGTCTTCTAGAACTATCTAACTTTTAAAACTCTGATAAGTATAAAATGAAATTTTAAAAGCCAAGGGTGTTGAAAAGGGTGTTTCCTTTCTAAGAAGGAACATTTTGAATACAGAGTTGACTTGAAGATATCTACCATAATTTTTTAATTATTGCTTTTTCTGTTAGGTATTAAAAAACATTCCTCAAAAAATTTTTGAAGAAGAAATAAGATGTATCACTGAAAGTAAAGCTGCTTAACAAAGCTAGTCCCATATTGGACCTTGCTCAATCCCCATGCCGTTCTCTATACCTTAGCTACGGTGACGTTCTTTAAATCCCTCCTACCTGTGTTATCTCTACCACNTCATAATTTTTTAATTATTGATTTTCTGTTTGGTATTAAAATTCCTCAGCCTCTTTGGGCCTGTTGTTTTTTGTTCTTTAATTAAACTTTTAAATTTTGAAATAATTATAGATTCACATTCAATTGAAAGAAATTGTTCAGAGTTCCCATGTGCCCTTTACCCAGTTTCCTCAATGGTAACACTTCACCACAAGGGTCCCTGTCAGACTGTTTTTCAGAGCGACTTCACCATTTGACATTCTCATCAGCAGTGGATGAAGGTTCCAACTTCTCCATATTCTCACCAGCACTTGTTATTATCTAATTTTTGATTCTATCAATCCTACTGGGCATGAACTACTTTCGATTTGCATTTCCCTGATGACCAGTGGTGGTGAGTATCTTTTCACACACTCAATGACCATTTGAATATCTTCTTTGTAGAAATGTTTATTCAGACCCTGTGCCAATTGTTCAATTAGGTTGTCAATTTTTATTATGAGTCCTTTATATATTCTGGATACTAGACACTTATCAGATATATGGTTTGTAAGTTTTTTTTCCCGTTCTAAGAAATGTCTTTTGCCTCTTTAGTTTAGGAAACTGCCAAATGGTTTTTTTAGAATTGACTAAACCATTTGATACTCCCTCCAGCAATATAGGGGTGATTCAGTTTATCCACATTCTCGTCTGCATTTGTTGTTGTCATTATTTTTAATTTTAGCCCTTCTGATAGTGATACCTCATCATTATTTTAATTTTGCATTTCTCTAATGGCTAATGATGTTGAATATCTTTTCATTTGCTATCTGTACACCTCTTTAGTGAGGTATACAGTCTATGGGTTTTGCCCATTTTCTGATTGGATTGTTTGTTATTTTGCTGTTGCATTTTGAGTATTCTTTATGTATTCCAGATACTAGTCCGTTGTTAAATATATGGATTTCAGAGCTTTTTCCTAGCTTGTAGCTTGTCTTTTCATCCTGTTAACAGAATCTTTCAGAGAGCAAAGGTTTTAAAACTTTTGATGAGGTCCAATTAATTAATTTTTTCCCTTTATGAATAGTGTTTTTGATACAATCTAAGCACTCTTTGCCTAGTCATAGATCCTTAATATTTTCTTCTTTTTTCCCTAACTTCTATAATTTTACATTTTACCTTTGAGTTCATAATCCATTTTGAGTTAATGTTTGAATAAGGTGTGAGGTTTAGGTCTTGACTCGTTGTTTTGCTTACGGATGCCTAATTTTTCCGGCATCATTTGTTGAATGTCTGTTCCTCCTGAAACATTTCACCTGTGTCAAAAATTAGTTGAGCATATTTCTGTGGATCTATTTCTGGATTTTAAAATATGTTCTATTGATCTGTGTCTATCCCTCTGTAAGGACACATTGTCTTCATTACTATCACTGCATAGTATGTCTTAATATCAGGTACAGTGATTCTTGTTTCTCTGTTCTTTCAAGATTGCGCTACCTATTTTAGAACTTGTGCCTTTCCATATCAATGTTAGCATAAACTTGTCTAGGTCTGCACACACCCTAATTTTTAAATTAATTAAAATGTAAATAATGACTGTGCACAGTGGCTTATGCCCATAATCCTAGCACTTTTGGAGGCTGAGGTAGGAGGATTGTGCCACTGTACTCTGGCCTGGACAACCGAATGAGACTGTGTCTCTTAAGAAAAAAAAAAGTATAAAATTTAAAAGAGCTATCTAGAGAATATAACTTCAGTAATTTATTTGTCCTTTTCAATTATTTTTGAGATACACAGTATAAGTCAGTTTAATGCACATGAGTGGCATTGATATACTTATTGGCAAGCAACTTAAAAAGTTCAGCAAGTCATTAAGTATATTGCTTCAGATAAAGCAATTAGGGCAAAATGGAGGTGAAATTGCCATTTGCTTCTAAACTTCTGCACGCCAGGCGTGATGGTTCATGCCTGTAATCCTAGCACTTTGGGAGGCCGAGGCAGGCAGATCACAAGGTCAGGAGTTCGAGACCAGCCCAGTCAACATAGTGAAACCCCATCTCTACTAAAAATACAAAAAGTTAGACAGGTATGGTGGCAGGCACCTGTAATCCCAGCTACTTGGGAGGCTGAGGCAGAAGAATCGCTTGAACCCAGGAAGCAGAGGTTGCAGTGAACCGAGATCACACCATTGCACTCCAGCCTGGGTGACAGTGTGAGACTCCGACTCAAAAAAAAAAGTGAGTGTTTTACTATGAAAATACTACTCAGCCAAACAGTAAGAAAGATATAATCAATCTACTAGGTAAGTCAACAAATAGTATGAACAGATAATTTCACAACAAAGATATGAAGGAAGATGCACAAACTCTCCAGTAAGCATAGAAATGCAAATTAAAACCACAGGAGACTATTTGATAGGGGGCAGGATCTTTCAAAATGTTAAACATGCACAGCTTTAACCTAGGACTCTACTTCTAGGAATAATTTACTATACCAAAAGACTTACGTGCGTATAGGCATTTAATATATAACACAGGATATCCATGTTAGCATTGTTTATAATAGAGAAAAAAATGCAAACAACTTAAGTTCAGAAATATGGTATTCACCTAGTTAATTGTGGTTAAGCCATATTATATAATACTGTATAGTCTTTTAAAAAATGAAAGGAGTCTTGGCCAGGCGCAGTGGCTCACGCCTGTAATCCCAGCACTTTGGGAGGCCAAGGCGGACGGATCATGAGGTCAGGAGATCGAGACCATCCTGGTTAACACGGTGAAACCCCGTCTCTACTGAAAATACAAAAAAAAATTAGCTGGGCGTAGTGGTGGGCGCCTGTGGTTCCAGCTACTCGGGAGGCTGAGGCAGGAGAATGGCGTGAACCCGGGAAGCGGAGCTTGCAGTGAGCCGAGATCGCGCCATTGCACTCCAGCCTGGGAGACAGAACGAGACTCCGTCTCAAAAAAAAAAAAATAAGGGAATCTTACATATATTGATTTGAAAAGATCTCTAAAATACATTGGATAAATAAAAAAGCATGCCTCAAAGTAACATGGTTAAGACTAAAAATATGTAAAAAGGACATCTACAAATGTGTGTATAGATATGTAGACAGAAAAAGTAACAGCCAGGTCTGGAAGGACACACAAATCTAACTGTTAACAGAGGTTATCTATGGTGAGGGAATGAGATTGGGGGTAGGTTGGGGAGAGTGAGGATTAGAAAAGAGGTTTTTTCAGGTTTTATTTTAAATATATGTGTGTTGTTTTAAAATTATTTTTACAATAAGATTGTTTCATTTATTTATTTGGTACTGATAATAGTTTAAAGTGTGTGTGTGTGTCAGATTAGATTGCTGTCAATCGAGTAACTGTTAGTTACTATTATGCTATAAGTCAAATTGAACTCATTTGATTTAACTGAGTATGTAAGAGTGATATAATATTGGTAGCCCAAAAATCAATTTAATTTCCCATTTAATTTATTGAACTATTTTAGATTGGTGCTATTTAGAAGGGATTGCTCCCAAATATTACTAAACAACTCCCTTGGCATTTTAGACGCAGGCGAATCTGGTCCTCATTAGTGAGTCATTCCCTTTGGCTCTGGGAAAACAAACATGGGATTTCAGAGGCACAGAAGTGGGCCATTGACATCCTCTTAGATTGTAAGAAAAAAAATTGTGAAAGTCCACCGTTGTTTTCATAGGCAGGGAATACCGGCAATCCATTCCTAAAGGGGCAAGCATTTTAAATTTATTTACTGAAGGCCTGTTGGATTTGTTTCTCTTCCATCCCAACCTCCCAGCCACCTGTGGCACTTGCAAATTTCTTTCCTGTGGTTGCAGTGTTTTTAGTCAGGGCTCTTCTTTGCAACTGAAACATGGCTTGCTATCTTAAGTAAAACAGAAATGTATTAGAAGGTCATCAAGGCTGACTAAATTAATGAGTGGCCAGATGAACAATCTTGAAAACTGAGAATAATCTCAGGGAGGACCGTGTGACCACGTCAAACAACAGAAACCTAGGCGACTGTCCTCCAACAGGACAACAAGGTCTCTTCCTCTGTGATAGACAGGGCTTCCATCTGTTCCCACGACCTTCTATCCGTTGAATGAAAAAGCACAGGAGAGAATGTCCAATACAACGAGCCGAGGTCACATGTCCCCTGAATCTGCTAAGGTCGAGGTGGCTACTACCTCCTCCTGAGAACGTATGTATTGGGAGATTTTTCGAAAGACAGAAGATGCTAAACAAAATTCCATGGTTTCATGGTGGCCATGGCCAAGGGCAAAAATTACCTGGCCCTAATAGGGACATATTATTAAGTTGTTAACACGGTGCTCTAACAGTACTCAGAGCACAGTTCTTGAGTCACCCTTGCTTTTTTCATAGGATTGCTCATTTCCATGTAAGAAGAATGTATCTTACCAGTTGCAACAAATTATCAAGTGGTCTTGTTTCATTAGCAATCAATAAACAGCCAAATATTGGGGAAGCTAGTGCTTTAAAGTATATAGAAGGCAAAGAACAGGCTATTATTGATCACTCTTTTCAGCTGTGAGAAGTTATAATCAGCTTTAAGTAGGTAAAGATGGTGAATTTAACAAAGGCATCAATATTCTCTCCATCCTAAAATCCTGCTAAAATGACACTAAAATGTTATATTTTTAAAAAATCTCTAATATAAAGGTTGTGGAAGCTAGAAAGCATATGTGAGAGGGGCAACTACCTTAGCAGAAAAGCTAGTTAAATCCTATTCCAGTAGTGAGGCATTCTAGGAACAGTGACTGGTTTGTATTATAGAGAAAAAGAAAAAAGGCTCAGGAATTGATAGTGCCATATACTTAGAAAAGTCGAAAAAATGTGAAGGTTGGTAGAAAGTCTGTTGTGGAATCATCATAACTCCCAGATCCATGCCCCAACCCTGATCAGCTTGGCAACCACCCTTCTCCTTTCCCTATGGAAGACTGAAGGGTCTTCTTCCTTGAAGGCAGTAAAACAGATTGTCTCTGGACAGGGCAAAATCAGTTACAATGGAGAATAAAGGTGATATACTAAAAGCAGAATGATTAAGCAAATATTTGCATAATGAATGATGAGACCCTGGCCTTCATCCCCCACACCACTCCTGCCACCTGACAGCCAGGACCAGTCCAAGGGTTCAGACCTAAAGATACTGACATTGAGCATTTTTCAACAATACAGCCCAGCCAGATCACCCTAGAATGAATGTCATAATCAACGAGACTCACCCATGCACTCAGGACACCATTCATCATTTTACTCCCAATTCTTAAATATGAGCAAACACTCATGGATTATCAGAACTGCAGGAACATTTAATATAAAAAATGATGATGAAAACAAAAGAACAAAAGGAGCTTGGAGTCTAAGAGGGAAGAAGTAAACTTCAAAAACCAGCATAACCAATATCCTTATATAGTCAAAAGGAGATATTACACTCATGAAAGAAAAATATCTACTTTTAAATGGCTTATTCAAGGAGCAGAATACAGATCTTGGAAATAAAAAAAGAGTGATGGCAGAAATGAAAAACTCAATAGAAGCATTGGAAGATAAAGTTAGGCAAACCTCTCAGAAAGTAAATAAAAAAGACAAAAAGTATAAAAGAAAAGCAAAAAGATCTGGAGAACTAGAGGGTGAAACTAGAAGTTCCAACATCTATTATATAGAAGTATGAATCCTAGAAACAGAAAACTTGGAAAACAGAAAGGAGGAAATCAGTAGCAAAATCATCATGAAAAATTCCCAGTGCTCAGGGACATATGCATTCAGATTTTAAGAACTCATTGTCCAACACAGTGGTGGAAAAAGTGTTTCAAAAGATGTAACTTTGTGGCATTTCAGAACACCAGAGACAAAAAGATTTTTGCAAGATTTTAGGGTTGGGGAGACAGAAATTCAGGAATCGAAATATCGACTTTTCAACAACAACACTGGAAGTCAGAAGCAATAAGCAATGGCATTAAAATTCTGAGAGGGGTTATTTCTAACTGAGAATTCTGCATTCTGCCAAACAATCAATAAAGCATATCAGCCAGGATCCTGGCAGAAAAAAGATGGAGCACTCCAGGAGGATAATAGAGGAGGCTTACTTAATAAAGACACTGGTTATAAAGATTTGGGCAGAACACCATTACCACTCCCAGGCAGGAAGGGAGAAATGATTTATCAGCACCCAGATGGTAGCTGTATGTAGGCAGCCACAAGGGCTCCATGCTGTAGCAGGAATGCAAACAACTGCCTCTATCTGGCAGGAAGGAGGTCAGGAAACACATACCCCAACCTGACCCTCCTCTTTCCTTCCTCCAATCTCATGCCAGTGCCTTCCATCAGCCATACACTCCTGAAGGTCAAATGACAAGTGACCCCGATGATGCTGTCTACAAATCTCAGTCTCCCGGGAAACCAACTAGGGTGGAGAAGGTAGAAATAGTTATAAAGACTAAATTTGTTAAAATGTGTAAAGCCTTGGCTAGGCACAGTGTCTCACACCTGTAATCCCAGCACTTTAGGAGGCCGAGGCGGGCGGATCACGAGGTCAGGAGATCAAGACCATCCTGGCTAACATGGTGAAACCCTGTCTCTACTAAAATTACAAAAAATTAGACGGTCGTGGTGGCGGGTGCCTGTAGTCCCAGCTACTCAGGAGGCTGAGGCAGGAGAATGGCGTAAACTCGGGAGGTGGAGCTTGCAGTGAGCCAAGATCACGCCACTGCACTCCAGCCTGGACGACAGAGCAAGACTCCGTCCCCCAAAAAAAAAAAAAGTGTCAAGCCTTTAGAATAATGTCTGTCACCTTTTAAACACCCAATATATCTTGGTTATTGTTTATTTCATTGTTATTTTCATTAACAGGAAACTATTAAAATTCTCATGAAATCAAACATTAACAAACTTCCTAATCATTTTCTAAATCCTTTTCCTCTTTCTCTAATAAGAATTTTCAACTCCAATATGTAAAATGTACTGTAAAATTTTATTAGTGTAAAAAACAATTTTCAGCTAGGTGTGGTAGTTCATGCCTGTAATCCCAGCACTTTGGGAAGCTAAGGTGGGCAGATCACCTGAGGTCAGGAGTTTGAGAGTAGCCTGGCCAACATGGTGAAACCTCGTCTCTACTAAAAATACAAAAAATTAGCCGGGCATGGTGGAGGGCACCTGTAATCCCAGCTACTCGAGAGGATAAGGCAGGAGAATTGCTTGAACCCAGGAGGCGGAGGTTGCAGTGAGCTGTGATCACACCATTGCACTCCAGCCTGGGTAACAAAAGCAAAACTCTGTCTCAGGAAAAAAGCAAAAAAACAACTAAAAAAAAAAAATATTCTGCTGACTCCCAGGGAATTTTCAAATTTTCTCCAGATTTATTAGCAAACACGTCACTTGGAATAAATTTTTATTGGACTTACTAGTAGTGATGTGTAATTCAGAAGTAGTGTGACTGGGCAGAAATAACTATTAAGAACTGGCTCAGCACTACAATTTTCCAGGAACATATAATAGCTTTAATACATATTTTGGTGAAATAACTTAATCATATCACCACAGTGCAATATTTTGCAAGATAAGTACACTACCATAATCCCCAGAGTGCCAAATAGGAAGGAGTCATAGGTTGGGGTGGGTGAGACACATAATAATAACAGAATTGAACTGACCTCAAAATATGATTAGTTTAAAACACAAACAGTCGTTACTATACAAATCATATTGTTCAATGTTTCATCTCAAACGTAATCAAAGCAATATAAGTTGTTAGCGAAGATTTTTAGAATCATGCTATCCAGTGTTTGTTGGAGTGGAGGAGAAAAGGTACTCAACTAGAGGGCAAGTTGTCCTTATGTATTAAAAGTGCTTAAAACTGGTATGGCTTGGTGTGGTGACTCATGCCTGTAATCCCAACACTTTGGGAGGTCAACGTGGGAGGATCGCTTAATACCAGGAGTTTGAGATCAGCTTGGGCAACATAGCAAAGCTCCATGTCAACAAAAATAAAAATAAAAGTGCTTAACACATTTATTCATATCACAGCCAGTGTTGGAGAGACGGATATGCAAAAAGATATACTACGCATAGCAGAGATATGTCCTTTGTGCTATGGGAACACAGAAGGAAATGATTCAAGTGATTAATTGCTCAAGAGAAGCAAAGAACACGTCACAAAGGAGATGGTATTTGGATAGAACTTTGGAAAAGCAGTAAAAGTTCACTTGACAGTAAAATTTCAGCTATAGTCCCAATACTCCTATAGTGAGACTTTTGATGTGGCTGGAGGGTTGGGATAGAGTATCTAGAGACAAAGTGTCAGTCCTTGAAAACCAGTTGACAATGATGAAGAGAAAACATCTGCTTTTAGTTAGATGAACATTACTTTTAAAATCATATTGTAGAGAAAAGGGAAGCCATGTGTATCTGTAGCACTTCTTCCCCAACCACCAAAACCTCTAATCTGGAAAAATAAGATAAAATAAGTCTGACATAGAGAAATATTCAGGAAGCTAAGGAGGAATTTGTCCCACAGGAAAAGGCAGCCAGGTTAGCAAGGGGTGGGTGAGACAGTCGGGGCAAGTAGCCTGAGATGCCACACAACATATAATTATATTAAGTATTTCAGTACAATGATTATATTTATTTTCATAATAATTAGTTGTGTTGACTCTTTCGAGAAAAGATTTTAATAGAGAAGTAATATTTACCATTTTTACAAATACACTTCTCTAACCATTCATCTACAAGCACACCAAGAAGAGTGACAGAAATGAGGCAAATTTGGGATGGATTTTTAAACACTTAGCAAGACGTGAATGCAGCAGATTGTTGGCAGTAATTGGTATTAAGGAAAGGGAAGAAAAGCAGCAATGTTTTGCTTGCATTCTGAGTCTCCACTCTTCCTCTTCCCTGGTGTAAAGTGACTTTTTTTTTTTTTTTTTTTGAGACGGAGTCTGGCTCTGTTGCCCAGGCTGGAGTGCAGTGGCACAATCTCTTCTCACTGCAAGCCCTGCCTCCTGGGTTCACACCATTCCCCTGCCTCAGCCTCCCGAGTAGCTGGTACTACAGGCGCCCGCCACCACGCCCGGCTAATTTTTTGTATTTTAGTAGAGACGGGGTTTCACCATGTTAGCCAGGATGGTCTCGATCTCCTGACCTCGTGATCCACCCGCCTCGGCCTTCCAAAGTGCTGGGATTACAGGTGTGAGCCACCGCGCCAGGCCATAAAATGACTTTCTCTCTCCTCCCTCAAAAATCTCTTCTTCCATCTCTTCTCATTTGAGAAGTTCCCTGACAGAGAAGGAACCAGCCCGTGCCCAGAGCAGAGAGCATCTTCACATCCTGCTGTGCACCTTTTTCTGACCTGCTGGGAGGGACAAAACCAAGAAAGGAAAGGAAGAGAGGAAATTCCACTTGGAAAATCCTAAATGCATCACTACGTCCTGTAATGTTTTTCTGTTTCCTCAGACAACGCGTGTGCATGTGCATATGCTTGTGTGTGTGTATGTGTGTGACAGAGCGAATGCTGAAAGTTATTCAGCTGCCAATTGGTTTGCAATTCCACGGCCATTGACACTGCTCTTTTGGTGAGATGGAGAGAAACGAGGATAATGACGACTGAAATGGAAAACCTTTTTTTAAAATGGATTTATGTTTTATTCTAACTTGTGAATGAAATATTCCAGACCAGTTGTGGTGTACTCAGAACTAATTCTCCAAAATTAAAAATACTATCTGTATTATGATAATCCAATTAAATACTTGATGAGGACTTCTTTGAGAAATGCACTATAAAGTCACAAGGGAATGAGTTTTCATTGAGTGCTTACTGTGCATTGGGTATCGCAAGCCCTTTTCATAGATTAGCTCCCTTAAATCTCAGAGGAACACTGCAAACCACATATGTACCCACATCTTACAGACAAGTAAACTGAAGTTCAGTGAGAAAGTAACATGCTTAAGGTCACAAAGGTAATTCACCTGAATTCAAATCTGTGTTCTTCCTAGTACCAGGCTGTATCGTTCTTACAAATTACCATTCTGATGCTGATTGGTAACTCCTTAGGTTGCAGGTGCTATTTTTTAAGCCGTACCTATACATTCAATGAAATAACTAATATGTTTGTGGCATGGCTTTTCCAGAACAGGAGTGTTTTCAAAGAATAAGTATGTTTATGCACTCAACAAATCTTACCATGTGTCAATGTTATGTCCTGATCTCATTTTTTTTTTTTTTTTTTTTGAGATAGTGTCTCACTCCCATTGCCCAGGTTGGAGTACAGTGGTGAAGTCACGGCTCACTGCACCCTCAACTTCCCAGGCTCACGTGATCCTCCCACCTCAGCCTCCCAAGTAGCTTGAACTACAGGTATACACCACCATGCCTAGCTAATTTTTTGTATTTTTTGTAAAGATGAGATTTCGCCATGTTGCCAAGGCTGGTCTTGCACTCCCAGGCACAAGTGATCCACCTGCCTCAGCCTCCCAAAGTATTAGGATTACAGGAGTAAGCCACCATGCCCAGCCCAGACCTCATTTTTAATTTATTTTATTTTTCTATAGTTATTGGGGTATTTGGTTACATGAATAAATTCTTTAGTGGTGATTTGTGAGGTTTTGGTGCACCCATCACCCGAGCAGCATACACTGCACCATATATGTTGTATTTTATCCTTTGCCCCCTACCACTCTTCCCCCCAAGCCACCAAAGTCCATTGTATCGTTCTTAGGCCTTTGCATCCTCATAGCTTAGTTCCCATATATCAGTGAGAACATACTGAAAGAACACAAACACATTACAGCCTTGAGCACATCACATCCCCCCATATGCCTCCACTTCCTGCGCCCGACACAAACACTCTCTCATACTTGAGCAATGCCTCACTTCCTGCGGCCCCGACCACAAACACAGAGCCTTGGCAATGCCTTCCACTTCCTGGGCCCGCCACAAACAGCATATCCTCCATATATCAAAGAAAAAGCAACACCTGCGAAATCTGTCCGGATAAGGTATACATGCACTGCCTTCTGTAAAGCCGCGAGGCGAACCAGCGATGAGAACGCGGGAGGAACCAATAAAGATAAGGCTGCCACTATAATAAGCTATAATTTAAAATCGGCGTAAAACCAATTTGTGAATCGCGTAGCCTAAAGAAGGATGCCTTGATCCTCTGCTTAACCTGAAAAGCCTGTTTACCTCCAAGCTATAAAAAGCAAGCGCACGCATTGTTCCGGGCCCGCTTGTATGTTTTAGAACGGAGGGACCAAGTTCGAACTTGCATTAAAGATCCTTGCCGCTTGGCTTTGACTCTGGACTCTGGTGGTCTTCTTCGGGGAATAAACGGTCTGGGCATAACAATACGATGTTTGGTTTTCCATTCCTGAGTTACTTCACTTAGAACAATAGTCTCCCATCTCATCCAGGCCATTGGAAATGCTGTGGGGTTTTTTTGTTTGTTTTTTTGTTTTTGTGTGTGTGTGGTTGTTGTTTGTTTGTTTTGAGACGGAGTCTCTCTCTGTCGCCAGGTGGAGTGCAGTGGCGCCATCCCAGTTCACTGCAACCTCTGACTCCCCAGTTCAAGTGATTCTCCTGCCTCAGCCTCCCGAGTAGCTAGGATTACAGGCGTACGCCACCACGTCCAGCTAATTTTTTTTTTTTTTTTTTTTGTATTTTTAGTAGAGCCAGGGTTTCACCATGTTGGCCAGGATGGTCTCGATCTCCTGACCTTGTGATCTGCCTGACTCAGCCTCCCAAAGTGCTGGGATTACAGGCGTGAGCCACAGCACCCTGCCGGAAATGCTGTTAATTCATTCCTTTTTATGACTGAGCAGTATTCCATCATATATGTATATCACAGTTTTTTATCCACTCTTTTGACTGATGGGCATTTGGGTTAGGTCCACAATTTTGCAATTGGGAATTTTTCTGCTATAAATATGCATGTGCAAGTATCTTTTTCGAATAATGACTTCTTTTCCTGTGGCTAGATACCCAGTAGTGGGATTGTTGGATCAAATCATAGTTCTACTTTTAGTTCTTTAAGGGATCTCCACACTGTTTTCTATAGTGGTTGTACTAGTTTACATTCCCACCAGCAGTGTAAAAGTGTTCCCTGATCACTGCATCCACGCAAACATCTACTGCTTTTTGATTTTTTGATTATGGCCATTCTTGAAGGGGTAAGGTGGTATCACATTGTGGTTTTGATTTGCACTTCCCTTATCATTAGTGATGTTGAGTATTTTTTCATATGTTTGTTGGCCATTTGTATATCTTCTTTTGAGAATTGTCTATTCATGTCCTTAGCCCACTTTTTGATGGGATTGTTTGTTTTCTCTTACTGATTTGTTTGAGTTCGTTGTAGATTCTGTATTAGTCCTTTGTCAGATGTGTAGATTGAGAAGATTTTCTCCTACTCTATGGGTTTTCTGTTTAATCTGCTAACTGTTCCTTTTGCTGTGCAAATGCTCTTTAGGTTAATTGGGTCCCAGCTGTTTATTTTGTTTTATTGCATTTGCTTTTGGGCTTTTGGTCATGAAATCCTTGTCTAAGCCAATGCCTGACCTCATTTTTGACTCAGAAAATATTGTTATCATAAGAATGAACTCTTCTTAAGATAGTGTAAGATAAAGTCAGGTATGGTGACTCATGCCTGCAATCCCAACACTTTGGGAGGGTGAGGTAGAAGGATTCCTTGAGGCTAAGAGTTCGAGACCAGCCTGGCCAACATTGCAAGACTCCAAGACCCCATGTCTACAAAAAAATTTCTTTTAAAAACATCTGACAGAAATTTATTCTACCTGTGGAAGATAAAGGAGTTTTATCAGGGAATAGGAAACAGAATTTTGAATAATAATACATTTTTTCCAGTGGAAGGAATGGAAACATAGACATTATATGGAATGCTTAGAAATGGCAAATGTCACCAGGCGTGCCGGCTCATGCCTGTAATCCCAGCACTTTGGGAGGCCAAGGTGAGCGGATTGCCTGAGGTCAGGAGTTCGAGACCAGTCTGACCAACTTGGTGAAACCTCATCTCTACTAAAATTACAAAAATTAGCCAGGCATGGTGGTGGGTGCCTGCGTAATCCCACCTACTCGGGAGGCTGACGCAGAAGAATTGCTTGAACCTGGGAGGTGGAAGTTGCAGTGAGCCGAGACCGGGCCATTGCACTCCAGCACTCCAGCCTGGGCAACAAGAGTGAAACTCCATCTCAAAAAATTTTAAAAAAAAGTAAATGTCAACATTTAATGAAAAAATAGGCAAAGATTGTATGAGAAGCAAGGTGCAGGCCTTTAGCACTGAAACTCTGGGTACATCCAATGGCAAAGCAAAAATAAACCATGAAAGTACACTGTTGTGACACTGGAAATCCTTTTTGTGATGATAAGTTAAAGTCGTGAGTGCTAACATTTTAAAAAAATGTTTTAAGGGATGGGATCTTGCTCTATTGCCCAGGCTGGAGTGTAATGGTGCAATCACCATTCACTGCAGCCTCCACCTCCTAGGGTCAAGCAGTTCTCCCATCTCTGCCTCCCAAGTGCCTGGGACTACAGGTGCATGCCACTATACTCAGCTAATGTTTTTGTATTTTTTGTAGGGATGGAGTATCACTATGTTGCCTAGGTTGATCTTAAACTCCTGGCCTCAAGTGATCTGCCTGCCTCAGCCTTCCAAAGTGTTGGGATTACAGATGTGAGCCACTGTGCCCAGGCTGCTAATATTTCTGACCTTCATTTCCCCCCTCCCCAAACCAAAAAGGAATAAAAGACCCACAGTTCTGGGATCTTCTGACCTGAAGGATTCCACCTTCTTAAAGGTAGCAGAGCTCACCAAACCCTAGGTATGCTTTCACGACAAATATGACATGCACTGGAAAAGAACATACCTAGGGCGAGGCACAGTGGCTCACCCTGTAATCCCAGCACTTTGGGAGGCTGAGGCAGGCAGATCACAAGGTCAGGAGATCAAGACCATCCTGGCTAACACGGTGAAAACCCATCTCTACTAAAAATACAAAAAATTAGCCGGACGTGGTGGCAGGTGCCTATAGTCCCAGCTACTCGGGAGGCTGAGGCAGGAGAATGGCATGAACTTGGGAGGCGGAGCTTGCAGTGAGCCAAGATCGTGCCATTGCACTCCAGCCTGGGCAACAGAGGGAGACTCCGTCTCAAAAAAACAAAACAAAACAAAAAAACAAACAAAAAAAACATACCCGGAGCATCAGTGTCCTTGTTCTTGCGCAAAGGTAGTCTCAGCCTAGTGTGAGTCATCATTGTTGCTAATCCTTAAAACTTGACCAGCAGGCCGGGAGCAGTGGCTCACGCCTGTAATCCCAACACTTTGAGAGGCCAAGGTGGGCAGATCACCTGAGGTCAGGAGTTGGAGATCAGCCTGGCCAACATAGCAAAACCCCATTTCAACTAAAAATACAAAAATCAGCTGAGTGTGGTATGCATTCCTGTAATCTCAGCTACTCAGAAGGCTGAATTGCTTGAACCCGGGAGGCAGAAGTTGCAGTGAGCTGAGATTGTGCCACTGCACTCCAGCCTGGGCAACAGAGTGAGACACTGTCTTATTTAAAATTAAAAAAAAAAAAAAACAACTTAAAAACGTGACCAGCTTCAGTGATTCAGCCTAGCATAAAAAAGAAGTTCCATGCCAGGCACAGTGACTCACACCTGTAATCCCAGTACTTTGAGAGGCCAAGGCAGGAGGATCACTTGAGCCCAGGATGTCGAGGCTACAGTGAGCCATGATTGCACCACTGTACTCCAGCCTGGGTGATAGAGTGAGATCCTGTCTCAAAGAAAAAAAAAAGTTCCAGAGCTAGAAATACAAATAATAAACATATGAGAATATATTCAACTTCAGGATTTTAGGATCTGCCTAGATAGTCTAGATAAATGTGAAAAATGTGGGTCTGTAAGTCTTGTCTCAACATTTCTATCATACTCATCATCTTTCTCTATAGGAGAAATTTAAGGGCTACAATCTGTTTCTAAGGAGGAGATTTTTAAATCTAAATGGTAGGGCCAGGCGCAGTGGCTCACACCTATAATCCCAGCACTTTGGGAGGGCGAGGCCAGCAGATCACTTGAGGTCAGGAGTTCGAGACCAGCCTGGCCAACATGACGAAACCTCATCTCTACTAAAAATACAAAATAAAAATTAGCCGGGCATTGTGGTGAGTGCCTGTAATCACAGCTACTCGGGAGGCTGAGGCAGGAGAATCGCTTGAACCCGGGAGGCGGAGATTGCGGTGAGCAGAGATCATGTCACTACACTCCAGCCTGGCTACAGAGCAAGACTCCATCTAAGAAAAAAAAAAACAAAAATCTAAGTGGTATTCATTAGGTGATAGTGAAACAAACATGAACAAATAATTATTACTTTTAATTACATGTGGCTAGGAGTGGTGGTTTATGCCTACAATCTCAGCACTTGGGGACGCTAAGGCAGGAAAATCACTTGAGCCCAGGAGTTTGAGACCAGCCTGGGCAACATGGTAAAACCCAGTTTCTACAAAAAATATAAAAATTAGCTGGGCATGGTAGCACACACCTGTAGTCCCAGCTACTCCGGAGGCTGAGGTGGGAGAATCATTAGAGCCTGAGAGGGCAAGGCTGCAGTGAGCCGTGATTGTGTCACTCCGTACTTCAGCCTGAGAAGAAATACAGAGTGAGACCCTGTCTTTAATAAAAAAAAAAAAAAAAAAAAAATAGTTATGTGGGTTCTTGTTTACATTTTTTTCTCAATAGCACCTGATGGAAAAGTATACCAAATATATGTTATCTATCTATCTATCTATCTATCTATCTATCTATCTAGAGACAACCATCAAGTTAAAAAGTATCTTCCTTCCAAACAGATTGGAACCCTTAAAGCTCTTAAATAAATAAAATACATTCAACTGTCCAAGGAGTCAAACAAGTTCATGACCTCTGAAAAGAGTCTTGAGGCTTAAGTAATTAAGAAAAGAAACATGTTTTAGAAAGTTTCTTGGCCCTTATAAGTTGTCCCTAGTTTTCAGGATAAAATTCAAACTCCTTAGTTTTGCAAAGAAGGCTTGGCTGGTGCTTCCTTCAGGTCACATCTCCTACCACTTCTCTCCATCTCCTACTATGTCCCTTCTTCCCCAGCTACACTGAAGAACTTGGTATTCTCCAAAGGAGTCATCTGTTTCCATTTCCAAACCTCCATAAATATGTTTCTCTTCACTTGGAACATTTTGGCCCTGGCAAGACTATCTCATCAAGGCACTAACACAGTTTAAAGATAACTTTTTGTTTAAAGAATGCATTTATCGCTATTAGTTACTGTTTCATCTCAATATATGCAATGTTATCTTCTTTTTCAAGGGTGCCACAGCAGTGATTTATGTGCCAGTCTCCCCCGGTTGATTCTTTGGCTATCAATATCTCTGAGCTTTGCCTGTGCAGTGACAGTGTATTAAATAGCCAGAAAGGCTTTCATCTGGGCCTTCACCCCTTTTTCCCTCTCCAGGAGATAGCCTGTTGACTTTAGTAATGATTTGTGAACAGGAGTTAGCAGACCCAGGTCTTAGTCTAGATTCTGATAAATATGACTTTGACTAGCCAGTTTAATTTCTTTTTTTTTTTTTTTGAGACGGAGTCT
>NW_016841754.1:1472965-1500515 GCF_001698545.2 Rhinopithecus bieti | reverse complement strand
AAAAAAAAAAAAAAAAAAAAAAAATAGTTATGTGGGTTCTTGTTTACATTTTTTTCTCAATAGCACCTGATGGAAAAGTATACCAAATATATGTTATCTATCTATCTATCTATCTATCTATCTATCTATCTAGAGACAACCATCAAGTTAAAAGGATCTTCCTTCCAAACAGATTGGAACCCTTAAAGCTCTTAAATAAATAAAATACATTCAACTGTCCAAGGAGTCAAACAAGTTCATGACCTCTGAAAAGAGTCTTGAGGCTTAAGTAATTAAGAAAAGAAACATGTTTTAGAAAGTTTCTTGGCCCTTATAAGTTGTCCCTAGTTTTCAGGATAAAATTCAAACTCCTTAGTTTTGCAAAGAAGGCTTGGCTGGTGCTTCCTTCAGGTCACATCTCCTACCACTTCTCTCCATCTCCTACTATGTCCCTTCTTCCCCAGCTACACTGAAGAACTTGGTATTCTCCAAAGGAGTCATCTGTTTCCATTTCCAAACCTCCATAAATATGTTTCTCTTCACTTGGAACATTTTGGCCCTGGCAAGACTATCTCATCAAGGCACTAACACAGTTTAAAGATAACTTTTGTTTAAAGAATGCATTTATCGCTATTAGTTACTGTTTCATCTCAATATATGCAATGTTATCTTCTTTTCAAGGGTGCCACAGCAGTGATTTATGTGCCAGTCTCCCCGGTTGATTCTTTGGCTATCAATATCTCTGAGCTTTGCCTGTGCAGTGACAGTGTATTAAATAGCCAGAAAGGCTTTCATCTGGGCCTTCACCCCTTTTCCCTCTCCAGGAGATAGCCTGTTGACTTTAGTAATGATTTGTGAACAGGAGTTAGCAGACCCAGGTCTTAGTCTAGATTCTGATAAATATGACTTTGACTAGCCAGTTTAATTTCTTTTTTTTTTTTTTGAGACGGAGTCTCGCTCTGTCGCCCAGGCTGGAGTGCAGTGGCCGGATCTCAGCTCACTGCAAGCTCCGCCTCCCGGGTTCACACCATTCTCCTGCCTCAGCCTCCCGAGTAGCTGGGACTACAGGCGCCGGCCACCTCGCCCGGCTAGTTTTTTTTTGTAATTTTTTAGTAGAGACGGGGTTTCACCGTGTTAGCCAGGATGGTCTCGATCTCCTGACCTTGTGATCCGCCCGTCTCGGCCTCCCAAAGTGCTGGGATTACAGGCTTGAGCCACCACGCCCAGCAAGCCAGTTTAATTTCTGTGGGCATCCATTTTTATGTCTGCAAGATGAGGGTATCAGAAAGAGGCTCATGAAACTTTCTCCCAGGTCTCAAATTAGACAACAGATCAAATCAGTTTTGGCTTTTTTTACATTTCTAGATTAATTTAATTTTAGTTACTCAGTAACTACTTGTCATTTAAAATACTCAAATAATACTGATTAAATAAATGTCCCCCCATGATTACTGGAATTCTTCCTTTTCATTCTTTACATTGCTGCACAGTGTGCTAAACTGGCTGAGAAGAACTAAAACAAAGATCCCCCATGCATGCAGACATTCAGAAGTCCCCTTGAGATGGGGGGTAGAGAATGATGACAGAGCATTTTCACTTGGATGCCTTAGGAAATCTGAAAACTGCAACCTGAAGTTAAGTGAGCATCAGCTGTGGGCAACGGCCTCTCTGGAAAGAGTATCAGGGCTGACATGAAGGGTGCTGACTCCTGTGAGGTTCAGGTCAAGGTTGCGCACTAAAGGGGGCTTAGAAAGAACAGTAAATCGAGTTGAGAGCGCTCAGGAATCTCACAGCAGAGTAAGTGTATTAGTCCATTCTCACGCTACTAGGAAGACATACCCAAGACTGGGTAATTTATAAAGAAAAGAAGTTTAATTGACTCACAGCTCTCCATGGCTAGGGAGGCCTTAGGAAACTTACAATCAAGGTGGAAGGCAAAACAGGCATGTCTCACATGGCAGCAGGCGAGAGAAGTGAGTGCTGAGGGAAGGAGGACGGACGCCCCTTATAAAACCATCAGATCTCGTGAGAACTCACTCACTATCATGAGAACAGCAGCATGGGGGCCCATGATTCAATTACCTCCCACAACACATGGAGATAACAAGAGCCTCACTGAGGAGGTAGTAATTAAGCTGATATTGAGTGCAAGAAAGAAGATGAAGGGAAGATTATTACAAAAAAAAAAAAAGGAAACAGTGATTGCAAAATCCCTATAGTGGGAACAAGCTTGGCATGTTCAAGTTAGGACAGGATGGGTGAGGTTTAAGAAGTAGACAAGACCCAGAGCATGGGAAATGGCAGGCAGCTTGGAAGCCAGGATCAAGAGATTGATGTTATTTTTGGTGCTACAGGAAAACTTGAGGTGTTTTTAAGCAGAGAAGTTACAAGGTCTGATTTCTTCTTTTAAAACAGCATCCAGGTTGCTTTACAGAGAATGACTTCTAGGTAGCAAGAGAGAAAGGAAGGAGATAAGAAGCTATTAGAACAGTCTAAGCAAGAGATTATGGTGTCGTGGACTGGGGTGGTAGCATAGAGATGGAAAGAGGCAGACCAATCAGTAGTATTGTTTAGTTAGGGTAACAAGTAAATCCCAATCCCAGTGGCTTAACCGAGTAGAATTTTGTTTCGTGTTCCTGATTGGTGTGATTCCCCTCTACCCAGTCACACAGAAAATGACACTTTTTCTGTCTTTTGGTTCCACTCTCCTCAAGGTCTCAAAAGTCCTAATTCAGGCATCAGATCGCAAATAAGCAACCACCTCACGGGCCTGGACAGAAGGTGTTAGAAGGTGTTATACTTCACGTTAACTCACATCCTAATAGCTAGAATCTAGCCACTTAACTGCACAAAATGGCAAAGGGCAGGGAAATAGAGCCTGTGACTGCCCAGTAAAAAGAGAACTGGATGGTAATCATCCGACAATCTATGCCACCATTTGGTTTTTGAAGGTAGAGACCACAGGACATGGAAGTGGATTGGACGAGATTGGTGAGAGAAATCAAGAATGAAACCTAGGATTTCTCTCACTCGTGCATCTTGGTAACAGAGGTGAAAGATCTAGGAGATGCGCTTGATTTCTCTCCTTCCCTTCATCCTACCTGTTGTACTAAAAGAAGGGATGATGAGTGGAAGAAGATGCAAAGATCTTGCCCATAGCAATTGAGCAGGACATCAAGGCAGAAAGGAAGTTGCCTCTAAAGCAGGCTGTCTCCGATGACACAAATTATTTCTTTGAAGAAGGGTGCACTCGGCCTACCTAACTATATCTAATACTTGATGGGCAAAGCCACTAGCTCTGATGGCAGCTACTCTTGACAGCGTTATCAGTTCCAAAGATCCTAAGATCAAAAATTTTCCTGGTAGATTTTCCCTTCACTGTGCCAGAGGATGTGGAATGACCATGGACATAGCACTACATTGAACTAAACCCCTTTCCGAAACTTCCAAGTGAATAATCAAATCAACTTGAGAATATTCCAAATAGGAAAGTGTGAACTCTTTGAGATGATATTTTATTAATCTTTATATCCCTACCTGCTATATACAGCATAATGCTCAACATAAACAATGCCCTCAGTAAACATTTGCAAAAAATTAAATATCTATTTCGAGGCTAAGATACAAACCTCAAGTACAATGGAGTTATCCAAAAGTTGGCTGGGCACAGTAATCACGCTTGTAATCTCAGCACTTTCGGAGGCTGAGGCAGGAGGATTACTTGACCCCAGGAATTTAAGACAAGCCTGGCCAACATGGCAAAACTCCATCATTACAGAAAATACAAAAATGAGCCTGGGGAGGTTGAGACTACCATGAGCCATGATCACACTCTAGCTTAGATGACAGAGTGAGACCATGTCTCAAAAAATTAAAACTTAAATTAAAAAAATGTTTTAAAAGTAACCTTCTATGCCATGTAACCTAGCACAAATCTATGAATTATTACTTGGCTTTCATCCTATAATGACTATTCTGTTTTTCTTTGGAAAGACAATAGGTCCTTTTAACCACGTACTTGGTTAAAAATACAATATTCCAGCTTCTTAGGAACTTGAAAAATTTTAATACTCCTGTTCCCACAATGTTATTCATTTTTTATTTTTTAATTTCTTTGAGATAGAATCTTACTCTGTCACCCAGGCTGGAGTGCAGTGGCATGATCTCGGCTCACTATAGCCTCTGCCTACGTGATGGAAACGAAAAGTTTCTTTTCAAAAACTATATTACCATCTTAGGCCAGGTGCGGTGGCTCATGCCTGTAATCCCAGCACTTGGGAGGCCAAGGAGGGTGGATCACTTGAGGTCAGGAGTTTAAGACCAGCCTGGCCAACATAGCAAAATCCCATCTCTACTAAAAATACAAAAATTAGCTGAGCATGATAGTGGCACCTGTAATCCCAGCTACTCCAGAGGCTGAGGCAGGAGAATTCCTTGAACCCAGGAGGCAGAGGTTGCAATAAGCCGAGATCGCACCATTGCACTCCTGATCAATAAAAAAAACTGTCTCAAAAAAAAAAAAAAAAAAAAAAAAAAAAAAAAAATTATATTACCATCTTCTTTCCTTTCTTTTTTTTTTTTTATTAGTTTTTTTATTTTAATTTTTTTTTATTCCAGTCTGGGTGACAGAGCGAGACTCAAAAAAAAAAAAAAAAAAAAAAAAACCTTAAATTAAAAATAAAAATAAATAAGTAAATTTCTTTACTTTAACAGTCTCATTGCTATGTCAATTAGCAAGGCCTTTAAATATATGTATATATATGTCTCAAAATAAAATAAAAAATAAATATATGTATATGAATTATAACTTTTCTTATTCATTACACAAATGATGCATGTTCATTATACAAATGATATATATTTATTGAACAAAAATTCATTTAATACAAAAAAAAAGAAATTAGAAAACTCCCAACCATGAAAGCACAACTCCACCATGCAGAGATATTTGGCATTTGTGTGTATATCTTTCTGGACTTTCCTTTTACATATATTTTTCTTTATTTGTTGTTTTTAATTTTTTTCATTTGTTTTTGAGAGACAGAGACAGAGTCTTGCTGTCTTACTCTGTTGTCTAAGCTGGAGTGCCGTGACGCCATCATAGCTCGCTGTAGCTCGCCATCCCAAGCTCAAGCAACCTTCCTGCCTCAGCCTCCCGAGTAGTTAGGCACACACCACCATGCCCAGCTAATTAAAAAAAATTTTTTTGTAAAGACAGGGTCTCAATATGTTGCCCAGACTGGCCTTGAACTTCCAGGCTCAAGATGTACCTTTTATCACATAGGATCACTCTAAACATAACGTTTCAGAACCTATCTTGTAAAAATATTTAAAAGGGAAATTTTAAGTGAGCATATTTTTAATTTGTTTTCAAATATATATACATACATATATATATGCTTGATTCTTTGCTCTAGGCTTCATAGATCATAGTAATTTTTCCCTGAAAGCAGATGGAAGTAAGACTTACTCTGTGGGCCTCAGTTTAAAGATGAGCCAAAGTTTTAAGGATTTCAGGTTACGAGGGAGTGATGTTGTGCACCTGTAGTTCCAGCTACTCAGGAGGCTGAGTCAGGAGAATCACTTGAGCACAGAAGCTGGAAGTCAGCCTGGGCAACATAGCAAGACCTCACTTCTCAAATAATAAATAAATAAATAAATAAGGGGAGCATAGCAGTGATTTACAACAGGTAGAATTTGAGCCAGCTGATCTCTTGGTTTCTAACACTGAGTTCTGTGATTCCCTGACTAGTAAGAGAAGACAAGAGGCAAGGAAAGAAGACATGTTTTCAAGACTTAGAGGCATAGGAAGCAGTCTGATTGGAATAAATGCATATGGCGGGGGGCTGGTCAATAAATTTGGAGGGGCAAATCATAGATTGAGGAGCTGTGTGTTATTAGGAGTTTGGGAGGTCAGCAGAGGAAGAATATTAAATCCATTAATCACTGTCTTCTTTTCCTCATTTTTATTTCCTCCTCTTCATATTTATCCTTCTTGTCTTAATTTTTACATCTGAATGTCCTTAGACTGCTAACTCTTTTTTTATTTTTATTTATTTATTTTTTCTTTGAGACGGAGTCTCGCTCTGTCACCCAGGCTGGAGTGCAGTGGCAGGATCTCGGCTCACTGCAAGCTCCGCCTCCTGGGTTCATGCCATTCTCCTGCCTCAGCCTCGTGAGTAGCTGGGACTACAGGCGCCCGCCACCTCGCCTGGCTAGTTTTTTGTATTTTTTTTTAATAGATACGAGGTTTCACCGTGTTAGCCAGGATGGTCTTGATCTCCTGACCTCGTGATCCACCCGTCTCAGCCTCCCAAAGTGCTGGGATTACAGGCGTGAGCCACCACGCCCGGTAACTGCTAACCTTTTAAACTTACCCCTTTGTTTTAATATATTAGCTCACTTCTTCCTATAAATCAGGATAGATTGTTATGCTAACAGTAGTAAATGGCCCCAAAATCCCGAACTTAAAACAACAAAGGTTTATAGTTCATTCATGTTATATAAATCCAGGGATCAATTAGGAATCAGGGTGAAAGAGCAGCTGCCATCACAAATGTTTCCCTCCATGCTTGAAGGAAAGACTTCCAAAGCATTAACAATCAAATTCTCATCTCTAAGACGATATATATAATTTTTGCTCACATCTCATTAGCTAAAAATAATCACATGGTTCTACCAAACCACAGATAGACACAAGTACAATGCTATCATGTTTGCTGGAATTTGGAGAGCTGGAAACATTTGGTTAAGATTACTAACAACAGTCACACTGCATAACAATTGGAAGGCCAACATCAGCGTTGGATACCTTTCTGACATCTGTTTACCCATAAACTTGACAGTGCATTACTCCATTCAGTGTTGTACACAGGCTCATATTCACTGTCTCAAAGCTTTTTGATATAAAATAATGAAATAGGCCAGGCATGATGGCTCACACCTATAATCCCAGCACTTTGGGAGGCTGAGGTGGGCAGATCACCAGAGGTCAGGAGTTTGAGACCAGCCTGGCCAACATGGAGAAACCCCGTCTCTACTAAAAATACAAAATTAGCTGGGTGTGGTGGTGCATGCCTGTAATCCCAGCAACTCGGGAGGCTGAGGCAGGAGAACTGCTTGAACCCAGGAGGTGGAGGTTGTAACGAGTCAAGATTGTGCCATTGCACTCTAGCCTGGGCAACAAGAGCAAAACTCTGTCTCTAAATAAATAAATAATTATTTCACTTTTCCAAAGATTTCCCATTGTTCTAGTTAGGCTCTATCCTGCTCACTGACCCTGTAAAAGTTTGCACTGATTATTGAATGAACGAGTACACTGCCACATATTTCATTTCTTTAAGCTTGTTGTATGTCGCACATAAGAATTTCTCTCCAATCGTTTTAAATCATACTCAAGGGGAACGGGTTTTTCTTCATGTATTGCCTTCATTCCTATCCTAGTCCTTGTGGAGATCCTGGGGTGGGTGGGGCATTCCCATATTGCAATTTTATGTCCTTATTGGCAGTGTTAAAAATGTCCTGTATTGACATGTTTTGTAATTCACTGAGCTCCACCCTTTCCTAATCTCTTGGTTTTTTTTTCATTCTTTCCAAGATTGCAACATATGCTCAATAAAGGATATAATTTATATTTTAATTTTCATACAATGTGCCAAGAATTGCATTTTTGCACGTCTTGCCATTCAAATCCAGTCTTAAGTATAATCAGACATGTACTCTTAGAACCTGTTTTCATTCTCTTTCTTTTTCTCCTGTCTGTATTCACCTGACACTTCACCATCCCTTTTCCCTGTCAGGTGAAACTCAGCATGTCAAAAGAATATAAAATACTTCCTCTCAACCACTGATAGATGTTTAAAATTCTACTTTAGTGTATATCTTGCTCTCTTTCTTTTCTTTCGAGACAGCGTATCACTCTGTTGCCCAGGCTATAGTGTAGGGCTGTAGTGTAGTGACGTGATCATAGTTCACTGCAGCCTCAAACTCTTAGGCTCAAGTGATCCTCCTGCCTCGGCCTCCTGAATAGCTGGGACTGCAGGCACACCACCACACTGGCTAACGTCTCATTTTTTCAGTTAACTTTGTGTAATAGCGACATCATTAACCACTGTGGCAGCTTAAGAGATCTTAAGCTCGTTCAGTGCAGCCCTATCCCAATGCAGGTACGGAGTTCTCCCACCATGCCTTTAGGTATCTAATAGCTGCTTAGGCTCACGGGCATTGGAACATTGTAGAAAACCAAAAGAGGAGCTCCTCTACAAAAAGCAGTCTTGCTGGGTTTTCAGCTAGTGGTGACATGTGCGAAAGGAGCCACTGCACATCTTGACCCAGAGACCATGGGAGGGGAGGGCATTCCTCTGTGAAGGCAGAATACTTGACTGGTAAAGTCTTCCAAAGGAAAGAACTTTTCCTTTTTTTTGTTTTTTTAAGACGGAGTCTGGCTCTGGCACCCAGGCTGGAGTGCAGTGGCGTGATCTCGGATCACTGCAACTTCCGCCTCCCGGGTTCAAGTGATTCTCCTGCCTCAGCCTCCTAAGTAGCTGGGATTACAGGAGTGAGCCACCACGCATGGCGAATTTTTGTATTTTTAGTAGAGACCATGTTGGTCTGGCTGGTCTCGAACTCCTGACCTCGTGATCCGCCTGCCTCAACCTCCCAAAGTGTTGGAATTACAGGTGTGAGCCACTGTATCCAGCCTGAAAGGAACTTTTATTGGTGTATCTTCTCTCAGCTCCTCATGAGGCTCATGCTGGGTGGTGTGTGCTGGAGGCTGGGCAGAGGTGCTTCTTAGACAACTTCTAAGATAAGTTTACAGGCAACATTTCATTTGCCACTCTCTCTTTTCTACTCTCTTGTCCTCGGGATTACCCTCTGCATCTTTTCCATATGAAAACCCCATTTCCTCTTTCCTTTATTGAATGCCCCTCAAAATCAGGACCCACATCATTAAGCATTATTCTCTATTTCCTTGATGATATGGAGGATGAGATTTTCAGACACTATGCAGAGGTAAGGGGAAATATTTATATTCTGCATGAGAGTTGGCAGAGGGGAGAAAGAAATCCTCCACCCCAGATTGGGTTAATTCATCAAAGCAACTCATTAAATTTTCGTGTTAAAAGAAGTTGAACATTCACACTTCGCTCTACTTGGAGCTTCATTAAAATGCAAATGAACACAGAAGGGTATCTGTTCTTAGTTATCTGGCCTAAGTAAAGACTAATTGCAAACCCTTTCCTGAGAGTAATTTTTGATAAATGAGAACTAGGGGGAAATTAGGCGCTTGAGAGAGATGCAGCAAGGGCACAGCTGGAGGATGTGACAAGCAAAGAATTGGAAAGACTATGGGAAGGTTTTGCTGTAGCATTGCACAACTAAAGTTATATTTACTTCCTAAACCACAAACTTAAAATACTCATATAATTATACTTCCCAAAGAAATGTCATGGTTTATTCCTTCCAACTACCTATGAATCTTGCTCTCACTAACCATGTCTGTCTTCTCCACAGTCACATCCACCTGGTCTAGACTATACCTTTCCCTTTTGCAACAAACTTAAATTCACTAATCCGATCTGTGAACTTGGATACAATTCTCTCATCTTTCATGTGCCACTGGTCCAAAATAAAGATTTTTGAATGCTAGTAACTTTATGCATACCTCAGTGGGCATCCAAAAAATTCTGTACTCTCAGCCTACATCCCCATAACTGCTCTTTTGAGAAGAGATGAGACCAGAACATACCTGAGATGTTCAAAGCAAAGACATCTAAGGGATTCAAAGCTAACTCCAGACCAGAGCACGTCTAGCAAGTTGGCTTTTTCAAAGAACTCCAACGTATTGGAGGGATTAAGAAAGCATGGGAGAAGTGAATGCTATAATAGGAGTGAATGGGAAACAATTTGGGACCGAAAGTAGAGAATCTAAGTTGCAAAAAGTGACCAGTTTTGTAAAAAAATCAAAAGTTGCCAATAAATGGCTATTAATGAACAACAGGAAATGCCATTAGCATCAGTGGTAGTGGGAGTATTATCAGATATGTTACCCAAGGAGTCTACATAAAGGAAGAGGAAAGTTTGGTATATTTGAAGACATGATGACTTTACTGTAATAATTATTATCTATTATTTTGATCATCTTCTTCAAAGTTAGAGTGGTCTTGGGAAGCTAGGGACAAATTTTTATTACCTTTATTAGTCTACCCACCTTTCTCCCAACACTTCAAGAATTTGTGGCCTGTTATAACAGGACATCCCAAAGCTGCTGGAACGTCCTGACGCTCTGAAATTGAACTATTTTTCTGGGAGCTGATGCATTTATTTAACTGATGACCATAACAAACCAAAGATTGCAACAGACCCCACCCTAGAAGAAAGCAGACAGAGAATAAGGAAGTCATACATCATTGGAGAAAAATTAGGATTCTCCAAACTGTTCACACTTTTTGTTTTAAATGTTTTATATGGGCTTGACAATGTTTAGGAAAAGCCAGTCCAACATTACCAATAAAAGATTAGTATTTAACCCCATATCCCATAATTGACACTGCAAATAAGACATTTAGGATTTATCTTGAAATTCTTACTGAAGTTTGACTTTCTTTTAATCACTGCTAAATCTGCATCAAGTTACGCAAACTTTCTAACAGAAAACTGCCTTTGTGACTAACAATAAATGAACTCCGTTCTTAGTAAGTTAATTTTAAAACATAGATGATCATTCTATCTCCTTAGTTTTGGTTGCCAATGCAAATGAGTCAGAGGATTTGCCTGAGACACTGAGATAATTGTGTAACTCTACAGCGGAAAATGCCATTGGAGAGTACTTGCTGACCTCACAGTTGAAAAAAACTATTTAAAAGATGTGGAAACCAGATGTTTCAGTCACATTTCAGCTGCTGCTCTGAGAATTTATTGTGAGCAGCCTCTAACAGGCTGTTGCTTTGCTACAACTGACGATATGATCATCTTAATTTACTTATTTCTCTTGCTATGGGAAGAGGCTCAAGGATGGGGATTCAAGGATGGAATTTTTCATAACTCCATATGGCTTGGTAAGAAACTTCACTCATGAGCTTCTTGTTGAGAATGTCAATTCTTTAAATCATGGAGAAGGAAATTAAAGCAGTAACTTTTTCTATTCTGTACAAGGCTGATGTTCTCAAAGAAAATGCTTAGGAGAGATAGCCTTTGGAATACATATGCTTTTTTTTTCTTAAGTGTTCTTGTCCTCTGAAAAGTAAAAATAGCATTTTATAAAGTGAACTGCTCAGTAGAAAATAGCAGTTAATATTTACATTCAGTATGAAAATATGCTTTTAAACTTTTCAAAGCAGATGTAGTAGCACAGTGAGGAGTATTTCTTTAACCAACTAGAAACACCAATATAGTCTTTTGTTTTTGTCAATGCATTTGCAATCAGATTTCAGAATCATAACAGGTAAATTGGAGTATACAAAAATTTTATAATAATTGCTTCATGTACTCTGAGCTATAGTCTATATGTTAGTTTTTTCAAACATTTTGACTATTTTGACCAAGCCAGCTTGCAATACAGAAAAAAGTGAAAAATGTTTCTCCTTCTGAATGCATTCTTACCACTTTGATTCTTTCTGTTTGTGCTAGCCACATAAATACTTTTCTGACCCTTTTGTTAGACAAGGAAAGTTTCTTTTGTGATTTTGTTTTGTTAAATGTAAGGAATGACATAGGCCAAACAGTGAAGATAAACAATAGATCAAAAAAGGAAAATGCAGAAAACCCAAAACACCCCTTATGTTACAGTATGCTAAACAATGCTTTAATTCTCATGATACAAATTGATATTGCTCTATGTTCATTCTTGTGTTTAATAGTAAAAAAAAAAATTAAATTTCTTGGGGAAAAATGCATAGATTCTTGCATAGAAAAAAGAAATAAAGAGAAGGTGAAATTAACCTAGATTTTGATTTTATGCTTGCTAAACAGCACAGTTGTAGAATATTTTCCCTTTCAGCATGTTTCTCTCTGGTAATAACTGCAACCATGCGGATTTCATTAAAAAGCCTAATTTGTAATGCACAGCCTTGCCACCTATTTTTTTCAGCTTGAGCCAGTGAACTAATTTCATTATGATCCATTTGGCCAAGACAGGATCTGAAATTTAGTAGAGGAATGAGCCCATCTCTTTATTTTTGTTGTATACAGTCAAATGTAGGAAATATGCTCATATTCGTCAGGATTTTTTTTAAATGTCATAAAGCTAGTAATTAAATCCATGCAGATAAACTTTGAAATGTTATCAAACCCTCTAATAATCAAGTAATTTAGAGTTGTCTTTTAAAGTGTCATTGTATGTTACAAAAATATAAACCTGGACAATAGATGTTCTGCCCCAGAGGTAGAGAGAAGCTAATTCAAATGTCTGTTAATGTATGCTATAAATCTGAGGGTCAGGATAATTGCAAATTGCTTCAATCTGGGGCAAATTATTGACCAGCCAGCCTAGCACAGATGTTTGGTTTATAGTTTATAGTTGGTTGGATCAATATAATATTAGAAACCATTTAGGAAGGAAAGATAGTTGGATTAGAAGGGATACATCTGTTAGCAACTATCGAGAACAGGACACTTTAAATCTAGGGTGTCCCATCTTTTGCCTTCCCTGGGCCACATTGGAAGAAGAAGAATTGTCTTGGGCAACTCATAATGTTTTAAGAAATTTTACAAATTTGTGTTGGGCCACATTCAAAGCTGTCCTGGCAGGCCGCAAGTTGGACAAGTTTACTTTAAATTCTCTAGGTTATGGTTCCAATCTGGTAAAATGATAAGGTTGAAGTAAAGGATCCCTAAGGCTTATTTTAACTCTGGTATCATCTAATTTTAAAAATAGTACTTTAAACAAAACAAAAACAAACAACAGTTAAGGACAAGAAATTACAATCATTTTACATGGATCATGAGAATAAAAAATGCACAGATAAGCAATTATTTTTATTGTTGAATCTGAAAAAGAAGGGAAAGGAAGGCGGGATGCGGTGGTTCACACCTGTAATCATAGCACTGTGGGAGGCTGAGGTGGGCAGACTGCTTGAGCCCAGGAATTAAAAAGACCAGCCTGGGCAACACAGAAAAACTCTGTCTCTATAAAAAAAAAAAAAAAAAAAAAAAATACAATTAACTGGGTGTGGTGGTGCATGCCTGTAGTCCTAGCTACTCAGGAGGCTGAAGTGGGACGATCACATGAGCCCAAGAGGCAGACGTTGCAGTGAGCCTGACCTCACCACTGTACTCCAGCCTGGGTGACAGAGTGAGACGTTATCTCATAGAAAAAAAAAAAGGAAAAGTAACATATCTTGAGCTCCTCCTATGGCCCAGAAGCTATCATTATTCCCGTTTGACAAATGAGGAAACTGAGGCTCATCTGGTTATACAACTCCCTGGTAGAAACAGCAGTGGAACCAAAGTCAAAGTCCATTTCTACTGCCATCACTCACTAAAAGAGAAAACATTTATTAAACAAATTTTCAGTTTTTAATAAATGACTATTGACTAGATAAATTAATAAAATATTATTCTTCTGAAAGGTAAAATTGGGATTCATTGTTTGTACAAAGGTCCATCTCAATAGCTCAAAATTCTGAATTGAGAAATATTTTTAATAAAACACCATATTTAAAATTGTCAGGTACATACTCCAAGAGTTCTCTATTTGTTCATATGGCAACATACCGGGAAGTTTGGTGCTGTTAGAGGAACAATGTGGGATGTTAATATTTAATAAATTAAATCAGGCCGGGCGCAGTGGCTCAAGCCTGTAATCCCAGCACTTTGGGAGGCCGAGGCGGGCGGATCACGAGGTCAGGAGATCAAGACCATCCTGGCTAACACGGTGAAACCCCGTCTTTACTAAAAAAATACAAAAAACTAGCCCAGCGAGGTGGCGGGTGCCTGTAGTCCCAGCTACTAGGGAGGCTGAGGCAGGAGAATGGCGTAAACCCGGGAGGCGGAGCTTGCAGTGAGCTGAGATCTGGCCACTGCACTCCAGCCTGGGTGACAGAGCGAGACTCCTTCTCAAAAAAAAAAGAAAAAAATTAAATAAAAAATTATAACATAAACATTTTTTGCTATTTCTGTTATTACGTTATTACTAAACAAGTTTCAGTAGGTATCAAAAGTTTAAGAAAAATTACATAGGGTGAGAGAAGGGAGAGGAACAGAGGTACTGGGTTTAATTCCTGAGTGATGAAATAATCTGTGCAATAAACCCCTGTGACGTGAGTTTACCTATGTAACAAACCTTCACAGGTACCTCTTGAATCTAAAATAAAAGATTTTTAAAAAATGAAACTTTACTGGGAGGAAAACTTAAAATTATTATTTTTTAAAACTGTTAATTCTTTTGTTTTGTTTTGTTTTTTGAGACAGAGTCTTGCTCTGTCGCCCAGGCTGGGGTGTTGTGGCATGATCTCTGCTCGCTGCAACTCTGCCTCCCTGGTTCAAGCCATTCTCCTGCCTCAGCCTTCTGAGTAGCTGGGACTACAAGCGTGCACCACCACACCCGGCTAATTTTTTGTATTTTTAATAGAGACGGGGTTTCACCATGTTGGCCAGGCTGGTCTGGAACTTCTGACCTCAAGTGATCCACCCATCTCAGCCTCCCAAAGTGCTGGAACTACAGGCATGAGCCACCACGCCTGGCCAAATCTCCATTAATTTTTTCTGTAAACATCACATTTTAATTTTGAAATAAAATATAAAGAAAATCAGTTTGAGAAAACTTTGTATACATTAATTTCTACAAAATTTGTTTTCAAATACAGGTCTTTTAATCTGTATACCTACGAAATATAATTTTTAACATTTTTAATGATTAACAACAACCTCTATTATAATACACAAGTAAGTTAAACACCTCCTGTATCTACCAAAAGCTTTGGTATTCCTCTATTTCAAGATACAGAAATTCAGAATATTCACTAAAGAAATTCAGAATATTCACTAGTGTCCAAGTTCATTGAGGATAGAACCTGACCCACAGCACCTAGCAAAATACTCCGTGGTATAATACTCAAAGTAACTAAATTGAAAACTAGTGAAAGTTTAATGAGGCTTTGCATATGAAGGACACCGGGCAGCAGGTACCTTTCAATGGAGAAACAACCTGACTGATGGTCCCGGTATTCTCTGACCTCCAGCATCAGATTGACTAAGGTCCTCTGTGTGTGAGTAACGGGAGTTACTATGTAATGTATAAGAGCAAGATCCTTAGAGTTCAGAAAAACAAGCATCCTCTGTTATTGAACTATGGCAATGTCAACTTCAGTTTGGGGTGGAAAACAAAGAACTATATTTCTAATTCCCCTGGATTCATTTCTTGGTGCCAAGAAATATGTATGTCCTCAATGAAAATGGTCCTAAGGGTGGCTGATTGCGCAGGTCAGGATACAGAGACTTAACCATAATGTCAGACTACGTAGAACTATTAGAGCTAACTACAGAGCTAATGTTATGACTATTGTCCTGGGAATCTTTTCACGTTGTTTCTATGGTAGAAGGCACTCCAAACTCAAAACAATCCGTTTAAACAGTGATCTATTGGAAGACAACTCATGTATGACTTAACACTGCCTAAAATATGTTGGGAAAAATATGTGAACTAAAAAAGACAAATCAGATTAAAAAATTGAGGCATTAACTGGTAGTTAGGTGTGTCCAGTTTTTTCTCTGCTGTGTTTGAATCTGTTTTTCTTTTCCCTAATTCAGTATTTGCTTTGGATCCCTTCAGATCTTTCCTCAGTTTTTATTTGTTTTACTAAATTATTGTTGTTTTTTTTTGAGACATGGTCTCACTCTGTTGCCTAGGCTGGAGTGCAGTGGTGCAATCTCTGCTCACTGCAAGCTCCACCTGCCGGGTTCACACCATTCTCCTGCCTCAGCCTCCTGAGCAGCTGGGACTGCAGGTGCTCACCACCACACCCAGCTAATTTTTTGTATTTTTAGTAGAGACAGGGTTTCACCATGTTAGCCAGGATGGTCTCGATCTCCTGACCTCATGATCTGCCTGCCTCGGCCTCCCAAAGTCCTGGGATTACAGGCACAAGCCACCACGCCCGGCCTAAATTCTTAATTATATTGCATTAGTCAATTAGTCATTCCTCTCAATTGGATATTTTAGCTTATTTTTTTCCATCACTGTGAGCCTACATAATGGATCCATCTTCACTGGTTTCTTTTGCCTTCACCTTTTTTTTCCCCCATTGCTTACCTTGGCAAGTTTTTACATAGCTTAAATCCAAAAGAAAGCCAAAACTTTATCACCTGTGGATAGTGTCGCACTACAATGTTGTATTAAAAACTTTATTTTAGGCTGGGTGCGGCGTCTCATGCCTGTAATCCTAACACTTTGGGAGGCTGAGGCAGGTGGATCACTTGAGGTCAGGGGTTCGAGACTAGCCTGGCCAACATGGTGAAGCCTCGTCTCTACTAAAAATACAAAAATTAGCCAGTTGTGGTGGTACATGCCTGTAATCCCAGCTACTTAGGAGGCTGAGGCAGGAGAATTGCTTGAACCCAAGAGGCAGAGATTGCAGGGAGCACAAATCGTACCAGCCTGGGCAACAGAGTGAGACTCCATCTCACAAAATAAAATACAAAATAAAAAATAAATAAAACTGTATTTCAGGCCATCAGATCAAAACATAATTTAGCCTCAAATTTCTGTTTATGGCCCCAAATTCCACTAAAATTCCCCCTCATTCCTATTTTTCCCCAAAGCTTCCTAACAATGAAAACTTAGCTACCCAAGGCAGCCAACACAGAAAGCTCTTTGGCAGGAACGATAACTGTTGTAATCTTCCAGCTGAGGCCACAGAATTTCCCCTGTTCCGTAAGAAGGAATAACAGTGCTTTTATGACATCATCTGATTTTACAGAACGAGCAGCAGGTGTGTACCACAGAGAAGCACGGTCTGGCAAATACAAGCTCACCTATGCAGAAGCTAAGGCGGTGTGTGAATTTGAAGGCGGCCATCTCGCAACTTATAAGCAGCTAGAGGCAGCCAGAAAAATTGGTAACTAATTTCACAATGATTTTTCTTCTTTTTCATCCTTGGAGGAAAAAAAATCCATCTTTCCTAAACCCTAGTAAGACTTCTTTCTCCAACCCCCTTCTGAGACATCACTAAGCCCCTAGGACATCTCCGCTCTCTGACTTCTCCTATCCATCTGCCTAGAGTTAGCAGAAAGTTTCTAGTGTTCCAGCAACTTATGTGGGGTCTTAACCCAGTGTGATCTAATAAAATAAAAGACAAAAGAAAATGAAAACCTCATTACTTCAATATCATTTAAATTTCTCATTAATTTCAATGCCATTGTTTTCGTTTTTAGTATTGTTCTATCTCTTTGACTTCTGAGTATGAAGGTTGTTAAATGATGCTATAGTACTATATTGAGTCTTACAAGCAAATTTACTTGGTAGAAGAAATATTGAATTTAGTGGCTTTTTTCCCCAGTTGTTTTACATCAAGTGGGAGAATGTATTTGTACTTCAGGATCAAAAGCTATAAGGAAAAGGAGGACAGGCAGGTCGTGAGATAGAAGCAGAAAGAAACTGGGAGATGGTATCAGAAGACCTGGTGAAAATTCCAGTAATCAACTGGTGTTATATGCTTCTTTATACAAAAGTGGATTGCTACCATCTTTCTTGGCCTTTGGGGAGAATGGACCACTCCCATTCAGAACTCCTTTGCTGACTGGATAACGTCCGGCAAAGTTGATACATTACTCAAGAAAAACAAAAAACAGTGTTTTCTCAAATGCCCCATAGCCTCCCGAGATGACTGCTGGTCTATAATCATGGAGTGGCATGGGGCAAAGTAACTGGAATGGTAGAGACAAAGCTCATAGTCTTTACTGTCCATCCTGGACCTCTAGTAAAATTCTTGGGTGGCACTGACAGGCACTAAAACAACCTCTGAGGCTGAGCAAGGGAAACAGGGCTGAGCCTTTATTTCAAATGTATGAGAGAATTTATCTTTATTCAAATCTTTTAAAACATTACTAATATCTGGTAGGGTGCAGTGGTTCACACCTGTAATCCCAGCACTTCGGAAGGCTGAGGCAGGAGGACTGCTTGAGCTCAGGAATTCAAGACCAGCCTAGGCAACATAGCGAAACCTCATCTCTACAAAAAAAAATTAAAAAATTAGCCAGGTGTAGTGATGTACACCTGTGGTCACAGCTACTCTAAAGGCTGAGGTGGGAGGATTTCTTGAGCCCAGGAGGTAGAGGCTGCAGTGAGCTGTGTTCATGCCACTGCACTCTAGCCTGGATTGACAGAGCAAGACCATGTCTCTAAATAAATAAATAGGCCAGGCGTGGTGGTTCACACCTGTAATTCTAGCACTTTGAGAGGCCAAAGTGGGCAGATCACCTGAGGTCAGGGGTTCAAGACCAGCCTGGCCAACATGGAGAAACCCCATCTCTACTAAAAATAAAAAAATTAGCTGGGCATGTTGGCGCATGCCTGTAACCCCAGCTATTCAGGAGGCTGAGGCAGGAGAATTGCTTGAACCCAGGAGGCAGAGGTTGGAGTGAGCTGAGATTGTGCCACTGCACTCCAGTCTGGGTGACAGAGTGACATTCCATCTCAAAAAATAAATAAATAAGATATTAAAAATATCTTAACTGACTCTGAAATAGAAATTAAATTACCACTTGAAAATATTTTTTTCAAAATTGATAATTTCAGAAATTATCTCATGGCATTCGATAAGTCATTTGTGAAAAGCAGCCAGCTCTGAACTTGGATTAGTTTCATATCCACAATAATTTGTAGTCTATTTGCATTTTTTTCAAGTAAGAGGTAGTTTTCTAGTAAAAATCAGAAGTTATATTTCATGTGTATTCACACTTTGTCTAATTAAAGAAACAGTTTTCTCCCTTTTACATGAACTGGATTTGAGCAGTTAAGAAACTTATTGTTGGAAGTGGCTATCTTTGCTAAGACGACTTTTGCTTGGCCAAGACAGTTTACCAGTTTAGTCCATAACTCTTTTTCTTCTTGCAGGATTTCACGTCTGTGCTGCTGGATGGCTGGCTAAGGGCAGAGTTGGATACCCCATTGTGAAGCCAGGGCCCAACTGTGGATTTGGAAAAACTGGCATTATTGATTATGGAGTCCGTCTCAATAGGAGTGAAAGATGGGATGCCTATTGCTACAACCCACATGGTATGTTAAAAATAATAATTTTATGTTTTGCAAAAACAGTTCCATGCTGCTAAGAGGTTGTTAAAAAAGAAATGGCTACTTTTTCCAGAAATAATTAAATTTGGTAATAATAATTACTACTAATAACTATAATTCATAAAGTGCTTATACTATACCAGATATTGAGTTATGTTCCTTCATCTACACTCTAACTTAATATTCACAATAATTCTTCAAGGAGCTATTGTTATACCTATTTTAGAAATCAGGAAATTGAAACTTAGAGAATTAAGTAACCGCAAATCAGGAGTCAATAATGATTAGGCAGATGGGACTGAGAATTCAGATCTTCTCTGTCCCAGGGAACATCCCAGCCATAAAGAAAAGAAAATAAAAGCAGATTAAAACTTGTCGCAGTGAATTAGCTAAAACAATGAAGTGATGCTACCAAATGTTAACTATTCAAAATTGTCCTTTCGATACAAGGGGGAAAAGGAGACAAAGTAAACAAATTCTTTCCCTAATTTCTTTTTGTGTGTATATGCTAGTACTTCCAAACTAAGCAACTCTAATTCTATGGTTTAACAGTTATATACTGTATATACTAGTTATCATTATACAGTATATTTTTATTCATATTTTTTCCATGGTTGCTTACAACTAGGAAATAATGAGAAAATTAACTCATAATTACTATAAAGAATTATTCTTAGGGCATGTTCTTGGAGAAAAGTAGGCTGTTCTTTTGGATATATTTCCCCCAGGACTATGTTACAAAATATTACAGTATGTTACAAAGTCTTCCTGGCATTTAAGATCATAAACATCCTCAGACATGTCCCATTTGGATTTACCCTATAAGAAATTCCATAACACAGTAGGAGAGTTACACAGTGAGGTTTTAGTGTATTATTATAAAATCTATTATTTAATGATATTAACATTTGTAGAACAGTTTCTCATGTCTGTAACTAACCTGTATCTCAAAATTATGTGTAGTCCAGGTAGAAAGATTTTTGCCTACAGCTACAACTAGTCTTAACTGAGACAAAACAGGAATAGTTAACAGTGCATTTATGTAACTTTAACTTTCAAGTTACTTTGACATGCTTTAAGCTTATTTTATCCTATACTCTACAGTACTAATTTAGTCCTATATTTAGTTATGTCAATAATACGTATCTTCCTTTCCTCCCTCCCTCTCTTACATTTTCTTAAATATATTTATGCAGACCACTCTTCTTTTACTCTCAAGAGTAACTATTCTTTTCAAATATATTCTCTGATTCTTCCTTCACTTGGTAAACTTTAGGATCTCTGAGCTTCCATTGGATAATTTCCATAGATTAAACTCTAGAGTCATTGAAGAAGTGCCAGTGAAACGGTCCTTTCAGTATTTCATTGCCCTTTCATAAGAATATAATCCTAAATTATAAATTATTATAAGTTGCTTTCTTTTCTGAGAGAGGCTGAATACACTCTGGGAACATGTGTACAGAATCCTGGGAGATTTGTTTTTACCCAATTCTCAGTGCATTTAGCTCACTTTTGGATTTGGTGGTATGCTGACTATTTAGGATGTGGTTAACTTGAAGAAGCCTTGACTGCCTGAACTAGCACTAGGGGAACAGCTCACTGAAACATCACTGGAATAAAAAAATAATAATGGCTTCAGAAAAATCAAACAATCATTATTGATTAATCAATGTCACCAAGTTAGAGCTGATATTCCAAATAATAGATGAGGCAGTAACTAGATGTAATGTAAAATGTAGATCTAAATAAATATAGCCAAATAGGCAGCCAAATTAGTTCAAGATTTGAATTTTTTCTAATTTATTAATATATACAACAAAGATTGGATAAGCAGAACAGGAGCATAGAAAGGCTGGGGAGCACCTCTTTCTAGACATTAGACACTTACCTTATATGGAATTAAAATTAACCAGGGCTTCTTCCTAGCTTTCCCTCTAGGTCATATTGCAAACCACTGATTCTGATGTAGCGTTTTTGTTTTGTTTTATATGTGTTTGCTTTTCTTATGACAAGTTACAACATTGAAATCTGTTAAATGATGAATGACTTGGAAAAAACAAACCTGAATAACTCTATCAAATCCTAAAATATTAGGATTAGGGTATTAGTTTAAAATCAGTAAAGGCGGTATACAGAATAATTATAAATTATTCCTTTTAAGTGGATTAGAGTGACTTTAAAGTCTCTTGCAATCATGAAATTGCATAATGATTTTCCAAACAGAATTTACGGGATCCATTATTCTAAGTGCTTGTGGCCCCGAAGACATATGGTAACACCACAGGGCAAAGTCCCTACCATCTTGATAGGGCTGTTTGTAATATAAACGTATATATATTTGTCAAAATACATAGACATAAGCCAGGCACTATGGCTCACGCCTGTAATCCCAGCACTTTGGGAAGCTGAGGTGGGTCGATCACCAGAGGTCAGGAGTTCAAGACCAACCTGGCCAACATGGCAAGACCCTATCTCCACTAAAAATACAAAAATTAGCCAGACATGGTGGCTCACGCCTGTAATCCCAGTTACTCAGAAGGCTGAGGCATAAGAATTGCTTGAACAATTGCAGAGGCTACAGTGAGCAGAGATTGTGCCACTGCACTCCAGCCTGGGAAACAGAGCGAAACTCCATTTCAAAAAACAACAACAACAAAAAACAGGTGTGTGCACAAAAGACTTGTCATGATATGCCTTAAAAGATAAAATAAAGCAAAAATTAATTACATTTCAATTGTTTTAATTTTAAAATTTATTTTTATTTTTTTAGAGATGGAGTCTCACTATGTTGCCCAGGTTGGCCTCAAACTCCTAGGCTCATGGGATTCTTCTGCCTCAGCCTCCCAATTAGCTGGGACTAAGGGTGAGCATCACTGCACCTAGCCATTTTTTTCTTACTGTATTTACTTTTTAAAAATTCATGGCTGGGCACAGTGGCACATGTCTATAATCTCAGCACTTTCAGAGGCAGAGGCAGGAGGATCACTTGAGGTCAGGAGTTCAATACCAGCATGGGCAACATAGCAAGACCCATTTCTACAAAAAAACAAAATTACCAGGGCTTGGTGGCACATGCCTGTCATCCCAGCTACTTAGGAGGCTGAAGTGGGAGGATCGCTTAAGCCAAGGAGTTCAAAGCTGCAATGAGCTATGATTGGGTCATTGCACTCCAGCCTGGGTGACAGAGCGAGATCTTGTCTCAAAATATAAAAATAAAAATAAATTCACAAAGAGTCCATGTTCGTTTTAGAGAATTTAGTAACTATTGATGAAAAAATACATTTATTCTTTAGCTAAAAGCATACATAATATACCATAGATGCTGTATACTAAGACATTTAATATTTCATAAAAAGTAATAGATTGCTAAGAAATGTCACTTTTAATAGGGATAATGTTTTCCTAATGCTTTGGGGTTTTACGTTTTTTTCTTCTCATTTCAGCAAAGGAGTGTGGTGGTGTCTTTACAGATCCAAAGCGAATTTTTAAATCTCCAGGCTTCCCAAATGAGTACGAAGATAACCAAGTCTGCTACTGGCACATTAGACTCAAGTATGGTCAGCATATTCACCTGAGTTTTTTAGATTTTGACCTTGAAGATGACCCAGGTTGCTTGGCTGATTATGTTGAAATATATGACAGTTACGATGATGTCCATGGCTTTGTGGGAAGGTACGTGTAGGTCCCCATACAGGAAGTTAAATGAATGTCCAGTATTTTGTTTGATGCTTCTTTAATTTTTCCTCCACCGCCCCTACAATATTGATTTTGGAATAGTTCTACTCTCCTAAAGCACCATATCATTTTTCAACAAAGATTTTTCTTAGCTGGCTGCTACAACATACTTATTAAAGTAGTGAGAGCTGCCTTTTGATTATGGCTAAGTTGTAAGAACTAGTTAGTCTATTTTATAAATACCTCAAGATCTGACTAACAATAGAAGGAAGAAAGATACGTGAGTTGCAAAAATTGTTCAGGTTTTAAGTTCTAATTTCTTACAACCTTAAAATGATTATAGGGCCAGGCATGGTGGCTCACGCCTGTAATCCACACCACTTTGGGAGGCCAAGGCGGGCAGATCACCTGAGGTCAGGAGTTCGAGACCAGCCTGGCCAACATGGCAAAACCCTGTTTTTACTAAAAATACAAAATTAGCTGGGCATGGTGGCGGGCGCCTGTAATCCCAGCTACTCAGGAGGCTGAGGCAGGAGAATCACTTGAACCGGCGAGGTGGAGGTTGCAGTGAGCCAAGATTGCACCACTGCACTCCAGCCTAGGTGACAGAGCGAGACTCTGTCTCAAAAAAAAAAAAAGATTATAAATTCAGTAATTGTTGCCTTTCTTCTTCCTAGAAAGCATTGTGCTAAGTATTATGGATGTAAGGTAAATAAGCAAAGTTTAACCTTTCTCTCTTTAATATTTTCCTTTGACTTTTCAGCATGCTAGAACACAACCTTTTTCTTCATATTCCAAATCTTTAATATACTTTGAATTTTGCGTGTCTTATGATATATTGCAAAATTAAAGAATGTACAATTAGGTATTTTATATACTCAAGTCCCCACCTAATAACCCATATTTTAGACTACCAATTATCAATAGACTATCAGTTTTCAATTCTCTATTATACATGATAGTAATTTAATGGGAAAAAAATGGTAGTGGGGACAATTTAAAATGACAGACTCAATCGCTTTTATGTCGATTTTGGACGTGTAACTTAAATACAAAGAAAACCAAAGGCATTTCTTGCAAAAACGAATACCTTTTGAAGGGAAAGTATTTTTCGTTTTGTTTTCTTCTTTCTAAATTTTTTTTTTTTTTTTTTTTTTTTTTTTTTGAGACGGAGTCTCACTCTGTCACCAGGCTGGAGTGCAGTAGCACAATCTTGGCTCACTGCAACCTCTGCCTCCCGAATTCCAGTAATTCTCCTGCCCCAGCCTCCCGAGTAGCTGGGATTACAGGTGCCTATCACCACGCCTGGCTAATTTTTGTATTTTTAGTAGAGGTGGGGTTTCACCATGTTGGCCAGTTTGGTCTCAAACTCCTGACTTTAGGTGATCCACCAGCCTCGGCCTCCCAAAGTGCTGGGATTACAGGTGTGAGCCACCGCACCAGGCCTTGTTTTCTTCTTTAGCTGACAGACTACTGCTGTAGAGAAAAGATAGTTTATAAAAATAGTTTGATGAAGACACAAAGTAGAGTTGGGGGAATTAAGAACAAAGTCCAGGTGGGCACACCTGTAGTCCCAGCTACTTTGAAAGCTGAGGCAGGAGGAGCACTTGAGCCCAGCAGTTCTGGGTTAGAGTGCACTATGTTGATGGGGTGTCCACACTAAGAGCAGCATCAATATGATGACCTCTCAGGAGTAGGGGACCACCAGGTTGCCTAAGAAGGGATGAACCTGCCCAGGTCAGAAACAAGCAGATTAAAACTCCCGTGTTGAGAAGTGGGAAGGGGCCTATGAATAAACACTGTATTTCAGCCTGGGCAATACAGCAAGATCCTATCTTATATAAAATTATAAACTACTGTTTTTAGGAAGTTTGAACAGACTAATTTGTTATTTTTTGAATTTATATTATATAATTTACCTTTTAGGTAAATTTAGACTTTTCCTCTTGAATAAATTACATATTTAGAAACCTATAAAACTCTTACCTTTTATATGTGTAAGAGGGTTTCTTTCAAGTCATGATTCAGATAAAATCAAATCCTTTTATACCTATAAGGTTCAAAATAATTTTTCCAGATTTAAATCAGTCTATCCTAGAATTCAAAATATTAATATCACCAACCATATGCCCATTCTTCTATAACTGTGAAGAAAACTTTATAAAATTAATTAGAAATAAATTTTTAAGGCTGGACACAGTGGCTTATGCCTGTAATCCTAGCACTTTGGGAGGCCGAGGCAGGCGGATCACCTGAGGTCGGGAGTTTGAGACCACACTGGCCAACATGGAGAAACCCCATCTCTACCAAAAATACAAAAAATTAGCCAGGAGTGGTGGTGGGTGCCTATAATCTCAGCTACTTGGGAGGCTGAGGCAGGAGAATCGCTTTAACCCAGGAGGCAGAGGTTGCAGTGAGCTGAGATGGTACCATTGTACTCCAGCCTGGGCTATAGACCGAGACTCCGTCTCAGAAAAAAGAAACAAAATTTTAATTTTTCCAAGTAGATTCAAATGATTTACTGTGCAAAATTTTCTAGTTACACAGAGTAAAACTGCCACGTATGTTTCCTTTAAAATCTCATTGGCTGGGTGCGGTGGCTCATGCCTATAATCCCAACACTTTAAGAGGCTGAGGTGGGAGGATCACCTGAAGTCAGGAGTTGAAGATGAGCCTGGCCAACATGGTGAAACCCCATCTTTACTAAAAGTACAAAAATTAGCCAGGTTTGGTGGTGCATACCTGTAATCTCAGTTACTCAGGAGGCTGAGGCAGGAGAATCACTTGAACCCAGGAGGAAGAGGTTGCAGTGAGCCGAGAACGCACCACTGCACTCCAGCCTGAGCGACAGAGCAAGACTCTGTCTAAATAAAATAAAATAAAATCTCATAAATATTGTAAGAAGATTATTTCAAATAACAAACTTTAACTCCTATTCTCCCTTACAAATCCAGGTAAAATAACAATAGAAATTTCAAAAATTATGGAACAATGAGCTATTACTTAGAGGCTTAATTATTGGTAAGAGCCACTGTACTAGCTGTATAATAATCAAATTTGTGTGACATCTCTTTTCTAAAAATTCCTTTTCAGATACTGTGGAGATGAGCTTCCAGATGACATCATCAGTACAGGTAAGGTTCTAAATTGAGGACCAAAACTATGATTTGTTTTTTACAGTGTCCCTGAAAGAGAAGGAACACTGTAAATAGTAAATAGCAGTTATTATTCACTTTTTAAAGTTGAAAGAACCAAGACCAGATGCAGCTTGCTAGCTTACAAAGTGAAAAAAAAATTACTTATACTTAAAGATTTATGCCAACTGCCTGCACTAAAAAATGTGTAGACTCTTGTTCTTTGCAGAAAATGTAATGCATCTGAGAGTCTTGAATCTGCAAATCCACAAATATCGCTGTAGTTTATGATTTCCATAAATGTGTTAATAAAATGGCTGAAATTTTTCATTGATAAAGGGTTGAAGTAATTTATAACGTCATTAAAAATCTTTGTCACTAAAACAATCTTACACCATATTCATTACATTTTTATCTCAGTACAGTATTCTCCAGAGAATGTTTCAAATAACAAAGTTCTGTGAGATTTAAATAGATGTTACATGAGAAGAGGGCTCTAAGGTCAAATAAATTTGGAGAACATTGGGTTAAACAATATTAAACAGGTTTCTTTACTGGAAGACAGCAGGGATCTTTTAATATGCTAATCATGCATAGTAAATCTGGAAAGACCAGATATAATAGGCAGTGCTTTCCAAATATTGCCCCCTCATTATTTTCTGTGACTTTATTCCAAGAAATATACCTCAAGAAATGCCCTGTAGTCGCATAAATTTATCTTAATATGCAATATCACTCTTTAATTTATCCCATACTGCTATTTTCTGCCTAAAACGTTTCTTTCTTACATGTATTCAATATTTTATTTCCATCACCAGCACCAGCAGCTGGCATTTTTATGTGCTCTATTTTCTCCCAAGTCATAAAATTATCACAATACTTCTGCAACTATAAACCATAAAACTACACTGAGTTGCAATTTCTGAGTACTCAGATACTACTAGTTAACTTACTCCCACACCCCAGCTTTTCAGTGACTCAATTCTAATTTATTCGTCATAACTGTAAGAGATGGAACTTCCTGCTGTTATTGAATGATTGATGCTTAAACCTTGTTAGTTTATTATTCTGTTACAAACTCCCTTAAGAAAGATAACCTATTAAATTAAACCATTTACTTATCTCTCATTCCTTTCTTGAAAATATATTTTATATTAACAGACAGTTGAAAGAAAACATCTTATTGCTGTACGAGGTAGTTGGGGGATGAGAATCCTACTAAACAAAGAAGTTAAAAAGAAGTCTAGGCTGGGTGCGGTGGCTCACGACTGTAATCCCAGCACTTTGGGAGGCGGAGGCAGGTGGATCACCTGAGGTCAAGAGCTCGAGACCAGCCTGACCAACATGGAGAAACCATGTCTCTAGTAGAAATACAAAATTAGCTGGGTGTGGAGGCGCATGCCTGTAATCCCAGCCACTTGGGAGGCTGAGGCAGGAGAATTGCTTGAACTCGGGAGGCAGAGGTTGTGGTGAGCCGAGATCGCGCCATTGCATTCCAGCCTGGGCAGCAAGAGCAAAACTGTCTCAAAAAAAA
>NW_016841754.1:1375913-1468524 GCF_001698545.2 Rhinopithecus bieti | reverse complement strand
GTTATATTCATATTTTTTTCTTTCAGTCATTTTTCTATTTGTGGTATATGTATATGTGTACCTGTATGTATTTGTATTTGAAATTTTGGAATCCTGCTCTATGTACAGTTTTATATCATACTTTTTAAATCTTGAACTTTATAAACATTTTCTGAAATCATTGACTAGTCTACAAAAACATTATTTTAAACAGCTGTAAAATACTCTATTGATATGAATGTTCTATACATTATTTAAGCGTATCTCTATTGTTGGAATTTCAGGTTGTTTTCATAAATGTTGTTGCAATAAATATCCTTGAACACACATATTTGTGCACCTCTCTAATTCTTTAAGACAAGGACCCGGAAATAGAATTACTGAATCAAAGGTTAATTAATATAACATTTTCTGTTTTGATAGGCAAAAATGAGGCCTCACTGTAGTTTGAATTTGCATTTCTTTATTCATGAGATTGATGGTTATATAATTTTTTGGGTTTTTTTTTGTGAATTATTTTTCCATGCCTTTTTTTCACTATTTTTAAAAACTGGTATAATATTCTCTATTGATTTGTAAGAAATTATTATATATGTCCATGTTTGGCATATATGCTGCAATTTAATTTTTAGTTTATAATTTGTCTTTTACTTTTATGGTTTTTTAAAATATATCAAATGTTAAAATTTATTTGCTGTTATACTTGATTTTCTGAGGTCTCTTTTCTCATATGTTTAGGACTGTCAAAAGACAAAATGACAACAAATTTAGTTTTAAAGATCTTAATTGGCTTTTATTCGCAATTCTAGAATCAGGCACCTCATTTTTAAAATAGAAAGTGTTCTGATGAGCTGAACAGAGGAGGCTGGTTTTATTGATATAAAAGGGCTGAGGAGAGCAGAAACAGAAAACAAAAAGCAGACTGGTTGTTTCAAAGTTACTTTTCTTATAATGGTTGAAGTAGAGGCAACTTCCTTATCATGCCAGCAAAAACTGGTCTGTTTGAGGGTTTGGCTATTATCTCTCTGTGTCTCTTGGTTTCTTGGAAGGTCAGATAAACAACTAATTTCGGGTTGGTGGTGTGAAACTTTAGCGTGAGTGACTCCATTTTGGTTTGGTCTTTTAGGCCTGCTGCAGAAACTAAGTCCAAACCAATGACCTCCTATAACTTTTATTTAAGAGAATAAAAATTCCTATTATAAGATATGACATGTATTCATCTACATTTTATTTTTGTGTTGTCACTTCACCTTTTTAGGTGTTACTCTGTACATGAGGGGTGTTGGGGCTCAGATGATATCCCAAACTATGACACTTTGGAATGCTGAGTACTTTTGTGTCTGGAATTCGTGGGTTCTTGGTCTCGCAGACTTCAAGAACCAAGCCGCGGAGCGGTGAGTGTTACAGTTCTTAAAAATGGTGTGTCCACAGTCTGTTCCTTCACATGTTCACATGTGTCTGCAGTTTCTTTCTTCTGGTGGGTTCGTGGTCTTGCTAACTTCACGAGTGAAGCTACAGACCTTTGCAGTGAGTGTTAGAGCTCTTAAAGGCGGCACATCTGGAGTTGTCCGTTCCTTCCAGTGGGTTCGTGGTCTCGCTGGCTTCAGGAGTGAAGCTGCAAACCTCCGTAGTGAGTGTCACAGCTCATAAAGGTGGCATGGACCCAAAGAGTGAGCAGTACAAAAATTTATTGCAAACAACGAAACAACAAACCTTCCACGGCATAAGAGGGGACCCAAGCAGGTTGCCGCTAGCTAGGGCGGGCAGCCTGCTTTTATTCCCTTATCTGACCCCCACCCACATCCTGCTGATTGGTCCATTTTACAGAGAGCTGTTTGGTCTATTTTATAGAGAGCTCATTGGTCCGTTTTACAGAGAGCTGATTGGTGCATTTACAATCCCTGAGCTAGACACAGAGTGCTGATTGGTGTATTTACAATCCTCTAGCTAGACATAAAAGTTCTCCAAGTCCCCACTACATTAGCTAGACACAGAGCACTGACTGGTGCATGCCTTTACAAACCTTGAGCTAGATACAGAGTACTGATTTGTGTATTTACAAACCCTGAGCTAGACACAGAGTGCTGATTGGTGCGTCTACAATCCCTCAGCTAGACTTAAAGGTTCTCCAAGTCCCCACTAGACCCAGGAGCCCAACTGGCTTCACCCAGTGGATCCCACACCTGGGCTGCAGGTGGAGCTGCCCGCCAGTCCTGAGCTGTGCACCTGCACTCTTCGGGCGGTGGATGGGACCAGCGCAGCAGCGCAGGGAGGCGTGCTCATGGCTCACGTCGGGGACAGGGCTCGGCTGTGGCAGGAGCCGCACGGGCAGTGGGCGCCTGAGGCTTGGGCATGGCTGACTGCGGTGCCAAGCGCTGTCCCGGCTGGGAGGCAGCTGAGGTCCGCAGAGAATTTGAGTGCAGTGCCGGTGGGCTGGCACTGCTGGGGTACCCGGCACACCCTTGGCAGCTGCTGGCCCGGGCGCTAAGCCTCTCACTTCCTGGGCCCGCGTTGCTGGCAGGCTGCTCTGAGTCGGGGGCCTGCTTAGCCCACGCCCACCTGGAACTTGCTCTGGCCCACTAGCACAGCCTGCAGACCCAGTTCCCGCCCGTGCTTCTCCCTCTACACCTCCCCCCAAGCAGAGGGAGCCAGCTCCCGCCTCGGCCAGCCCAGAGAGGGGATCCCACGGTGTAGTGGCAGGCTGAAGGGCTCCTCAAGTGCCAGCAGAGTGGACCCGAGGCCGAGGAGGCTCCGAGAGCAAGGGCTGCTGGCAGACTGTCACCTCTCACTTTGAACTAAAGGAGATTGGAAGGCCTCAGAAGCAAGATCTCTGTGACCTTCTCCTTCCCTGTTCCCTCTTGCCCCTCTTCCTCTTCCAAAGCAAGTGGTAGAAACCAGAATTAACTGGGCGCAGTGGCTCACTCCTGTAATCCCATCACTTTGGGAGGCTGAGGCAGAGGATCTCTGGAGCTCAGGAGTTCAAAACCAGCCTGGGCAACATAGCAAGACCTCATCTCTATGAAAAAAATTTAAAAATTATCTGGGCATAGTGCCGCATGCCTGTAGTCCCAGCTGCTTGGGAAGCAGAGGCGGGAGGATCACTTGAGCCCAGGATTTTGAGGCTGCAGTGGAGCTATGATTGTATCACTGCACTCCAGTCTGGGAGACAGAAATCCTGTCTTTTAAAAAAAAAAAAAAAAAGCAACCAGAACCAGAATTCCTCTTCCTCAAGTCCAGTTACAGACTCCTCTACAAAAAAGCATGCCATAAAACCTAGAAAGGTCACTCTGTTCTCCTTCTCCCTGGAATACCCTCATTCCAGAAGAGTCCTGCCCTACACCCAGAAGGAAGGAGTGCTACACAGAGAGGCCAAGAAGAATCTAGACAGACAGGCCTTGCTGGGCCTCTCAACTTGGTCTGTTGCCATCAGATCACACGATTTGTCCAATCACATTTCTACATGGCCGTCTATTCTTCATGAAACCTAAACATAAAAATACAGTTTTACTTGGGTCTTTGGGTCTTCATTTCTGAAGGCTCCCATGTCACGTAAAATTTTGATTAAATAAATTTGTAATGCTTTTCTTCTGTTAGCCTGCCTTTGTTATAGGAGTGTTGGCCTTATGATGGTAAGGAAAGGTATCACACCTTTCCATCCCTAAACAGGCAATGATTACCATTTAATTAAATTAAACAAAAATGCATGTGCCTGCCGGGCTCAGTGGCTCATGCCTATAATCCCAGCACTTTGTGAGGCCGAAGTGGGTGGATCACCTTAGGTCAGGAGTTCAAGACCAGCCTGGCCAAAGTGGTGAAACCCCGTCTCTACTAAAATATACAAAAATTAGGCTGGTGTGGTGGCAGGCGACTTAATCCCAGCTACTTGGGAGGCAGAGGCAGGAGAATCATTTGAACCCAGGAGGCGGAGGTTACAGTGAGCTGAGATCGAGCCATTGCACTCAAACCTGGGGGATAAGAGCAATACTTCTCTTAAAAAAAAAAAAAACGGCCGGGCGTGGTGGCTCAAGCCTGTAATCCCAGCACTTTGGGAGGCCGAGACAGGCAGATCACGAAGTCAGGAGATCGAGACAATCCTGGCTAACACGGTGAAACCCCGTCTCTACTAAAATACAAAACTAGCCAGGCGAAGTGGCGGGCACCTGTAGTCCCAGCTACTCTGGAGGCTGAGGCAGGAGAATGGCGTAAACCCGGGAGGTGGAGCTTGCAGTGAGCTGAGATCTGGCCACTGCACTCCAGCCCCCGGCAACAGAGTGAGACTCTGCCTCAAAAAAAAAAAAAAAAAAAAAGTATGTGCCAAGCCCTGTTCTAGGCACTTAGGGAACACCAGAGAACCAAAGGAACAAAAATCCCTAGGTTTGAGGAGCTTATGTTCTGGTGCAGGGAGAGAGATAATAATTAATATATGTAATAAATAAAGTACATATTAAATGTAGGTTAGAGTGCTGCATTATAAACTACTGACCCTGTGAGATCATCAGCGACCTGGATGGGCAGTTTCAGTGGGGAGGAGTCAAAGGCCCAGCTGAAGTGTGTGAAGAGTGAACTAGAGGAGAAACGAGAGGTATTGGAGACAGTGGGTCTGGCTAACAAGGAAGTGGTAGCTGTAAGGACAAGTGGGCTGAAAGGAGCCTTTCTTGATGAGAATGAATGAATTCAGCTGGGAGAGCTGCTGGGGCCATTTCTTTGAGTCCATGTAGTTGTGAGGCCCCTAGCAAAAAAGTATATGACACTTTCCAAAGAGGGAGCCTGGAGAGATTATAATAGAGGAATGGGCTGACTTAAGAGAAGCACTCAAGGAATGGTGAATCACAGGGTGCTCACTAAGCAGGAGGGTCATGAAGGAGCAAAATCAGGGGCAGTTATATGAAATCAAGACAGGGAGCTTTAGCCACAGTAAAGGGTTGCCCAACCAAAGCTGGAAAAGAGCTTCTGCCAACCCAAGGCTGTGGGGAGGGATGGAGGATAAACACCCCAAAGTCTCCCTCCTCCACCCTTCTCTGTCCTACTTGTACCTCCCATTGTCTCATCCCAACGGAAGTCAGAATGCAACTAGATCTGGTTGATGCTGCACAGAGATCAGCTCCAGGGCCCAGAGCAAGGAGAAGGTAGAGAACAGATCTGGAAGGACAAAGGAGGACACTTAGCACGGTGAGTGAGAGGAGACGGTATCTAGTGCACAAATAGAGGGACTGGATTTGGACAGGGACATGGATAATTCACCCTCAGGTGGGACTCTTAACCTTTATATATACCATAAATTCTTTGATGGATGAAATTTCTGGATGCTTCTCAGAATAATGCTTTCAAATGCGTAAAATATAAAGGAATACAAAGAAAACTAATTATATCAAAACAGTTATCAAATCATTGGAAAAAAAAAATCAAAGCCAGGTGTGGTGGCACATACCTATAGTCCCAGCTACTCAGGAGGCTGGGGCAGGAGGTTGGCTTGAGCCCAAGAGTTTGAGGTAGCAGTGAGCTATCATGCCTATGAATAGTCCTGCTGCACTCCAGCCTAAGCAATATAGTGAGACCTCATCTCTAAAAACAAACAAACAAACAAAAACTGTGATACATTAAAGCATGTGTTTCTTTATTAATGCTGTGTATAAGATCTAGCAGTGGGTCTAGTAACTACCATAATTTCAAAGTAGACTGAGTGTAGTGGCTCATGCCTGTAATCTCATAACTTTGGGAGGCCAAGGTAGGAAGACAGCTTGAGCCCAGGAGTTTGAGACCAGCCTGGGCAACATGGAGAAACCCTGTCTCTAAAAAAATTAGCTGGGTGTGGTGGCATGTGCCCATAGTCCCAGCTGCTTGGGAGGCTGAGGTGGGAGGATCATTTGAGCCTGGGAGGTCAAGGCTGCAGTGAGCTGTGATAGTGCCACTGTACTCTACCCTGAGTGACAGAGTGAGACCCTGTCTCAATAATAACAATAATTTCAAAGTGGTGACACACGTATACAGTATTTTGTGAGTTCTACTAAAACTGTTTCATGTATCTGTGGTGTCTTTTGGGGCTAAAAGCACAGGTACTGCTAATGCTACATTTATTAACTACATTCATACTTGAAGGATATGCTAGATTTCAGATAAAAGTCTTGAAAATAAACTTTCATTCCCACATGCAAGATCACGACCCTGTAGATTGTGCCCCCAGACCCATTAGAAGGAAGGCAGAGTGTGAGGACGTAGAAGTCGACAGGTGGGGAAGATAGGTGGTGGGAATCTGCAGGAACTTCTTGCTTTGCATTTCTCAGTGAAAGAGTCAAGTCATGAGCCAACAGTGAGGATGGAAAGGCAGATGTGAGAGGTTGAGAAGAGAAATGGCACGAAAGAGTCTTCTAGGAAAGGGGAAAAGTGAATGAACTAGGAAATGGCATGTGATTACCGGGCAGCACAAAGGGCCCATCTGAAGTTCATGGTCTTGGACTTTAATGGGAAACTAGTCAGCAAGGGTGTTTTCTTCTAGCCATGTTCAGCTTCACAAGAAAAAGAGAGGCTAGAGGGAGAATTGGGTTAACCACTGCCGGGTTTTTGTCATGTGAGTATAACAAGAAAGGGGCAAGGGAGGAGAAAGTATGCATGCCTAAAGGAGGGATTGTAAAGATAACCCATGGAATGTAGATTTTTAAAATTTTTATTTCTTATTTTATTTTATTTATGTATGTATGTATTTATTTATTTATTTTTGAGACAGAGTCTCACTCCATCACCCAGACTGGAATGTAGTGGCTCAATCCTGGCTAACTGAATCTCTGCTCCCCAGGTTCAAGTGATTCTCCTGCCTCAGCCTCCTGAGTAGCTGGAATTACACGCACCCCGCTAATTTTTTGTATTTTTAGTAGAGACAGGTTTTCACCATGTTGGCCAGCCTGGTCTCAATCTCCTGACCTCAAATGATCCGCCTGCCTTGGACTCCCAAAGTGGTGGGATTTCAGGCATGGGCCATCATGCCTGGCCCGAATGTAGTTTAATTAGAAGGGAAGAGAGGACATCAGGAAACAAGGGACACTGAAAAAGTGGTAGACTTGATGAAGTGAAGCTACCACAAAGGCTCAAAGGATTGTGGGATCAGAGTATAAGAGAGAATGAATGGAGAGATAGTAGGTAGTTGTCAGACAATAGGATTTTAAACATACCTTTTGTAGTAGGCAGAAATCCTCCATCCTTCTAAAATGTGTAAGTCCTAATCCTTGGAACTTGTGACTATATTATCTTACATGGCAAAAGCAATTTTGCAGATGTAATTAAGTGCCTTAAAATAGGGAGCTTATCCTGGATTATACAGGTAGGTCCAATGTAATTGTAAGGGTCCTTAAAAGTGGATGAAGGAAGCATAAAAAGAGAGTCAGAGAAAAAAAGGTGACAACAAAGCAGGGTCAGAGAGATGCTATGTTGCTAGCTTTGAATATGGAGGAAGGAAGCCATGAACCAAAGAATGTGGGTCGCAGCTGGGAACTAGAAAAGGTATAGGAACAGATTCTCCCGAGCCTCCAGAAAGCAACACAGCCCAGCCAACACCTTGGTTTTAGACCAGTGAGCCCTGCGTTGGACTTCTGAGCTACAGAACTATAAGATAATAAATGTGGCTGGGCGTGGTGGCTAATGCCTGTAATCCCAGCAATTTGGGAGGCAGAGGTGGGCGGATCACTTGAGGTCAGGAGTTCAAGACCAGTCTGGCCAACATGGTGAAAACCTGTTTCTACTAAAAATACAAAAATTGGCCGGGTGCGGTGGCTCAAGCCTGTAATCCCAGCACTTTGGGAGGCCGAGACGGGCGGATCACGAGGTCAGGAGATGGAGACCATCCTGGCTAACACGGTGAAACCCCGTCTCTACTAAAAAAAATACAAAAAATGAGCCGGGCGAGGTGNGGATCATCCGAGGTCAAGAGTTTGAGACCAGCCTGACCAACATGGTGAAATCCTGTCTCTACTAAAATACAAAATTGGCCGGGTGCGGTGGCTCAAGCCTGTAATCCCAGCACTTTGGGAGGCCGAGACGGGCGGATCACGAGGTCAGGAGATGGAGACCATCCTGGCTAACACGGTGAAACCCCGTCTCTACTAAAAAAATACAAAAAATTAGCCGGGCGAGGTGGCGGGCACCTGTAGTCCCAGCTACTCTGGAGGCTGAGGCAGGAGAATGGCGCGAACCCGGGAGGCGGAGCTTGCAGTGAGCTGAGATCTGGCCACTGCACTCCAGCCTGGGCGACAGAGCGAGACTCTGTCTCAGAAAAAAAAAAAAAAAAAAAAATTTAGCTGGGCATGGTGGTGCATGCCTGTAATCCCAGCTACTGGGGAGATTGAGGCAGGAGAATCATTTGAACCCAGGAGGCAGAGGATGCAGGGAGCTGAGATCGTGCCACTGCACTCCAGTCTGGGCGATACAGCAAGACTCCATCTCAAAAATAAATAAATAAATAAACGTTGTTTTAAGCCACTAAGTGTGTGGTAATGTTTTATGGCAGTGATAGAAAGGTAATGCATCTCTTAATAATCAGTTTCATGCAGACTTAAACTTTGAGGAAGTAAAGTATAATTCTAGATAACAAAGCATAAACAAGAAGCCATGAACAGAAGACAGTTATTTTTCTAAACTCAGAGAAATTAACTTAATATTAAAGGTGAATATTAAATAAGGCCCATAAAACATTTCTGTTTATATGTTTTCTTACTATATTTAATACTTTTCACTTTCTTGATTATGGAATTTTTTTTTTTTTACTCTGTTTTCCTCACCTCCACAGGTTTTTTGTTCTTTACCAGAATTCTCATTGTTTTGGTTCTCTTTGGGAGTAATATTTACAGGAAATTGAAGAATGTGTGCAAATTTAAAAAGTACAATGCACTCTTATTATCATTATTTTTTTGAGATGGAGTCTCGCTCTGTCACCACACCCAGTCACTCTTATTATTGATATGGATGATAAATGTAAGTCCTTTAGGGTTTCCTGAGAATAATATTCAAATGTGTGGAAATATTTTAAATGATATTAAATACCATCTATTACTGCTGACCTAGGTTCCCCTATATCTCAATAGTGTAGTAGGAGTAGGGTTAGAGATAGGTTACAATGACTTCTACAGATTTGACTGAATCACTTAATAACCTTACTAGCAAGATTTAAAATACATTATAATTATATATTCTAAGACCTACAAAAATAGGTTATACAACCGATTTAAAGAAAGCCTTATAATATATGTAGATGATTCTTTCAGTAAATTGCTCCTACCTTCAAATTTTTTTTTTTGAGACAGAGTCCCACTCTGTCGCCCAGTTTGGAGTGCAGTGGTGCGATCTTGGCTCACTACAGCCTCTGCCTCCCGGGTTCAAGTGATTCTCCTGCCTAAGCCTCCCGAGTAGCTGAGATTACAGGCACCCACCACCATGCCTGGCTAATTTAAGTAATGCTTACTTTTAATTTAATATGTTCTTTACATTGAAATCATTCTCTGAAAATAAAGCAAATGTACTGATGTTGATATATGTATATATTCAGTATTTTGTTTAATATAACATTTGAGTTCAGGTTTTGGACTGAATAATTTTGAAAAGAAGTTTTTTAGGAATATGTTTTCAACTCTTCCTCCTCAAGAAAACTTTTTTCTTGCTGTTATTGTGAAAGCAAGTTGTTTTCATGTCTCATGTTGCTTTTTAGATGTCTAAAGCATATATCCACAGCTATTTTGTTTCCTTCTAAACAAATGCCCAACAAAGAAAACCACTAGTAGAAATCAGATCCCACAAAGCTTGTGTGTAGAAAAGTAAACTCCCTAAAGACACAGACTCTTGGGATTCCACTGGAAGAGCCAAATCCTTAACAGTGTTTATAAAATACAAATCATCATTTTTGAGCATTTTCTTTATGGTCAATTATAAATAAGATCACTATGTACCTAAGTTTTTTATTTTTATTCTTTAAATTTTTTCTAAGTTTTAATAACCTCACAGTGAGTCTCATGATGCCAAAGGCAGAGTTTCATGGTATTAGCTTTAATTGAGTCAATATGTTCATTTAAAATAAACGTACGTGTGTAATACAGTACACAGCTCATTTTCACATTGCCTTCTGAAATTCTATCCCTGCGAAAGTGAAGAGGGATCACTTACAAAATAATCTTAATAGAATTATTTTTATTTTTCCCTTCTAAAACACCAAGTATTTTAGTAATCAGTACTTTTCAAGGACAAACAAGAGCATTTATAATAACAGTGTATTATTTCGCTGTAATGGTGACAGCCTCTCGTCTCACTCAGAAGAAAGCCAGGGTGACCTAGGAGGCCCATCCTGTAACCTACAAGGCCCATCATGATCTGGCCCCCTCTTACCTCTGTCATCTCATCTCCCATTACTCCTCGCCCCACCTCCCACCATTATCTCCACCTCAGACACACTGGTGTTTGTACTGTGCCATATTAGCACACTCTCACCTCTGGGCCTTGATCCTTGCTGTTCCCTCTGACTGGAATATTCTTCCCCAGATAGCGACATGACTCACTCCCTTGTTGCATTCAGCTCTTTACTCAAAAGCCATATCCTTAGTAAAGTCTTCCTGGGCCTTTATTTCAACCACCTTTTCCCTAAAATTTTATATCCTCTTTCCTACTTTTTAAAAAAGTCCCTAGAACTGATCAACTACTTAGCATACTACATATTTTATTTATTTATTTATTTATTTATTTATTTATTTATTTATTTATTTTTGGAGACAGGGTTTTTTTGTTTGTTTTTTTGTTGTTGTTTTTTGTTTTTTCCCCAGACTAGAGTGTAGTGGCACGATCTCAGCTCACTGCAACCTCTACCTCCCAAGTTCAAGCAATTTTCTGGCCTCAGCCTCCCGAGGAGCTGGGAATACAGGCACCTGCCACCACGCCTGGTTAATTTTTTGTATTTTTAGTTAGGACAAACCGGGGTTTCACCACATTGGCCAGGCCAGTCTTGAACTCCTAACCTCAGATGATCCACCTGCCTCAGCCTCCCAAAGTGCTGCGATTACAGGCATGAACCACCGCATCCGGCCTCTTCTTTTAATTTTTAATTTTTTTTTAAGAGATAGGGTCTCACTATGTTGCATAGGTTGGCCTCAGACTCCTGGGTTGAAGGGATCCCCCTGCCTGAGCCTCCTAAGTAGCTAGGACTATAGGCGGTGCCACCTTCCCACCTTGTCTGGCTCATGATAAACATTCTTACTATCTGCTAAGAGTTAGGTGATAAGAGTATACATGTTTCATATCTGTATCGGTATGGTCCAATCAGGAGACAGAATCCACATGGAAATTTGAACAGGGAAACATTTAATATAAAGAATCATTTTCGGCTGGGCGTGGTGGCTCAAACCTATAATCCCAGCACTTTGGGAGCCTGAAGCGGGCAGATCACAATGTCAGGAGTTCGAGACCAGCCTGCCCAATATGGTGAAACTCCATCTCTACTAAAAATACAAAAAAAAATTAGCTGGGCATGGTGGCGCACGCCTGTAGTACCAGCTACTCAGGAGGATGTGGCAGATGAATTGCTTGACCCCAGGAGGCAGAGGTTGTAGTGAGCCAAGATCATGCCACTGCACTCCAGCCTGGGCAACAAAGCGAGACTCCACCTCAAAAAAAAAAAAAAAAAAGAATTATTTTAGAAAAAGAATTATTATACTAGTACTATTACAGAGGAATGGAGTAATGAGGGATTGGCTAGTGAAAAATAAACACATAAGGAGATATAAGCAGATATACAGAGCAGCTATGAGAAAGAGCACTCGAGGAGGAGCCTCCAGCCCCTCAGACTGAGATCCAGACCTTGCTGGAGAGGGTGACTGTAGCTCACTGGATGGAGAGAAGTTGCTGTGGTGGAACTTGCTGGAAAGCACACTTCTGGGGAATGCTGTTCAGAGAGAGGTGTCTTATGGAAGACCCTCCATTACAAAAGTATCTGAGGCAGGTGCCAGGGGAAGCTGCTGGCTGCTGGGTGCTGCTGACCCTGTGGCACTGCAGGAGCCACATACACTGCAGGAACTTGCTAAGCAGGAATCCTGAAACTAGGAAGGAAAGTCCCTTCCCCATCTCTCCAGCAGCCTCTATTTTTTTTTTTTTTTTTTTTTTTGAGACAGAGTCTCACTCTGTCACCGAGGCTGGAGTGCAGTGGTGCAATCTTGGCTTACTACAACCTCCACCTCCCGGGTTCAAGCAATTCTCCTGCCTTAGCCACCTGAGTAGCTGGGACTACAAGCATTTGGCACCTAATTTTTGTATTTTTAGTAGAGGCAGGGTTTCGCCATGTTGGCCAGGCTGGTCCTGAACTCCTGACCTCAAGTGATCCACCTGCCTCAGCCTCTCAAAGGGTTGGAATTACAGGCGTGAACCACGGCATCCCCAGCCAGTACCCTCTATTGACAAAGCTTAACAGAGTGTGCAGGCTAGTAAAGAGTAAATTTTAAAGGGCCCACCTCCATTTTCATAGGGCAGGCAATGAAGGGAGGATTTGAAGTGGAGAGGCATGAAACAGAATACATACAGGCATAATATCTATGTCCAAAAATTATCATAGTAAATACTGTACTATGTTACATATCATTGAGTATTTGGAAAAATTTGTTTCCTATCCTATCCTTAGAGGACTATATGGCATATTTCAATACTTTATTCCACAAATGTACCATCTGAAATAATGCAGGCAGAGTATTTGGACTTCCTAAAATGAAAATGCCATCTGTTGCCAGAATCTACTGGACAAATTTGTTATAAGTGGTAGCTATATTAATAATGAACTGTTTGGGAATGGTAAATTCAAGAATATAAGGAAACAACTGATCAAAGGGAAGCTATTTAAGGCTAGAAACATTTAATGTTAACTGCAGCAATTACAAATATGTCTTATGCACTAATTTATGGAGGAAATTATCCATATTTGAATTAGAGTAATACAGATTTGCTTAAAATATTAAATGGTGCACTTTGAACAGAAGCCTAAGGTCTATCAGTTCTAAGAAAACATTGTCTGTTAGAAAACTGCCTTTTCTCCTAACTTAAATTTTGTTTGGTATGTTTCTTTTTAATCCAAAATGACCACAATGTTCTTGGACAAGGCTGCTAAATATTCTCTCTCAAGGTCTCCAATCAATGTCGCAAAACATTTCCCAATAGAATCCCACAAAGCTTCCCCTTTGTAAGGGTTTATTCAAGATGTAGAAGGCAGCACCTACCCCAAAGGCAATTGGAAAACATAAGACAGCATAGTCCTTTTAAATGTTACAGAGAATCAGATGTTGGCAAGGTACACAGGCAGCAGTTATTGGCAAACCTCAGAAGGCTGGGTCCAGGAGGCCAGTTGCATTTGAAAGCAGCTCTTTCCACATGACTAATATATTGAAATACAGTGGTCCTTCCATGATTTCTGCTGCCCATAGGACAATACAATATTTTGAGAGAGAAAAAGAGAGAGACGCAGAGAGAGAGAGAGAGAGAGACCACATTTACATAACTTTTATTAGGGTATATTGGTCTATTACATTATTAGTTATTGCTATCAATCTCTCACTGTGCCTAAATATAAATTTTATCATAGGTATGTATGTATAGGACAAAAACATAGTATATATAGAACTCTGTACCAACTGCAGTTTCAGGCATCCACTGGAGGTCTTAAAACATATCCCCTCAGAGAAAGGGAGGGACTACTATACTTGATAATTATGTCAAAACAGCAGCTCATTTACATATCAACAGCCCATTCACATGTTGTAGGCAGAAGGGGGAAAAACTGCTCTAGTATATGAGATGTTTCTTACAAAACCAGAAAGGCAAGGTAGAAGGTAAAAGTGATTGAAGTTGTATTTTTGTTCAATGTTTATATTTTTCAGTAGAGATGGGATTTCACCATGTTGGCCCGGCTGGTCTCTAATTCCTGACTTCAGGTGATCCTCCTGCCTCAGCCTCTCAAAGTGCTGGGATTACAGGCGTGAGCCACCACACCTAGCCGGATGTTTGGGTTAGAGGTCCTCAAAACCACCCCCATGTATGATGATTCACTAGGAGGATTCACATATAACTATATTCAGCATATAGTTATACTCATGGCTAAGGCATATAGATGATATCATCTATACATATAGGTGATATCTATATATGTCTTTACTGACCTATTGCACAATCAGGAAAGGGAAAAGGCAGCTGGGCACAGTCTAAGGTAAATCAGGCACAAACTTCCAAGGTGCTTCTCTCAGTGGATTCACATAGGACTTGCTTAATCTCCACAGCAATGAGTTGTGTCAATACATGTGAAATGTTGCCAACCAGGACAGCTAATTAGAGACACTGTGCCCAAAGTTTCTACTGGGGGGTAAGCATGTAGGCATCCCCTGCCTGGCATGTACACAAATTCCAAACTCTCAGAACGAAAAGCAAGTAGTCAGAAAAAAACACATTGTTTGTACAGGTTTAGGTACAATGAGCCACTCTTATCATTTAAATGTTGAAAACCCTCCCCAGACCTAAGTTCCTAGATGCCAGCTAAGGGCCAATCTTATAACTGGGCTATTCCAAGGATAGCAGTTTGGGGGTCCTATGTTGTTTTCTGCACAATTTCTATCACAGAGAATAAAGAATAGTCTTCTGTTAATGATCTCAAAATATCAGTTATAGTTGAGAAATTAAATTGTTAGATTTTTACTACTTGGGTGGTTCTAGTAAACCAAGGTAAATAATGTTTATTTTCCTTAAGTCTTTCACAATTTACAATGTATGTTTAAATCTGTCTTATCTTTTTTTTTTGTAAAGCAATCTGGCACTGTCCATTTTTAATAGAAATTTTCTTTTTCTGGCTGGAAGCAGTGGTTCACAGCTATAATTCCCACCACTTTGGGAGGCCGAGGGGGGCGGGTCGCCTGAGGTCAGGAGTTCCTGAGCAGACTGGTCAACATGGCAAAACCCTGTCTCTACTAAAGATACAAAAATTAGCTGAGCATGGTGGCACATGCCTGTAATCCCAGTTACTTGGGAGGCTGAAGCAGGAGAATCACTTGAACCTGAGAGGTGGAGGTTGCAGTGAACTGAGATGGGCCACTGCATTCAAGCCTGGGCAACAGAGCAAGACTCTGTCTCAGAGGGGAAATTTTTTTTTTTTTTTTTTTTTTTTTTTTTTTGCACAAGTTGTTTTATTTCCCTTGGGAATTAGAAAAGGACTGGGAATTGTTGGGTGCTCATGTCTACCTTGGAGCCACATGACTGCATGGATTTTTGGATAATCGTCCTGTTTTTTAGCTACCCAGTGTGATATATTGTTTTTTGTTTTTTGTTTTTTTGAGACAGGGTCTTGCTCTGTCACCAGGCTGGAGTACAGGGGCGTGTTCTCAGCTCACCACAACTTCCACCTCCCGGGTTCAAGTGATTCTCCTGCCTCAGTCTCCTGAGTAACTGGGATGACAGGTGCACACCACCACGCCCAGCTAATTTTTCTTTTGTATTTTTAGTAGAGATGGGGTTTCACCATGTAGGTCAGGCTGGTCTCGAACTCCTGACCTCATGATTCGCCCACCTCGGCCTCCCAAAGTGCTGGGATTACAGGTGTGCGCCACCATGCCCGGCCATATTAGTTTCTTTAATGGCCCTTCTACTCACTGTATTTACAAAAGTCCTTATCTACAGGCTTCAACATCTCAAATAACAGAGACACTATGGGTTATTTAATCCACTGCACCATAAGAAGTATTGATTTCCAGTTTGTTTTTATTTTAAAGATGTCTGAAAATGTTGACCATATATTTGATATTTTCTAAGCTTGAAATTATATATTTTAATTCATTAAAAAATTAAATCCCCTAAATTAGGTTTAAGCCCATTTACAAAAAGAGAAGGTAAGGCCTCTTTTACTTCAGATACTAGATCTGACTCAGAATACTGAAAGTTTCCCAAAGTTTATTTTTTATTTTATCTAATTTATAATCTTTAATTTTGTCTATTATATCCTTAAAATAAAGGCTTCTATAACTGCTTTATTTAGTGTATATTTTATATTTAAAACATTTATATTTGAAGGAGTTATTTAAATCTCCTTCATGATTTGCTGCTTTTAGATATTTTTCTCTTTGGTAGGTCTTACAATTAATTGATTTAGTTAGTACAGGTCTATAGTTTAGAACAATACTCATCTTTTAAAAACCTGGATTCTGTAGCACATTTTTGCCTATTTCTCTGAAGACTGTCATTTCTTAATTATGGTCCTTAATTTGGCTCTAGACTGGGATGTTAATTCAACTTCAAATATCCATCAACTGATAAATGGATAAACAAAATGGGGTATATCTATTCAATGGAATATTATTCAGCCATCAAAAAGAATGAAGTACTGTTCAGGCTACAATGTAGATAAACCTAGAAAACAAAATACTAAGTGCCAGAAGCCAGTCACAAAAGGTCATATGTTATATGATTCAATTTATATAAAATGTTCAGAATAGGCAAATCTATAGAGATAGAAAGTAGTTTAGGCTGGGCGCAGTGGCTCACGCCTGTAATACCAGCACTTTGGGAAGCTGAGGTGGGCAGATCACTTGAAATCAGGAGTTCGAGACAGCCTGGTCAACATGGTGAAACCGTGTCTACCAACAAATACAAAAATTTGCCAGGAGTGGTGGTGCGTGCCTGTAGATCCAGCTACTCAGGAGGCTGAGGTAGGAGAATCGCTTTTACTTGAGAGGCAGAGGTTGTAATGAGTTGAGATCGTGCCACTGCACTCCAAACTGGGTGACAGAGCAAGACTCTGTCTTGAAAAAAAAAAAAAAGAATAAGAAATAAAAAAAGCAAGCAGCAGGAGAATAAGTGGATTAATGGCAAACATTTTCAAATGGTATACCTCAAGAGTAAAAGGAATTAAATACCTAGGTCTTATTAGATACCTAGGTCTGATTACTAAATGGTGCTTCTCCAAACCAAAAGTTGTCTAATTACTTGGTACAAACACCTACTCCTAATGGACCTACTTAGTTATAAATCCTAGAATAAAAGAATAAATGCGGTAACAGGGATTCAATGAAAACAGAGCTCAAATGGTTATTGATACTGATTTCATCTGGCAGCTGATCTGGTAGACCAACGAAATTCAGATAGAAGGAGCCCAGTAAGTGCACCCCTTGGTCTGAAGTTTGCCTGGAATGCCGCCAAACAAGAGTCTTCAAAATGATCTTGGAGGAACCTCCAGAATTACTGAAGGATGAGACTGCTACCGAGCAATTAATGGGCTCACTGCCCAGTGCTCTTAGAAGGCAATACCACAGCAGCAGCTTTTGAGAGAAGAAACACTTTATTGCTAGTCAACTGGCAAGGTAAGAGAAGAAAGTGCTCAAGTGTGTCTCTTCAAGCTGAGGACTGGCTCAGGTTTTATAAGCATAGGGTAATAAGGGGTGATCTGATTGGCTCTTGCAATGAGGTGACGCTGGGAGGCATGATCCAACTGGATACTGCTATGGGGTGACCCCAGGGCTCAATCTGACTGGATCCTGGATTCTGCCATGTGGTGTCCACTTGGTTCAGTCCCCACGCCTCAGGCTAGCAAGTTCTGACAGTGGTTGTAGGCTTGGTTCATCTGCGCATGTTCAGGTCACATGACCTTCAACCTGGAGGGCCGTGGCAACTGAAAAACAACTCACAGCTTTGTTACCTAAGTTGAGCCTGACTGGTCTGATGGAGTTAGAAGACCACCACTCAGTATCTAAATAAAAAGACAAAGCTGGATTTGCATGCTGCAGCAATGGAAAGCTATACTGGTCAGGTAGAGTCTGAGGAGGGCAGACTGTTGGACTCTATAGGGTTTGGGGGAAGCATGGAGTTCAGGGATGGGCAGATTCTCAGAGGCATAAATGGGATGGCAGGAATCTTAAAAACTTGGTTACTCGGATGCTACTATTGTTGGTTGACTGGTACTCAGGCATCTTTTTTTGGAGTAAGTTCACCTCTGGTTGGTTGACTTTCAGACATGAGAGGCTGATGCTGATTGGTTAGCTTGCAAAAGTGGTTCACAGAGGTGAGTTGTGTTTATCAAATGAACGAGTTTAAAACTCATTCTGAGCTGGCCTGGTGGCTCACACCTGTAATCCCAGAACTTTGAAGGCCGAGGCGTGTGGATCACTTGAGGTCAGGAGTTCGAGATCAGCCTGGTCAACATGGTGAAACCCCGTCTCTACTAAAAAAATACAAAAGTTAGCTAGGCGTGGTGGTGCATGCCTGTAGTCCTAGCTACTTGGGAGGCTGACGTGAGCTGAGATTGCTGGGAATCTCTTGAGCCCAGGAGGTGGAGGCTGCAGTGAGCTGAGATTGCGCCACTGCACTCCAGCCTGGGTAACAGAGGGAGACACTGTCTCCAAAAAAAAGAGCAAAACAAAATTCATTCTGGTTGCTACTTGGTTCTATGGCTCACAGAACAATCTTTTCCTGTGAGTGAGTTCTTATTCTGATTTTCTTACATAACCACAGCATAATTATCAAATGTAGAAAATGTAGTCTTTTTTTAAATTTCACAACTCCTTTAAACAAAACGTGTTGTTTCCAATGCACAATCACGCATTGAATTTGGTTGTCATGACTGTTGAGTCTTCTTTATTCTGAAACAGTTCTGTTTTCCTTTGTCTTTTGTCTTTCATGACATTGTCATTTGAAGAGTACAGGCCACTTTTGTGTTGGACTTTTTTTTTTTGTTTTCTGTTTACAGAACATCCTTCAATATGGATTTTTCTGATTCTTCATGGATAGATTTAGGTTATGAAGGTAGAAGTGATGTTGTTTCCTCAGTGAATCACATCAGGGAATCTCAGTGATATCAGCTTTTACCAGTTTTGGTGATATTCATTAGGTGTCTCCACTGTGAAGTTACCGTTTCTTCTTCTTAAAAAAAATATATCATGGAGGGATATTTTGAAACTGCTCTTCATTAAACTTCTACTCAATGGTTTTAACACCTACTGATTATTGCCTGGATGAATTATTACCGTCATCATTGCAAAATGGTGATTTCCTAGCTGTGACATTCCTTCTCCTTCCTTTATTTCTTTATCTGCACATTTTTAGTATCTGTATGGGCTCGCTCTTTTTTCAATCAATGGGTTATAATTCATTGTTCCAGATTCGGCCAGTGAGAGTCCTTCTGGCTGGCCCCTGAGTCATTTTAACACGTTCCCATCATTTTCTAAGCCCTTTTTACTTTCTCAGCCTCAGCCCTGGAATTGGCCAGTTCTCCGTGAATCTCTGGTTCCTTTTAGTGAACATTTTTTTCATCAAATATATTTTGGATATTGGTGTATATTAGTACTGTACATAAATAGCTGCAAAGTATTACATAGCATAGATGTTCCATAATCTACTTAACATGCCCTCATTGGTTGTTTCTAATCTTTTAATATTAGACATTTCTGCAATGAACAAATATCTGCATACTTTATTTTGCACATGAATGCGTATATCTGTAGGATTATCATCTAGAAGTGAAATTTTTGCATCAAAGACTTAGGGAATTTTTAATTTAGATAAATACTGCAAAATGCCCTTCAACAGTAGAGGCTACACTGATTTACATTTCTTTCTTTCCTTCTTTCTTTTTGAGATGGCGTGTCGCTCTGTTGCCCAGGCTAGAGTGCAATGGTGCAATCTTGGCTCACTGCAACCTCCGACTCCCAGGTTCAAGCGTTTCTCCTGCCTCAGCCTCCCGAGTAGCTGGGATTTCAGGCGTATGCCAACATGTCTGGCTAATTTTGTATTTTTTAGTAGAGATGTGGTTTCACCATGTTGGTCAGGCTCATCTTGAACTCCCGGCCTCAAGTGATCCACCCGCCTCAGCCTCCCAAAGTGTTGGGATTACAGGCGTGAACCACTGCACCCAGACACTAGTTTATATTTCTACCAATATCATATGACAGCAGATAACCAGGCTTACAAATTTAGGTCAAAATTTTGTTTTTTCCACAGTACAGTTAAGAGGATTTTAATTTTTCAGTTATGTTAGTCTACTAGAATAGGCAGTTTAAGAAATATTTTCTTCATCCAGTGATTGAGAGAGATTAATCCTGCCTATGAGTAGCCCTGATGATGAAGTCAAATTGGAAACCCTTTCTTTTCTTGTTTTATTTTCTTAAAGAGATTAGGTCTTCTCATGTTGTCCAGGCTGATCTCAAACTCCTGGGGTCAAGGGACCCTCCAACCTCAGTCTCCTGAGTAGCTGGGACTACAGGTGCCTGCCACCGCACCCAGCTTCAAACTGGATCATTTTTCTAAAGCGTGAGATTATGTTCTTTCTCCAGAAGTCCCGAGCATAACAATGAGTTAGGCTTCCCTGTTGGCTCCTCAAGGTTGTCAGTTTTAATATTTTTGTAGCTCTTGAACTTCTGAAAATTTTTGTTTTCTTTCCATGAATATATTTTAGATGGAGACAAAGAATTTGTGCCATACATAGTTGGGTTCTTTTAGAAACTGATATTTGTATTCCAGTTACAAATAAATTTAATAGTTGAACTATCTTATCAAAGTTATAGAAAATTTGTGCCTTGAACATAGTAGGAATCTCAAACTTTGGTGCTGACAAGAATAATCTAGACTGCATATCAAAAATGTAGATTAGTAGGCTTACCCTTAGAGGTATGGTCCAGATATTTACATATAAAGAAGCTAACCTGGGATTTTCTGATGCAATGATCCCAGAACCACACTTTCAGAAATATAACATTAAATTATTACTGATAGGTTGTAGTCCCTTTTTCTAAGAGACAGGGAAGGCCAGGCATGGTGGCTCACACCTATAATCCCAGCACTTTGGGAGGCCAAGGCGGGCCTATCATCTGAGGTCAGGAGTTCAAGACTAACATGGTGAAACCCTGTCTCTACTAAAAATACAAAAATTATCCAGGCATGGTGGTACGTGCCTGTAATCCCAGCTACTCGGGAGGCTGAGTCAGGAGAATCGCTTGAACCCAGGAGGCAGAGGTTGCAGTGAACTGAGATCATGCCACTGCACTTTATCCTGGACTTCAGGGCAAGACTTCGTCTCAAAAAAAAGGCAGGGTATTGTTATGTTGTCCAGGCTGGTCTCAAACTCCTGAGCTCGAGCAATCCTTCCGACTCAGCCTCCCAAAGTGCTGGGATTACAGGCATGAGTGTCCCATATTTTTAATGTGGTCTAGGAAACCCATTTCAATGGAAAAGTGCTTCTTTATTATTTTTTAAATTTTTATTTATTTATTTTTTAGATGGAGTCCCGCTCTGTCGCCCAGGGTGGAGTGCAGTGGTGCCATCTTGGTTCACTGCAACCTCCACCTCCTGGGTTCAAGCGATTCTCCTGCCTCAGCCTCCAGAGTAGCTGGGATTACAGGTGCCCGCCACCATGCCCGGCTAATTTTGTATTTTTAGTAGAGACAGGGTTTCACCATGTTGGCCAGGCTGGTCTCGAACTCCTGAGCTTGTGATCTGCCTGCCTCAACCTCCCGAAGTGTTGGGATTACAGGCGTGAGTCACTGCACCCGGCCTGAAAAATGCTTCTTTATTTAGAAGGATTCGTGGTTTTGAAATGTGTTGTTCTATTTAAACCCAAGAAACAATGTTTGAATGGCTAACACTTTCCTGAAGATTTATAGCACATGCCCACTCATTGTTCTTAGCAAATTCCATGTACGTATTAACTTACATACTCTTCATAAGCGTATGAGGTTAGTGCAACTCCCCCCATTTTACAGAATGGAAACTGGGGCATAAGAGGTCAAGCAACTTGCCAGAGTCACACATTAGTCCCATAGCTAATAAGTGGTAGAGCCAGGATTCAAACCTCAATCAAGCTCCAGGTTTAGTCATTACACTATAAACTCAAGAGGACTCAATTTTCGCACCTAAAAAGTAGTTTGGCCATAAATGATAGGAACTCCCTGCCCAACTCAATGGAAAGAGTGAAACTTTGTCTAGATAAGGCCTTTGGTCTGTTAAAGGATTAAAGCTCTCCTTGGTTAATACAATTTATTAATTTTTTTTTTCTTTTCAGACAGAGTCTCACTCTGTTGCCCAGGCTAGAGTGCAGTGGCATGACCTCAGCTCACTGCATCCTTCACTTCCCAGGTTCAAACAATTCTCTGCCTCAGACTCCCAAGTAGCTGGAATTACAGGCACTGGCCACCACACCCAGTTAATTTTTGTATTTTTAGTAGAGACAAGACGGGGTCTCACAATGTTGGCCAGTCTGGTCTTGAACTCTTGAACTCAAGCAATCTGCCCACCTCAGCTTCTCAAAGTGGTGGGATTACAGGCATGAGCCACTGTGCCTAAGTAATATTACTTATTTTTATTTATTTATTTTTTATTTTATGAGATGGTGTCTCGTTCTGTTGCCCAGGCTGGAGTGCAGTGGCACCATCTCAGCTCTGCAACCTCTGCCTCCTGGGTTCAAGCAATTCTCCTGCCTCAGCCTCCTGAGTAGTTGGGACTACAGGTGTGCTCCACCATGCCCAGATAATTTTTGTGTATTTATTTATTTATTTATTTATTTATTTATTTATTTATCGAGATGGAGTCTCGCTCTGTCACTCACCCAGGCTGGAGTGCGATGGTGTGATCTCAGCTCACTGCAACCTCTGCCTCCTGGGTTCAAGTCATTCTCCCACCTCAGCCTCCCGAGTAGCTGGGATTACAGGCACCTGCCATCATGCCCAGCTAATTTTTGTGTTTTTGTAGAAATGGGGTTTCACCATGTTGGCCAGGCTGGTCTTGAGCTCTTGACCTCAGGTGATCTGCCCTCCTTGGCCTCCCAAAGTGCTGGGATCACAGGCGTGCGTCATTGTGCCCGGCATATTTTTGTGTTTTTAGTATAGAAGGGGTTTCACCATGCTGGACAAGCCGATCTGGAACTCCTGACCTCAAATTATTTGCCTGCCTCAGCCTCCCAAAGTGCTGAGATGACAGGCGTGAACCACCATGCCTGGCCAGTTAGTACAATTTGATGACACTGTGAAATTTAAGTAAGGATAGACAATTTCATGCTAGTCATAAGGCATGTTATTAGCTATGTATATTCATTATATATGAACTGGTGATTGGATGAAATAATCATAAAAATGTTTTTTCATCTATTACTTTTGTTGTTGTTGTTGTTGTTTGTTTGTTTTAGACAGAGTCTCACTCTGTTGCCCAGGCTGGACTGCAGTCGCACTACCTTGGCTCACTGCAACCTCTGCCTCCCAGGTTCAAGCGATTCTCCTGCCTCAGCCTCCCAAGTAGCTGGGGTTATAGGTGCATGCCACCATGCCCAGCTAATCTTTGTATTTTTAGTAGAGATTAGAGATGGAGGCCAGGTGTGGTGGCTCATGCCTGTAATCCAAGCACTTTGGGAGGTCGAGGTGGGGGGATCACGAGGTCAGGAGATCGAGACCATCCTGGCTAACACAGTGAAACCCCGTCTCTACTAAAAATACAAAAAATTAGCTGGGCGTGGTGGTGGATGCCTGTAGTTCCAGCTACTCGGGAGGCTGAGGCAGGAGAATGGTGTGAACCTGGGAGGCAGAGCTTGCAGTGAGCCGAGATCACGCCACTACACTCCAACCTGGGCGACAGAGAGAGACTCCGTCTCAAAAAGAAAAAAAAAAGATTAGAGATGGAGTTTCGCCATGTTGACCAGGCTGGTCTCAAATTCCTGACCTCAAGTGATCCGCCCGCCTCAGCCTCTCAAAGTGCTGGGATTACAGGCATGAGCCACCACGCCTGGCCATCTATTAATTCTTGAAAAGTCTATCAGAGGATCAGCTAAAATTAAAAAGCCAAAATAGACCTCAAAGTGTGATTTTAAAAAGAAAAAAAAAAGTGTGACTTCTTTAAATAAAGCCAATAAAATAGTTATCAACTTGGGCAGTATTTCAAATGTCTCTCAGAACCCTTATAACTTCACATTTTCAAGGGTATTTACTATGTTTTATTTTATTGACGTTTTTTTTTTTTTAGACAGAGCCTTGCTCTCTCGCCTAGGCTGGAGTACCGTGGTGCGGTTTCAGCTCACTGCATCCTCCGCCTCCTGGGCTAAAGCAATTCTCATGCCTCAGCCTCCTGAGTAGCTGGGACTACAGGTGCATGCCACCATGCCCGGCTAATATTTGTATTTTTAGTAGAGATAGGGTTTCACCATGTTGGCCAGGCTGGTCTCAAACTCCTGACCTCCAGTTTTCCACCCACCTCGGCCTCTCAAAGTGCTAGGATTACAGGCATGAGCCACTGAGCCCCGCCGTGAAGCAAAGATTATTCTTGGACAACATTGCATCTATGAGTACTGGAGTGAATAACAAATTATTTGTGGCTCATAATTTCTCATAAAACACTCACTTCACCTACTGTGAGTAACATATAAATATTGTTGATGGATTGTCAGGTAGAAAAAAAAATGAACAGAACACAAATTTTATCATGCCATGGGATTAAAAAGATATTTTTCCCATTATACCTAAATCGTAACAGAAAATAAAGTTCTTTCAAACTTCTTAGTGCAGGATTTGTCAGTAGTATGCTATTTGTGTATGTGTGGCTTAAAAAGTATTTTCCTAGGCCGGGTGCGGTGGCTCACGTCTGTAATCCCAGCACTTTGGGAGGCCGAGTCGGGCAAATCATGAGGTCAGGAGTTCGAGACCAGCCTGGTCAACATGGTGAAATCCCATCTCTACTAAAAATATAAAGATTAGCCAGGCATGAGGGCGGGCCTGTAATCCCAGCTATTCAGGAGGCTGAGGCAGGAGAATTGCTTGAATCCGGGAGGCAGAGGTTGCAGTGAGCCAAGATGACACCACTACACTCCAGCCTGGGCAGCAGTGTGAGACTCTGTCTCAAAAAAAGAAAAAAAAAATTTTTTTTCCCGAAATTGACAAATTATAATTGTATATATTTACGGGGTACAAAGTGATGTTATAATTTGTGAATGCAATGTGAACTAACTGAATAAAGATAATTAACATACCCATCACCTCAAATACTTACTGTTTTTTGTGGTGAGAACATTTAAAGTTTACTCTCTTAGCAATTTTTAAATGTACAATACATTATTATTAAATATATTCCTTCATAGTTCTCAAAAGCAAATGTATTACTCCTATATGAGACTTTGTACACTTTGACCTATCTTCTCCTATCCCCTAACCCCCAGTCTCAGATAACCACCACTCTACTCTCTGCTGAGTTTGATGGTTTTAGATTCCGTAGATAAACGAGAAAATGTGGTATTTTCTTTTCTTTCTTTCTTCTTTTTTTTTTTTTTTGAGACAGTCTCGCTTTGTCTGTCGCCCAGGCTGGAGTGCAATGGTGCAATATAAGCTCACTCCAACCTCCGTCTCCTGGGTTTAAGCAATTCTCCTGCCTCAGCCTCGCAAGTAGCTGGAATTAAAGGTGCATGCCACCACACCTGGCTAATTTTTGTATTTGTAGTAGAGATGGGGTTTCACCACGTTGGCCAGGCTGGTCTCAAACTCCTGACCTCAGGTGATCCACCCACCTCGGCCTCCCAAAGTGCTGGGATTACAGGCATGAGTCACTGTGCTCGACTTATTTCACTTAGCATATTGTTCACCAACTCCATTCAAGTTATCACAAATCAAACAGTTTCCTGCTTTTTAAAGACTGAATAATATTTCATTGTGTAGAATGAATAATATTCCATTTTATTTATCCATTCATCTATTGATGGACACTGGTTGATTCCATAATTTAACTATTGTGAATAGTGCTGCAATGCACAGAGGACGGCAGACATCTCATCAACATACTGATGAAGAGACATACTGATGAGTTCAAGCCTTTTGGGTAAATACCCAGCAATGGGGTTGCTAGATCATATGGTAATGCTATTTTTAGTATTTTGAGGACCCTTTAGTTTCCCATAATGGCTGTACTAATTTACATTCTCACCAACAGTGTTCAACATTTCCCTTTTCTCCACATCCTCACCAACATTTGTTATCTCCTGTTGTTTGGATAATAGTCATTCTGACAGGTGTGAGGTGATATCTCATTGTGGTTTTGATTTGCTTTTCCTGAATGATTATCAATGTTCAAAATGTTTTCATATAACTGTTCAACATTTGTATGTCTTCTTTTGAGAAATGTCTATTTAGGTCCTTTGCCCATTTTTAAATCACATTACGTTTTCTTGCTACCGAGTTATTTGAGTTCCTTAAATATTTTGGATATTGACTCTTACCGGATGTGTGGTTTGCAATACATTCTCCCATTCCATAGGTTATCTCTTTACTCTGCTGATTGTTTCCTTTGCTGAGCAGAAGATTTATAGTTTGATGTAATCCCATTTGTCTATTTTTGCTTTTGTTGTCTAGGCTTTTGGAGTGAAATCCAAAAAATCATTGCCCAGACCCAGACCAATGTCAAGAAGTTTTTCCATTGGTTTTTTTCTAGTAGTTTTACAGTTTCAGGTCTTATGTTTAAGTCTTTAATCCATATTGTTTTTTTTTTTGTTTTTTTTTTTGTTTTTGAGGCGGAGTCTCACTCTGTCGACCAGGCTGGAGTGCAGTGGTGTGATCTCAGCTCACTGCAACCTCCGCCTCCCGGGTGTAAGCAATTCTAGCGCCTCAGCCTCCCAAGTAGCTGGGATTACAGGCACTTGCCACTATACCCAGCTAATTTTTGTATTTTTAGTAGAGATGGGTTTCACCATATTGGGCAGGATGGTCTTGATCTCCTGACCTCATGATCCGCCCACTTTGGCCTCCCAAAGTGCTGAGATTATAAGCATGAGCCACTGTGCCCGGCCTTCAGTTGATTTTTATATAATTATGCACAATTTTTAAATGATAAGAATTAAACTAATTGTATTTTAGAAAAGAATTAAGAAATTTTAAATTAATACAATGTATTCATGTATTCACTTAATAAATGCTTATTAAATGCCTATTATGTGCCAAGATTTGTGCTAAGCATTGAACTTTGATGTAAGTATAGTCTTCTAATTTTACTGATGAAGATGTGGTCATTTTGAGTATTTTTCTGGAGGACCTCAAGTCACACAGTGGCACAGCGAGTAAACACTCATTTCTTTGATTCAAAGCTGAGGTCATTGCATTTACTACAATAATTTGGATTACAGATGAATACTTGATTTTACTAAATGAATTACTATATGAGCCCTTTACATAGTGGGCTCCCATAGGACTTTACACTTTATTTTTCTTACAAGATTCAGTAATAAATCTATCATGAAAGCCATTTTACCACAGTGCCTTGTGCAGGGTAGAGCTCACTACATTTTGATGAATGAAAGTAGTTTAAGTAGACTTGTTGTTACACATGGCTAGATTAAAGTTCTCTGTTTTAATTTACTCTTTAAGCTTTACATGGCTTATTTATAAATCCAGGAAAGTAATTCATCTTAGAACTATTGTGAGAAATAAATGAGATAATGCTTGTATGGACTGGGCGTGGTGGCTTTCACCTGTAATCCCAACAGTTTGGGAGGCCAACACTTGAAGTCAAGTGTTCCAGATCAGCCTGGTCAACATGATGAAACCCTGTCTCTGATAAAAATACAAACATTAGCTGGGTATGGTGGTGCACACCTGAAATTCCAGCTATTTGGGTGGCTGAGGCATGAGAATCACTTCAACACTGCAACATTTGAGGTTGCAGTGAGCTGAGATTGCGTCACTGTACTCCAGCCTGGGCAACAGAGGAGACTCTGCCTTGAAAAGAGAGAGAAAAAAAAAAAAGAAAGATAATGCATGTATGGTACCAGGCACTCAAAAAAAGTTAAAAAAAAAAAAAAAAAAAAGCAATGTTCTAGCCCTGAAATAATATGTTTAGGTGTATTTAGGCTATAAATTGAGATTTTTAGATACACATTGGTGGGCAGATCTAAGAATTATTGAGAAGGGAGAATCATTAGGACCACTGGGGACAAGTAAGAGAAAGGAGTCATTGATAGATATAGATTATAGGTTTCATGTTTGCTGAGTAACGTGTGCTTAATGTGGCTGGGCATGGTGGTTCACGACTATAACCTCAGCACTTTGAAAGGTTAAGGTGGGAGAATTGCTTGATCCCAGGAGTTTGAGACCAGTCTGGGCAACATAGCAAGACCTCATCTCTACAAAAAATAAACATTAACCAGGCATAGTGGTGCATGCCTGTAGTCCCAACTACTTAGGAGGCTGAGGTGGGAGGATCACTTGAGCCCAGGAGGTAGAGGCTGCAGTAAGCCATGTTTGCACCACTGCATTCCAGCCTGGGTGACAGAGCAAGTTTCTGTCTCAAAACAAAACAAAACAAAACAAAAAATCATGAATGAGGAAGTTAGAAAGGAATATTGGATTGCAGATATAAGGCTCTTCGTCTAGAAAGGGAAGATGATCTGGGGAGAAGAGATGTAGGATTTAGAGAGGGAAAGATAGAAACTGTGTACTAGTTGGATGAATGGATGAAAGGATGGATGAATTAATATATGAACAAATTATTTCAAATTATATTTATTGAGTGCTAGGTATATGAATTTATTGCCCAAAGGTAGCAGATGAATTTATTGCCCAAAGGTAGCAGATCCAGGAGGGTAGCTATAAACATTTCTATAGAAATTTATATGGAATTTCTATAAAAGAGAAGTTTTGGGGTAGCAACCAAGTTGTAAGGGTGTGTGAAGAGGGGTCTGGGTGGGGAAGGGTATTTGTTTTCATTCTGTAATCCCTTAGCACTCTAGATCAGATTGAGAAAATGTCAAATGCCAGGGAGGGGCACTGATGAGATGAGATTACAGATGGAACTAATCCCCCTCAGGCTACCTATCAACTCCGCCACTGCCACTGCACTCAAACACCTACCACCAAACAACAATAAATTAATGAGATACTCATTTTATCAGATCAATAGCATGATAGCAGGGAGGCAGGAGCATTTAAATCTCCATGAAGAGAATGTGTGTGGTTGGAGAGTAGATGAGGGAAGGATTTCACAAAAAGGTGTGATTTTAGTTGACTCTTTTTTTTTTTTTTTTTTTTTTAAGACAGTCTCGCTCTGTTGCCCCGGCTGGAATGCAGTGGCGCAATCTTGGCTTGAATCCGCCTCCCAGGTTCAAGCGATTCTCCTGCCTCAGCCTCCTGAGTAGCTGGGATTACAGGCGTGCACCACCACGCCCGGCTGATTTTTGTATTTTTAGTAGAGAAGGGATTTCACCATATTAGCCAGGCTGGTCTTGAACTGACCTCAGGTGATCCACTTGCCTCAGCCTTGAAAAGTGTTGGGATTATAGGTATGAACCACCTGACTCTTATATATTACTCTTGAAGAAGGTAATTAATATTCTAAATACATGCTGTAAATAAAAGTCTTCAAAGACACAGAGAGGCTGGAGATCTTAGCAAACTGTTCAGAATCTGATGAAGTGGGAGTAATCTGGAGATGAAGAACGAGCAGTGGCCCAATCATGATAGGCTTGCATGTTATGTCAAAAGTTTTGAAAGCCATCCTGTTGCTGATGGGAATGGCCAGAGTATTTTAGGCACAGGAATGACAATGATAAAATCTTACATAACATTTTTTAGCTACTTATAAGGCTGAGGCAGGAGGATCATCTGAACCCAAGAAGTTCAGGGCTGCAGTAAGTCATGATCACACCACCAATTGCACTCCAGCCCAGGCAACAGAGCAAGGCCTTGTCTTTAAAAATAATAAAATTTAAAACATAACATTTTTGGAAGATCAAAGAACCATACATATGAAAGAAATACAAGCAACAATGAACCCCCCCCCCCCCCAGTCCTTTAATATAAACGGAAAAGTATGGGAAAAAAAAAAAAAGCAAAATCCCTGTTCCCACAGGGAATTTATATTCCAATGGGTAGAGGCAGGACAATAAAAAAACCACCACACAGGCCCGGCACGGTGGCTCGGTCTTTTAATGTGTGTCGCCAGCACTTTGGAGGCTGAGAGCGGGTGGGTCACGGAGTCGGGTTGAGGCGTTCGGAGACAGCACGGCCAGAGATGGTTGAAACCCCCGTCTCTTACTAAAATACAAAATTAGCGGGTGTGGTGGCGGGCGTCTGTAATCCAGTGCTCGGGGCTGAGGCAGAGACTCGCATGAACCCTGGAGCACAGAGGTTGCCAGTGAGCCTAGATCGCCGTACTGCACTCCAGCGATGGCGAAAGGAACGACGCTCCGTCTCAAAAAAAAAAGAAAAGTAAAAAAATAAAGAAAAGAAAAGGGGAGCGCATACTTAACAATAAGGATAAATGACACTTGTCATTATGTTTACCGAAGTTTCCTAGGAAGAAGGGCCCGGCAAATCCACCCTCACCCCCCAGGGCCTAAAGAGAGAAGCACCATCCTCGGGAGCTACCTAAATCTACTGAATTGCATAAAGGCGGGCCAGAAGCTGCAGTTTAATAACGAATATCCCCAGGGCCATTGTTATGTACGCTTAAGACTTGAGAACATTGGGCTCTCAAACCTTTTTCTCACTTCACCTATTTAAAAAAGCCCTGTTTTTAGAGGAGGAAAATTGAGTGCATCGTAGGTTAACTAACTTGCTAAGTCACATGGAACCAGAGCGTGGCAATCTAGCCTTCTGGAGATACAGCTCTTTTCTTTCTTTTTTTTTTTTGAGAGACGGAGTCTTACTCTTACTTGCTGTGCTCAGGCTGTTAGTGCGAGTGGCGTGATTCGGCTCACTGCAAGCCTCCGCCTCCCGGGTTCAAGCGATTCTCCGTTGCCTCAGTTTTCCAAGTGGCTGGGACTACAGGCGTGCGCCACCACCACCCAGCTAAATTTTTTTTTTTTTTTTTTTTTTCTTTAGGTAGGAGACGGGGGCTTTCACCATGTGTTGGCCAGGCTGGTCTCGAACTCCTGACCTCAGGTGACCCGCCCACCTCAGCCTCCCAAAGTGCTCGGATTACAGGTGTGAGCCACTGCGCCCGGCCAGCTCTTAATCTTAAACCTAACAGTACGTTATCTCCTTTTGCTGATTTGTAGCTAAAACTTCAACAAGCACTGGACTTGGAGTTTGAACACTTAGTCTGAAGGTCCACTAAGTTCAGTCTAGTGAGTGTGCGCAATTAAGTCACATTTTGAATTTCAAGTCTCTCGCCTTAGGCTAAACACTACCACCTGATGCTGACCAGAGGGGCGAGACACGGCAGCTGGGCAGGGAACTGATGGGAAGGGAGTCGATCGATAACTCCAGTGCGCCGCTGACTGTTGGATTGGCTCGAACTTCTCCCGCCAGGCCTAACCTACTCCCGCGCACTCCTGGGCCCGCCCCGCCGCCATCTTGGTCTAGGAGGGAGAGCGCCGCACGCGTGAGTAAACAGCCGGAGCAGGGAAAGTCGAGCTCTGGCAGCGTCCGGGTGCTGAGGGGCAGAGGCGGAGAGGACCTTGTCCTGATCTTCCTAGGTGGGATAAATATCTGGGTCACAGTGATAGGCCCCGGGGAGCCCCTAGTCTGCCCACCCTCCGCCCCCTCGCGGCGAGATGCCTCGTTCCCCGGGCTTCTCCCGCCCTCTGCAGATCTCCTCCCTCTGTTGAAAGCTGCCCGGGAAAGTGGTGGCGGGAGAGGGCCCAGGCCCGAATGTGGCGTGGCCTCAGGTTCCTGGTGCCGGGCGCCGGAGGAGGTTCGCGCTGGGGTTTGGTGCTTCGGAGGCCTGGGGTGCAGACGCGGCGTGGCTGTGAGGCCGGGGCGGGCGTGCGGGTGTGAGGGCCGGACTCACACGGCCGCCGCGGGGCTGTTTCCATCGGTCACTGGATTTTCTCCTCTTCCGGTTCGGGCCTCAGGGTGGCCGACATGACGGCCAGGGGTCAGAGCCCCCTCGCGCCGCTGTTGGAGACTTTGGAAGACCCTTCTGCCTCCCATGGAGGGCAGACTGACGCTTACCTGACTCTGACCAGGTGAGGTCCGCCACTGGGCGTTGCTGGGTTGGGGGAGCGCTCTAGAGTGGGGAGAAAGAAGGTGGTTGGGAGGGGCGCGTAGAATGATTGTGAGTTCTAGAAGTCTGGCAAATGTGGGGACACCCGAGTCGCGGACGCCTTGGGGGGCGGGGGAGATGTATCCTAGGTGACGTTCTCGGACTGCTGCTGCTGGTGCGCTTGAGGTGTGTGTTTGGAACGACGGAGCTTGCACGTGTTTTGCAAGCGAGGGGTTTTTAAAAGTTTCGCTTGGAAGTAGTTGTTGGAGGAGGGGTTTTCAGGGTAAACCTCCGATGTGTTGGGAAAATGTGGCTACCCAGAGTTTTGTTTTTTGTTTTTTTTTTTGACAGCAATAAACTGATTTTTATTAATTGCAAAATGCTTCAAAGTAATTTTCATAGAAATGTACTAAACTTTTGTAAAACCTTTTGTAAAGGTTTAGTAAATCGTTAGTAACTAGGGATAGGGATCCCCGTTCTGTCTTTTTGGAGTCAGGCTGTCACAACTTGCGTGTAACGGATGTAAAAAGTTATTCTGAGGGTTTTTCTACTTTCATTTCTGATATGTATTGCATTGTATATTCTATATGCCCTTAAGGACCTTACCTACTGGGTTAATTCATTTACAAGAGTTAGAAAGTAATTTTTAAAAAGATTGTGCGTGTATTTTAGGGAGTTTTTTTTTTTCCCGTCAACTATCTAAACTTGTGTTCTTCCTGCTTTTTAAGTCGTATGACTGGAGAAGAAGGAAAAGAAGTAATTATAGAAATCGAGAAAAAGCTTCCTCGGCTGTACAAAGTTTTAAAGGTATGTATCTGTTTGTTAAATAGTTTTTGACTTTTGGTAGTTTGTTTTGTTGTTGTTGTTGTTGTTTTGCGGTGGAGTTTCGCTCCTGTTGCCCAGTTTCGCTTCTGTTGCAGTGGCTCGGGCTTGGCTCACTGAAACCTCTGCTTTTCGGGTTCAAGCGGTTCTCCGGCCTCAGCCTCCTGAATAGCTGGGATTACAGGCATCAGTCACCACCCCGGCTAATTTTCTATTTTTAGTAGAGAAGGGGTTTCTCCATATTGGTCAGGCTGGTCTCGAACTCCCGACCTCAGGTGATCCTCCTTCCTCGGCCTCCCAAAGTGTTGGGATTACAGGCATGAGCCACCTTGCCAAGCCACTTTTGGTGGTTTTTAAAAGTTTTGCCAGTTGACTCAAAAGCTTTGAATCTAAAATATAACAGTAGTAATACTGATTATACTACTCTTTATTGTTACTTAAAGCTTCTCAGGTACTTTCTTAATTACCTTACATGCTTTATCACTTAACTCTCCATAGTTCCATGAGATTATTTCTTAATGATCACTTTGCAGGTGAAGAAATTAATTTAATTTGCCTAAGTTGCCTAAGGGCACTTGAATCTGAGTTTGTGCTCTTGAAAGCAGTGATCAGAGATTAACCTGTTTTCTTTCCTTTGGGAATCTACATCTAAGTAAGTGATTGTAAAATTACAGTTAGTCTTTGGTCTACTCTGTAGGTAGCATTAATTTCTTTTCCTCATTCACCCTCAGTTTTGCTACAACTGTTATCTTTTTTGCTTTAGGGAAATGATGTTTGACATCATACATAGGACCTGTGTTCGTGTCTTCACTTGCCTACTCAGTGGCTTCCTGACCATCCTTAACATCTTTTAAATTTTCTTTTTTTTTAGAATGAAAAAGTTGAACTTTATATCCAGTGTTTCTTTGAGTTCTTATTTTTATGACCTTGTTCCTTTTTTAAAAAATATTTTTTGTGTTTTTATTATGACCTTGTTCTTGTGCTTTTTTGTTTTTAATTATTAAAATTGAGGTGGGGATCTTGATAGGTTGCCTAAGCCAGTCTCGAACTCCTGGGTCCAAACGATCCTCCCACCTCAGCCTCCTTAGTAACTGAGATTACAAGTAGGTGCCACCATGCCCAACTTTTATGCTTTTTGTTTGTTTGAGACAGAGTCTTGCTCTGTCACCCATGCCGGAGTGCAGTTTCACAATCTTAGCTCACTGCAACCTCTGCCTCCCACGTTCAAGTGATTCTCCTGCCTCAGCCTCCTGAGTAGCTGGGATTACAGGCATGCCCTCACCACGTCCGGCTAATATTTTTAGTAGAGATGGGGTTTCATCATGTTGACCAGGCTGGTCTTGAACTCCTGACCTCAGGTGATCTGCCCGCCTTGGCCTCCCAAAGTGCTGGGATTACAGGTGTGAGCCACCGTGCCCAGCCATATGCCTTTAAACAAGTGTTTCTTCCAGACACGTATTGTACATTTTAACGTGATTTTTGGCTAAGTATTAGAGATACTGCCTACTCTTGGTGTTGTCTATTGCATACTTTTTTTTGTTTTTTTTTTTTGGGGAGGGACGGAGTTTTGCTCTTGTTGCCCAGGCTGGAGTGCAGTGGCTTGAACACCTCCCGGGTTCAAGCTGTTCTCCTGCCTCAGCCTCCCAAGTAGCTGGGATTACAGGCATATGCCACCATGCCCGGCTAATTGTTTTTCGTATTTTTAGTAGGGACGGGGTTTCTCCATGTTGGTTGGCCACTGTGCCCAGCCTTATTGCATACATTTTGAGTCAAGTCGCATTGTTTGTAAATAGGATTTGTACCTGAAATTATTTGCATGCACGTGGAAGGTTGATAATAGGACAATAGCAATTTTAAGCAATGAAAGGATAATTGAATTCTTTCAGAGTAGTAAACATACCAGGTAAAGTAAAACATGTTTCTATGTTGTGTTTAGAGTTCAACTAGGATTGTGTCTAGGAATCCACAACATTCTTGAAAATGACACATTATCGTTAAGGAACAGTTTCAAGTACGTTTAATGAAAATTAATCACAGACATTTACTAGCTATTATTCAGGAGATATAGTGGTAGCTCTCAAAATATTAAGCCTTACTTAGTTGCTTACACCTGGTTGCTGTATTATATCCCTTACATTCTGTACTCTAGGGGTTGCATTTTTTGGCTTCGTTTTGTAAATATAGAAGACACTGCAGGGAAGTATCTGCTCATATGTTTAACCATTAACATTTGCTGTTCTGCTCAGGAATAACAGTTGAGGATTCCTTGGATATTTGATTCAAGTAGATATGGGGGATTTTGAAGATAAATCCCTTTGGAGTGGGAAATGGTACAAGGAAATGGGGTACAGGGTAAAAGTAAACATACTGAGATCCTCTTTGACAGATTTGCCCTTTTATAGCTTTTACATAAATAGTATGAGTTGGACTTTCAATTCTAGATTGACAGCCAGGCAAGGTGGCTCACGCCTGTAATCGCAGCACTTTGGGGGTCTGAGGCGGGTGGATCACCTGAGGTCAGGAATTCGAGACCAGCCTGGCCAACATAGTGAAACCCCCATCTCTACTAAAAATACAAAAAATGAGCCAGGCACGGTGGCGCACGCCTGTCATCCCAGCTACTCTTGAACCTGGGAAGCAGAGGTTGCAGTGAGAGATTATTGCAGTGAGCTGAGATTACATCATTGCACTCCAACCTGGGCAACAAGAGCGAAACTCTGTCTCCGAAAAAAAACAATTTCTAGATTGACATGGATTGAAATTCTCTTATGTATAAAGGTTTAAAAAATTGTTTTATATAACTACTAATTGAGATAATAATATATACTTTATAAATGTTACATTCTAACCCCTTCTCCCAGTCTTGGAGGAAGAGATGTCACTCCACTCTAAAGTTAGGATGTTAGCTTTTGCATTTGAGTCTCTTGTTTACTCAGTGGAAGGGCCTTACTCCCTTTTCCCTGTTATGTCTTTAGCATTTTTCATCTGTTGACCTCTTTTTCTTTGCTTTCATAGGTGTAGAGATATCCTTTATCTTCATTCAGTTGATCTCGATCCAGTTTCCTCTCCTTTCTTTACCAAACTGTACACATGGCCTTCTGATTTTATTCCCTGTTTATTTTTATTTTTTATGCATATTCTCAAGGATTTGTTGGAGTAAAATGTGATGAATTTGTTTGTTCTGTAATTGACTTCTGCTTTCTAAAGATTGATTTACAGTTGTGCTTGTTTGTAATAAATGTGGTTTTGTTTTTGTAGACTCACATTTCCAGTCAAAACTCGGAGCTGAGTAGTGCTGCTCTACAAGCCCTGGGGTTTTGCTTATATAATCCCAAAATTACCTCAGAATTATCAGGTAGATAAATTTCTTATGACTGTCAATATTTTTAGAGTATAAAGTATAAATTTTAAGTATAAATAATTTGATGCTGTTAAAAGTACTATTATCTCTGGATTAGTTTCAGAACCTGTAGTTTAAGGTTTGCTTTTAAGAAAGAAAGTATGTTTAGATTATCATCACCTACCCGTAGCTCTAACTTTGATACTACAAAATTTGCTCATAAAAATCAGGGGTATTTGACGCCTGTAGTCCCAGCTACTTGGGAGGCTGAGGCAGGAGAATGGCATGAACCCGGGAGGCGGAGCTTGCAGTGAACTGAGGTCACGCCACTGCACTCCAGACTGGGAGAGCGAGTGAGACTGTCTCAAAAAAAAAAAAAAAGGTTATGTGCCAGGTGCGGTGTCTCATACCTGTAATCCCAGCACTTTGGGAGGCTGAGGCGGGCGGATCACCTAAGGTCGGGAGTTGGAGACCAGCCTGGCCAACATGGAGAAACCCCATCTTTACTAAAAATACAAAAAACATTAGCCGGGCATTATGGCGCATGCCTGTGATCCCAGCGACTCAGGAGGCTGAGGCAGGAGAATCGCTTGAACGCGGGAGGCGGAGGTTGCAGCGAGCCAAGATGGTGCCATTGCACTCCAGCCTGGGAAAGGAGTGAAACTCCGTCTCAAACAAAAATAAAATAAAAGAATATTTAAACATGATTGCTGTAAAAATGGAAATTTTTATTCAGGCATATGCACTAAGGAATATGCTGAATTGAAAAGTTCTTTGACATAATGATAAATGTGGGATAATTTGGAACTAAAAGTGGTAATAAAAGCACAGAACCTAATGCTTTCCAAGTTTTCAAGTAGTCTGCACTGTTGTTGCATAGTTAGATGATTTCCATTGTAAAGGAAACTCTTATCTTTAGAGAAGGAAAGTTAGGAATAAAGATGTCAAAGTTGTTACCATCTGTTTTTGAGGGAAAAGCCGCTGCTTGCTCTTTTTTATACACGGAAGTGTTAGCAACCTAAAGCGGGAGTTGTTCATTTTGGAGCAGAGATGCAGGATTGAAAACATCTTACCAAAAATTGTCTTGTATGTTCAAACCTACAATGATATCTGTAGTTACTTCAATTGCACAAGAAAGTCTGATTTGGTGTCTGTTGTTTATTTTCTCTCAGTATACCTTCACCTCTAATCTGAATTTTGTGTTTTGGGGAGAAGTTTGGTATCAGCATTGGTTCTCTGATCTATTCTCTGGATATGCTTTTAATTTTATGATTGATGAGTATATTGTTTTCTCTAGTTTTATATTTGAGACTTTAAAGAGTATCAACTATTCTATACAAAATTAAAACTGCTTGTTTTCAGAGGCAAATGCTCTAGAATTGCTTTCAAAATTGAATGATACCATTAAGAGTTCAGACAAAAATGTACGTACCAGAGCACTTTGGGTGATATCTAAGCAGACATTTCCCTCTGAAGTGGTTGGCAAAATGGTGAGTATAGTTTTTGGGTATGCCGTCTTAACTATATGCCAATTAAAAAAAACAGAACTATAATGCCAATAAAAACAGTTCAGGCTTATTTCATTTGTATTTATTTGGTTTGTTTTTTAGGTATCCAGTATAATTGATTCGTTAGAAATACTGTTTAATAAAGGAGAGACGCATTCTGCTGTTGTTGATTTTGAAGCGTTAAATGTTATCATAAGGTATGCATTTGGATGCTGTGCAAATTGAAGAATAGTTTTCATAAGTTTAGGTGAAGGAGAGGGCTTTTGGGATTTAAATGAGAGACAGACATTAAAAGGGGGAAATGACATTCACACCAAAAGACTCAAGGACAAGAAGTAACAGAAGATGGAAGTAGATGTGCATGGGTTACTAGGTTTTTTAAATTTTTACTGGGACCATGTTAAAGGTGAAGTCTTGGTTATGTTCCTGCTAGTAACATACACAGTTCAGGTTTGAAAAATGTCTCTGTTAAAGCTTGTTGTAAGGGTTTTAAAAATAATGTAAACTCATAAGTGGGCTTAGGGGTTGTTTAGAAAGCAGTGTTTAGCAGGGAATAGGAGAGTACCGTCTTCATTTTTGTTATAACAGGCATGCCAACAGCATAAACTCTTTTTTTTTAAAGTGTAAACTCTTTGATGACATGATTTCTGTCTTCCCTGTTTTTTGTTCTTTAAAGTTTTCTTGTTGAGTTACTTGCTTTAACTTCCCCACTGTTGAATGCTCTGATTGATGCTAAGATTATGTCATCGTTCTCTGGCTATCCTCTTCTGTAACAATGATGAATTTAGCATAACAATAAGTAATACAGTTGGCCGTTTGTAGGTGCTGCATCCTTGGATTTAACCAATTGAGGGTTGAAAGTCTCAGAAAAATTGCATCTATATTGAACATGTACAGACTTTGATTTTCTTGTCATTATTTCCTAAACAGTACAGTTTAACAACTACTTACTTAGCACTTACATTGTATTAGCTATTATCAGTAATCTAGAAATGATTTAAAGTATAGGGGAAGATGTGCATAAGTTATATGCGAATACAGTCATGTGTCACATAATGATGGGAATACATTCTGAGGAATGCATCATTATATAATTTCATCATTGTGCAAACATTATAGAGTGGACTTACACAAACCTAGATGGGATAGCCTCTTATATACCTAGGCTGCATGGTACAACCTGTTGCTCTCAGGCTACAGACCTGTACAGTATATTACTGTACTGGATATTGTAGGCACTTCTAACACAATACTATTTGTGTACCTAAACATAGAAAAGGTACAGTAAAAATATGATAAAAAAGTTTAAAAAATGGTACACCTGTATCTGGCGTTTACCACGGATGGAGGTTTTAGGACTGAAGGTTCTTTGGGTGAGTCAGTGAAGGAGTGATGAGGGAATGTGAAGGTCTAGGACGTTACTGTGCACTATTGCAGATTTCATGAAGACTGTACACTTATGCTACACTATAAAAACATTTAAAAAATAAATTAGTCTCTACGTTCTGTAACTTTTTTTTGAAACAGTCACACGTTGTTCAGGCTGGAGTGTAGTGGTGTGATACCGGCGCTCTGCAACCTCCACCCCCCAGGTTCAAGTAATTCTTGTGCCTCAGCTTCCCGAGTAGTTGGAATTATAGGCGCCCGCTACCACGACCGGCTAATTGTTGTGTTTTTAGCAGAAATGGGGGTTTTGCCATGTTGGCCAGTCTGGTGTTGAACTCCTGACCTCAGGTGATCCACCCACCTCAGCCCCCCAAAGTGCTGGGATTGCAGGCATGAACCACTGTGCCTGGCCAGCTTATTGTAACTTTAGACTTTAAAGTTTTAAAACTTTTTGACTTTTGTAAAAATAATTAGCTTTGGCTGGGCACAGTGGCTCATGCCTGTAATTCCAGAACTTTGGGAGGCCCAGGTGGGCAGATTACCTGAGGTCAGCAGTTTGAGACCAGCCTGGCCAACATGGTGAGACCCCATCTCTACTGAAAATACAAAATTAGCTGGGCATGGTGATGTGTGCCTGTAATCTTCAGCTATATGGGAGACTGAGGCATGAGAATCACTTGCACCCAGGAGGCAGAGGTTGCAGTGCGCTGAGATCGTGCCACTGCACTCCAGCTTAGGTGACGGAGAGACTTGGTCTCAAAAAAAAAAAAGAATACTTAGCTTAAAACACAAACATACAATTGTACAAAATTGTTTTCCCTTGTTAAATCCTTATTCTAGGAGCCTTAATTTTTAATTAATTTATTTATTTTTGACTTTCATAACTTTTTGGTTAACAACATAACACATCAGCCTAGGGCCTCTTGCAGGTTCAGGATCATTATCAGTGTCTCCCACCACCAGATCTTGTCATACTAAAATGTGTTCAGGGGCAATAACATGCATGGAGCTGTCATCTGTGGTTAATGCTGCCTTCTGGAGTATCTGCTGAAGGACCCTTCAAGGCTACTTTACAGTTAACTTTTTAAAAATAGAAGTAGGAGTAAACTGTAATAATAAAAATTATAGTGTGGTATATACATAAACCAGTAACATAGTCATTTTTAAGAAATTTTTTTTTATTACTACTTTTTGTGTGTGTGACAGAGTCTTGCTCTATCGCCAGGCTGGAACACAGTGGTGAGGTCTTGGCTCACTGCAACCTCTGCCTCTCGGATTCAAGCTATTCTGCCTCAGCCTCCCAGGTAGCTGGGATTACATGCATGTGCCATTACGCCCAGCTAAGTTTTGTATTTTTAGAAGAGACGGGGTTTCACCATGTTAGGATGGTCTCGATCTCCTAACCTCGTGATCCACCCGCCTTGGTCTCCCAAAGTGCTGAGATTACAGGTGTGAGCCACCGCACCTGGCCGGTCATTTCTTATCATTATCTTATAGTCCAGTATTATGTCCTGTATATAATTGTGCTGTACTTTTATATGAATGAGAGTGCAGTAGATTTGTTGGTTTACACCATTGTTATCAGAAACATGAATAATGTATTGCACTGCAGTGTTACTACAGCTATGATGTCACTAGGTGATAGGAACTTGTCAGGTCCCTTATAATCTTACTGGACCACTATTGTGAATGTGCTGCGTTTTTGACCTAAACGTTTGTGGTGTATGACTATAGTGTCCTTTTTATATCGGACCTGAGCATTATTGTGAGGTCCTAGCACCAGTACACCAGGGATACTGAGGGGTGACTGTAGTATTTCAATCTAAAGACAAGATTATTTCTTTAAAAAAAATTTACAAAAGCAGTAATGTGCAAATTAGTAAAAATTATATCTATTTCTTGTGTGCATATGCATATTTGTATATATTCTAAAACAAATGGGCCGTACTGTGTATATTTCTGTGTGTCACATATTTTACTGCTTGTTAAGACTTAAAACGTGAGGTCACGCTAATTATTCATTGATTTCTCTATTACAGGCTAATTGAACAAGCCCCAACTCAAATGGGAGAAGAGGCAGTGAGGTGGGCAAAACTGGTCATACCTTTAGTGGTTCATTCAGCACAAAAGGTGCATTTGCGGGGAGCAACTGCTTTGGAGATGGGAATGCCATTATTGCTTCAGAAACAGCAAGAAATAGCATCTATTACGGAGCAACTTATGACTACTGTGAGTGTTCTTTTATGTAAGAATTTTCTGGATACTGCATCAGAAGGTTTTGCACTAAGCTTAAAATTCAGTCTGGGGGCCAGGTATAGTGGCTCTCACCTGTAGTCCCAATGCAGGAGGCTGAGGTGGGAGGATTGCTTGAGGCCAGGAGTTCCAGACCCATCTGGGCAACAGAGTGAGACCCATCTCTACAAAATATCTTAAAAATTAGCTGGGCATGGTGGCATGCGCCTGTAGTCTCAGATGCTTGGGAGGCTAAGGCGGGAGGATTGCTTGACCAGAAATTTGAGGCTGCAGTGAGCTATGATCTCACCACTGCATTCTAGCCTGGCTGACAGTGAGAGCCTGTCTCAAAAAAAAAAAAAAATGTGGGCATATTGGTATAGTTGCACTATGATCTAGGATTTTAGCTTTGAAATACAACATTAAGAATTGCGTAAGTTAGCATAGGCACATTGCTCATTACATAGTAGTAAGGAGGGGAGCTATCTATTGTTACTAAAATCCAGACATTTTACTTCATTCCCAATAAATAGGAAATAGGAATTGTATTTCTGAAAGAGGGAGAGCATTAACTGATTCACTCATGTTTGGGTTGTTACTGTATAATCCTAGTAGATGCAAATTTAATGTACATAAACTTACCTCGTCTCTATAGTTTTCTAGTTATTACTTGCCACAGATTTTAGGTTTTCTAACCGTTGTTCTTGTAACATATTTACTGGGCATCTGATATATGTAGTGCATTGTTGCAGGTGCTGTAAATATAGCAGTGAACAAAAGAGGCTTGATGGAGCTTATTTTCTTGTGGGAGAGATAATTAAGTACATAGTGTAGTAAGTGAAGAGCGCTAAGGAGAAGAGCAAGGACTGGAGAGTGCAGTGAGAAAGGAATGTAAGGTGGTCAGAGAAGGCAAAGGAAAGGACATTTGAACAGTGATTTGAAGGCAGAGTAGGAGTTACCCATGTGGATAATGTAGACAAGCGAACCATGAGGGCAAAAGGCCCGTCTCTAATGGTTGTGTACTTGGTTGGTGTTCCGGGAACACTGGGCAGTATGACAGTAGTGGAGTGAATTAGAGTGAGAGGAAAAGAAGGCCCAATCACATAGGACCATGGCGGGAACCATTGTAAGGATGGATTTTTTACTCTAGGTTACATGGAAAGCCATATTTGAAGGCCTTGTTTTATTTTTTGTTTTAAGAGACAAGGTCTCACTATATTAACCAAGCAGATCTTGAACTCCTGGGCTCAAGCAGTCCTCCCACTTTAGTCTCCCAAAGTTTTGGGATGACAGGCATGAGCCACCACACCCAGCCCCTAAAACCTGAAATTTTACTTGCTTAAAATGCAGAAGACTTCTTGGTAATGTTCAGTATGACAAAGTAACTAGAGTGTCTTCATAAATAGCTTTATTCTGATGAATTTATTTTTTAGTAACATATATACATATAAATTTTTTTTTTTTTTGAGACAGTTTCACGATTGTTGTCCAGGCTGGAGTGCAGTGACGCGGTCTCAGCTCACTACAGCCTCCACCTCTTGGGTTCAAGTAATTCTCCTGCCTCAGCAGGAGTAGCTGGGATTATAGGCACCTGCCACCATGCCCGATTGATATTTGTATTTTTAGTAGAGATTGGGTTTCACCATATTGGCCAGGCTGGTCTCGAACTCCTGACCTTGTGATCTACCTGCCTTGGCCTCCCGAAGTGCTGAGATTACAGGCATGGGCCACCATGCCTGACCATAAAATCCCTTTTTTTAACCCATTTATCAAACTTGCAACAAAGTATATATGAAATCTTTATATAAATTTGAGCTAAAAATTATTTCACATGTCTGTTGATTGTGAAGCTATTAATGTATTTTTTCATTATTAGTGTGAAAATATTAATACAGTGCCATTTAAACTAGTTAATGATATGCATGCTGACTTTTTTAGGGTAAAGTATATTGGTAGAAAAAAGTTGGATTGATGGATGGTAGGATGGCCAGATAGGTGATAAGATCAACATAGTAAAAGTGCTAATGGTAGAATCTGGGTGTTTGTATTAGAGCATTTACTGTAAAAACTCCTTCAGATTTGCTCTATGCTTCAGCTTTTCTTTTGGAGTTTTATGGGAGGGGTAATTTTTTTTTTTTTTTTTTTGAGATAGTCTCGCTCTGTCACCCAGGCTGAAGTGCAGTGGCACGTTCTCTGCTTTCTGCAACCTCTGCCTCCCGGGTTCAAGCAATTCTCGTGCCTTAGCCTCCAGAGTAGTAGGAATTATAGGCGCCTTCCACCACACCCAGCTAATTTTTGTATTTTTAGTAGAGATGGGATTTCACCATATTGGCCAGGCTGGTCTTGAACTCGTGACTTCAGGTGATCTGCCTGCCTTGGCCTCCCAAAGTGCTGGGATTACAGACTTGAACCACCGCACCTGGCCTTGGGTGGGGTAATATTTTTATTACGGAGAAAACTGTTTGGTTGAATCAGTTTTTGAAAATTATTCCTAGACTTTGATATTGGATTTTTTTTTCTAAGAGTCTGTTTGGTAAATTAATTGCTTTTGTTTGCAGAAATTAATCTCAGAACTCCAGAAGCTATTTATGAGTAAAAATGAGACTTACGTGTTAAAATTATGGCCTTTGTTTGTCAAACTACTTGGAAGGGTAAGTGCCCAGTTAATGAACAGTCCACAATTTTTACATGCTGGACTCTTTCTTACCTTTTCTTTGTACAGTTGATGCTCATTATTTCCTTTGTACAGCTGATGCTCATTATTTCATGCTTACTCACTAAAATTTATTTGTAAATCTGAAATCAGTACTTGCAGTGCTTTTGCCATCATTTGTAGACACCCAGGGTGGCAAAGAATTGGAGTCACAACGTGCATGTTTCCAGCTGAGGTCAAGCAAGGTTACGCTCTGCCTTTTTGTTTTAGTTCTCATACCTTAAACAGGTGTCCTTTTTATATTCCATGTAATGCCACATTTTTCACTTTTCTGTGCTTTTCCTGGTGGTTTTACTGTTTAAATTTGGGACCCAAAGCCTGGGTCCAGGTGCTGTCTAGTTTGTGTTCCTAAGCAAAGGAAGGCTGTGATATACCCAAGAGTGAAAATAAACTTTGTTCAGGCATGATTTATAGAGCTACTGGCTGTGAATTTGATGTTAGTGATTCAGTAATATAAAATACCTTCTAATAGATAGATGTTAAACAGGTTATATATTGAACAGCTGACAAAAGTGTGTCCATAGACTCAAAGAAATTTAACTCTGTATTTCCCATGGGAGTGATTGCTCAGTATTTGCTAATTTAGTGTTCCAGGCTATTTTATATAATAGAAAACCATAACTACTATGAATAATGAGAGAGAATCAACTGTATGTTCAATGATTAAGCAGGTTTTAGGTAGTAGGGGGTGTGCTGCTTTTATTGTGTTCTAACCATTTGTAAATGAACAATTCAATGGCATTAAATCTATTCATAATGTTGTAAGCATCACCACTATCTATACCCAAAACTTGTGCATCATCCCCAACAAAAACTGTACCCATTAATCAGTAAACTCCCTCTGCCCTCCTCCCCTACTCAGACATCACCCTTTGGTAATATCTGTTCTACTTTCTGTCTCTGCAAATTTGCTTATTCTAGGTACCTCATAAAAGTGAAATTATAACATATTTGCTCCTCTGTGTCTGGCTTATTTCACTAAGCATAAAGTTTTTTTATTTTTTTTGAGACAGAGTTTCACTCTTGTCACCCAGGCTGGAGTGCAATGGCGTGATCTCAGCTCACTGCAACCTCTGCCTTGCGGGTTCAAGCAATTCTCCTGCCTCAGCCTCCTGAGTAGCTGGGACTACAGGCATGTGCCACTATGCCCGGCTAATTTTTGTGTTTTTAGTAGAGACAGGAAGGATTTCACCATTTTGGCCAGGATGGTCTTGATCTCCTGACCTCGTGATCTGCCCACCTTGGCCTCCCAAGGTGCTGGGATTACAGGCATGCGCCACTGTGCCTGGCAGCATAAAGTTTTTAAGATTGATCCATGTCATAACATATATCAAAGTTGCATTCTTGGGCTGAGTGATTGTATGTAACACATTTTGTTTATCTGTTGAGAGACATTTAGGTTGTTTCTACCTTTTGGTTATTGTGAATAATGTTGCTGTAAACACCAGTGTACAAATCTGTCGGAGTTCCCGCTTTCAGTTTTTTGGGTATATACTTAAGAGTGGAATTGCCTGGTTATGTAGTAGTTCTGTGTTGAATTTTTTGAGAAAGCCCCAAACTCTTTTTTTGAGACAAGATCTGGCTCTGTCTGTCACCCAGGCTGGAGTGCAGTGGCATAACCTCGCTGACTTCAACCTGTCTCCCAGGCTCAAACCATCCTCCCACCTCAGCCTCCCAATTACCTGGGACTACCACCCTGCCCAGCTGAATTTTTTTTTTTTTTTTTTCCGTATTTTTTGTAGAGATGGGATTTTGCCATGCTGCTCAGGCTGGTTTCCAACTCAAGTGATCCGCTCGCCTCAGCCTCCAAAATTGCTGGATTACAGGCATGAGCCACTTGGACCAGCCAGCACCAAACTCTTCTGTAGCAGCTGCACCATTTTACATTCCCACCAGTAATGCACTAGGGTTTCACTTTCTTAACATCCTCACCAACACTTTTTATTTTCCTTTTTTTTTTGATAGCCATTCTAGTGAATGTGAAGTGGGATTGATTTGGTATAGATTTGCATTTCTCTGGTTACTAGTGATGTTGAACATCTTTTCACTTGGTTCTTGGCTGTTTAATTGTCTGTGGAGAAATGTCTAAGTCCTTGGCCCATTTTTGAATAGGTTTGAGTTTTTGTTGAGTTGTAGTTCTTTGTATGTTTTGATATTCATCCCTTATCAGTTATGTGATTTGCAAATATTTGTTTCCATTCTGTAGGTTCTCTTTTGCTTTCTTGGTAATATCCATTGCACAGTTTTTAATTTTGGTATATTATGTATATTTTTTGTTATTGCTCGTACTTGACATCATATTCATGAAGTTGTTGTCAAATCCAATGTCATTTTTGTTTCCCAATGCGTTCTTGTAAGAATTTTCCAGTTTTAGATCTTGAATGTAGATGTTTGAACCATTTTGAGTGAATATTTGGATATGGTGTAAGGTGAGTCCAGGTTCATCCTTTTGCGTGTAGATGTTCAGATTCCTCAGTACCATTTATTGAAAAGGTTGTTTTATTTAAATCCTTTTGGTACCCGTTTTTTTTTTTTTTTTTTTTTTTTTTTTTTGAGACAGTCTTACTCTGTTGCCAAGGCTGAAGTGCAGTGGCGTGATCTCAGCTCAGTGCAACCTCTGCCTCCTGGGTTCAAGCAATTCTCCTGCCTCAGTCTCCCAGGTAGCTGGGATTACAGGTGCCCACCACCATGCTCGGCTAATTTTTTTTTCTTTTTTGTATTTTTATTAGAGATGGGGTTTTACCACGTTGGCCAGGCTGGTCTCGAACTTCTGAGCTCAAGTGATCCACCCGCCTCGACCTCCCAAAGTGCTGGGATTACAGGCGTGAGCCACCGCGCCTGGCCTGTGGTACCCTTTTGAAAATCAATTGAACACAGGTGCAAAGATTTATATCCAAGCTCAGTATTCTGTGCTGTTGGTGTGTATGGCCTTATGCAGTTACCGTATGTATTAATTACTGTAGCATTATACTAAGTTTGGAAGTCAGTGTGAGTTGTCTGGTTTTCTTATTTTTCAGAATTGTTTTGGCTTTTATTTTTATTTATTTATTTATTTTTTTTGAGCTGGAGACTCTCCCTGTCGCCCAGACTGGAGTGCAGTGGCGTGATCTAAGCTTACTGCAACCTCCGCCTCCTGGGTTCAAGCGATTTTCCTGCCTCAGCCTCCTGAGTAGCTGGGACTGCATTTGCACGCCACCACACCTGGCTGAATTTTTGTATTTTTAGTAGAGATGGTGTTTCACCATATTGACCAGGCTGGTCTCGAACTCCTGACCTTGTAATCTGCCGGCCTTGGCCTCCCAAAGTGTTGGGATTACTCCTGTGAGCATGCCGGCTGTTTTGGCTTTTTGAGGCTCTTTGCAATTCCGTGTTAATTTGATGATAGACTTCTTTATCTGTGAAAAAGGCAGTTGAAATCATGGTAGGGATTGTGATGAATCTGCATATAATGCCTTGAATAGTTAGCATTTCATTGATGTTAAGTCTTTCTACCCATGAGCAGATGTCTTTCTATTTGTTTAGGCTTTTTTTTTTTTTTTTTTTTTTTTGGGACAGTCTTTCTGGCTATAGTGCTGTGGCGCAGTCTTGGCTCACTGCAACCTCAGCCTACTGGGTTCAAGTGATTCTCCTGCCTTGGCCTCCCAAGTAGCTGGGATTATAGGCGCCTGCTACCATGCCTGGCTCATTTTTGTATTTTTAGTAGAGACAGGATTTTACCACGTTGGCCAGGCTGGTCTTGAACTCATGACCGAAAGCAATCCACCTGCCTTGGCCTTTCAGAGTGCTGAGATTACAGGAGTCGGCCGCTGTGCCAGGCCTAGGTCTTTAATTTCTTTCAGCAGTGCTTTGTAGTTTTCATCTTGTGTCTAACTTCTTGGGCTAGATCTGTTACGAAGTATTTCCTTTAGCTCTTGTAGCTAACTTGTGTGTTTTTTTGTTTTCTAATCCATTTTTTATTTTATTTTATTTTTATTTTTATTTTTTGAGATGGAGTCTCGCTCTGTCGCCCAGGCTGGAATGCAGTGGTGCGATCTCAGCTCACTGCAAGCTCCGCCTCCTGGCTTCACGCCATTCGCCTGCCTCAGCCTCCCGAGTTGCTGGGACTACAGGCGCCTGCCACCACGCCCAGCTAATTTTTTGTATTTTTAGTAGAGACGGGGTTTCACCATGTTAGCCAGGATGGTCTCGATCTCCTGACCTCATGATCCGCCCGTCTCGGCCTCCCAAAGTACTGGAATTACAGGCATGAGTCACCGTGCCCGGCCTTCCATTTTTTTTTTTTTGTTACTGGTTTATAGTGTGTTAAGATCGTATGTGGTTTATAGCCTGTTCGGAGCATTAGTGTTTATGTAATTTTTTATTTGTGATGCATTACTTGTCATTTTTCCATTTTGTACTTTATTTTCCTTTTTTTCTTTTTGAGACAGAGTTTCACGCTTGTTGCCCAGGCTAGAGTGCAAGCATGATAACTGCAACCTCGGTCTCCTGGGTTCAAGTGATTCTCCTGTCTCAGCCTACCGACTAGCTTGGGATTACAGGCACGTGCCACCACGCCTTTCTGATTTTTGTGTTTTTAGTAGAGAAGGGATTTCTCCATATTGGTCAGGTTGGTCTCGAACTCCTGACCTTAGGTGATCCACCTGCCTTGACCGCCCAAAGTGCTAGGATTACAGGTGTGAGCCACCGTGCCTGGCCTATTTTTTTTTTCCTCCTGAGCTCATGTTTCTTTTTGTTTAATAGTTTTCTCATTTAAATCTTACATAATATTTGGAAGTAATTCAGAAGCTATCCGGTTTTCTGCTGGCTGTGGTGGCTCATGTCTGCAATCCCAGCACTTTGGGAGGCTGAGGCAGGTGGGTCATTTGAGGTCAGGAGTTAGACACCAGCCTGGCCAGCATGGCAAAACCTTGTCTCTACTAAAAATATAAAAATTAGGCCGGTCCTGGTGGCTCACTCCTGTAATCCCAGCACTTTGGGAGGCCAAGGTGGACGGATCACCCTGAGTTCTGGAGTTCGAGACCAGCCTGACCAGCATGGTGAAACACTGCCTCAACTAAAAATACAATAATTAGCTAGGCATGGTGGCATGCACCTGTAATCCCAGCTACTTGGGAGGCTGAGGCAGGAGAATCGCTTAAACCTAGGAGGCAGAGGTTGCAGTGAGCTGAGATCCAGCCATTGCACTCTAGCCTGGGTGACAGAGCAAGACTCCCATTGGAAACAAAACAAAACAAAACAAAAATTAACTGGGCGTGGTAGTATTAGCCAGTAATCCCAGCTACTTGGGAGGCTGAGGCAGGAGAATCGCTTGAACCCAGGAGATGAAGGCTGCAGTGAGCCGAAATAGCACCACTGCACTGTAGCCTGGGCGGCAGAGTGAGACTCCCTCTCAAAAAAAAAGAAACCTTATTCAGTTTTCTTGATTTTTATCTCACTTTTACTATTTTTTATTAGCAGATACTGCTGTTTTTTAAAAACGTTTCTTTTACAGCCATGAAATTAGATGTTTCCTTAATTTTCCTTTCAGTTTGAAAGCTTATTTTTATTATTTTCAGGGTTCAACACCTTTTTTTCTCTAATTCTTTAATATAAACGTATATTTTGTTTGGTATTGCTTTGATAAAGTTTGGGATTTATCTACTCTCCTAATTTTCTCTAACGTTTTAGAAGTGTTCTGTGTTACGCATTATCTGCTTCTTCAAACTTTATATATTTTGTGGTCTTGAGTTTGGAATGTGTGTTTAAAGTTTATTAAATTCCTAAGACTTTTAACATATGTAACATTTAACACATCTCTTTATGTTTGTGAATAATTTGTCTTTTGTCTCCCCATTAGATTATGAAATCCTAAGAGCATAAGTGAATGAATAAAGGAATGATAGCAATTGTTCTGTTTCATGCAGATAAATAACTTCTTAATGATTTTTCCCTTTTTTAGACCTTGCATCGAAGTGGGAGTTTCATCAATTCTCTGTTGCAACTAGAAGAACTTGGATTTCGTAGTGGAGCTCCCATGATTAAAAAAATAGCTTTTATTGCTTGGAAGAGTTTAATAGATAATTTTGCTTTGAATCCAGGTAAGTAATATTTTAACAATTTTTATTTTCTATGAATTCATTTTGCTTAAAGCAAGATACATGAAATTTTCTGTTTTTTTGGATTTTAAGTTGAAATTAAGCTACTACTGAATTGTTTTCATTTTAAGGGAACAGTAATAAATTTGTACTGAAAATAGAATTCACATACTAGGCATTGAAAATCACAAATATAAAGTCTGTTTTACAGTATTTCAAAACTGAACAAAGGGAAAATAACTTATTTGTGACTTCCTATTTTATTTTATTTTATTTTATTTTATTTTATTTTTTTGAGACAGAGTGTCGCTCTTGCCCAGGCTGGAGTGCAGTGGTGGGATCTTGGCTCACTGCAACCCCTGCCTCCCAGGTTCAAGCGATTCTCCTGCCTCAGCTTCCCGAGTAGCTGGGATTACAGATGCCCACCACCACACCCGGCTAATATTTGTATTTTTAGTAGAGACAGGGTTTCGCTATGTTGGCCAGGCTGGTCTTGAACTCCTGACCTCAAGTGATCCACCCGCCTTGGCCTCCCAAATGCTGGGATTACAGGTGTGAGCCCTTTCACCCAGCCTATTTGTAGTTTTCTTACATGTTAGCCCTGAGTTGAATGCTTCATGTATATTTTATTTAATCATCACAATAGACCTGAGATGTAATTATTAATCACTATTTTAGAGAGATTGAGTAATTTTCCAGAGGTCACATAGCCAGTAGATGATAGGAAACAGTTGTGATTTCCATGGAATAAAAATATCAGTGATTGATGATGGCCTTATTTCTTTCAGGATTTCTAGAAGAGTACCTAATAGTGGTTTAATATTGATATTTGGAAGTCACTCTTTTTGATTTACTACTTTAACCTTACCTTCTTATTGTCGAGCGGAGTTTTCTGATAATATATTCACAAGAAAGAATATTTAGCCCAAAACTGGGTTAGTATGAGTACTTAACTAGGTGGTAGTTAATCTTAGATTTAATTAATACTGTGTGTTTACAAGAACTGCTAAGTAATATTGAGTTGTTATCCTGTATTTTTCCTGCCAAAGACCATTATTTATCTCATTTCTTCCTCCTTTTAATATGTTTTGTATTGTGATTATTTGCATTAACTGTAATTACATTTTTTGTTGTTGAAACGGAGTCGGAGTCTCGCTCTGTCGCCCAGGCTGGAGTGCAGTGACGCAATCTCAGCTTACTGCGAGCTCCGCCTCCCAGGTTCACGCTATTCTCCTGCCTCAGCCTCCCGAGTAACTGGGACTACAGGCGCCCGCCACCGTGCCTGGCTAATTTTTTGTATTTTTAGTAGAGACGGGATTTCACGTGTTAGCCAGGATGGTCTCCATCTCCTTACCTTGTGATCCGCCTGCTTCGGTCTCCCAAAGTGCTGGGATTACAGGCAAGAGCCACTGCTCCCAGCCCTTTAATTACTTTTATTTAAAATACTGGTACATACGTTTTGGGGGTATAGGTTGTTTTTTTTTTTTTCTTTTTTTCTCTCTTAGGGTCTTACCCTGTCACCCAGGCTGGAGTGCAGTGGCATGATCATGGCTGACTGCAGACTTGACCTCCTGGGCTCTAGTGATCCTCCCACCTCAGTCCCCCAGGTAGCTGGGACTACAGGCGTGTGCCACCATGTCTGGCTAATTTTTGTATTTTTTGTAGAGGTGGGATTTGACCATGTTGCTTAGGCTACTGTCAAACTCCTGGACTCAAGTGATCTACCTACCTCAGCCTTCCAAAGTGTTAGGATTGCAGGTGTGAGCCACTGTGCTCAGTCTACTATAATTTTTAATTGAAATTGTAGCTTATTTTTATGTTTATGAGCTGGCATGTATTTGGGTCTAACTGTAAACCCAGAAGTAATGTTTGGGACTACAATCTTTCGGAATTAAGTTAAAGCGTAAAATAAGAGTAGTTTAAAGAGGGTAAGTTAAAAATAAGTTCAGAGCTAGGGAATCCACGACTGATACTGTGGATCCAGGAAGTCATCCAGGAATCAGATGACCGTTTTTGCTCTGCCATCTTCGATTTGTCTTAGTTACAGACAGGAAGGAGGGAAGGTAGAAGAGCAGGAAAGACTTCTTCACAGCTGAGTCACCTATACCTAGAAATAACCTTCTAAGAATCTTATATACACATCCACTTAAATTTTACTGGGTAGAATGGCTCAATAGCTGACTAGAAAAAGTAGTCAAAAACTGGGCACCCATCACTGTCCTGTGTAAAATCAGATTTTGTAATTAAAGGAGATTGGTTTATTGCATGGCAATTAATCTTTGCTACTGTAGAGATATTATTATGGAGCTCTTCTCATAAACAGAATAGAGGCCAGGCCTGGTGGCTCACGCCTGTAATCCCAGCAGTTTGAGAGGTGGGCAGATCACCTGAGTTCTGGGATTAGAGAGAAGCCTGACAAACATGGAGAAACCCCGTCTCTACTAAAAATACAAAATTGGCCGGACATGGTGGCACATGCCTGTAATCCCAGCTACTTGGGAGGCTGAGGCAGGAGAATTGCTTGAACCCGGGAGGAGGAGGAGGCTGCAGTGAGCCGAGATGGCCCCATTGCACTCCAGCCTGGGCAACAAGAGTGAAACTCCGTCTCTGAATGAATGAATGAACGAACGAACGAACGAAAAGAATAGGGGCCCCCAAAAAGTAAGTGTCTTGGACTGGATAACTTGTTCATACAGTGATCTGCCTTTATTTTCTTATAGAACTGTTAATTGAAATAGTTAAATGGCAGAGTAGTTGTAACAGACATTGTTGAGTGCCATTCTACCAAATACATGGCCTGACTGAATCCTTTCCAAGTCTGTTTGTTTGTTTATTCGGGACGGAGTCTCACTCTGTTGCCCGGCCTGGAGTGCAGTGGCACGATCTCAGCTTACTGCAACCTCTGCCTGCCTTCTGGGTTCAAGCGATTCTCCTGCCTTAGCCTCCTGAGTAGCTGGTATTACAGGAGCCCACTGCCACGGCCACCTAACCTTTTTGTAATTTTAGTAGAGACAGGATTTCACCATGTTGGCCAGGCTGGTTTCGAACTCCTGACCTCAAGTGGACCTGCCCTCCTCATCCTCCCAAAGTGCTAGGATTATAGGCGTGAGCCACCATGCCCAACCCTTTTAAGGTCTTTTTGACAAGTTATTTTAGCACAGACTATGTCTTAATTTTTCATATCCCTAGTCTTACTCATTTGGCATAAATGTTTTGTCTGAAGATTGGATTTAATTTCTATGCTGAATTTTAACAATATGATTATTGTTAAGATAGGGCAGTCCTGAATCTGAATCTATTTAGATTTCAAAAATGTATTCAATCAATGGCCCCAGTAGTAATGATTTTGATGGAATATATTAGTAATTGATTTTTAAAATGATAGCCTTTTTTGACATAATGTAAACATGCTTCTGTTTCTTTGTCAAATGGGGGTAATGAGAATGCTAAAGCAACTAGGACAGTATTTCTCAAAGTTTTGGCATTTTGTGCTGGATAATTTGTTTTTCGGGACTGTCCTGTGTGTTGAAGTTTAGTAGTGTCCCTAGTGATCTACCCATAAGATGTGAGTAGCATCCCCTCATTTGTAACCAACCTAAAGTATTTCCTGGTGGGAAATTGCCCCTGGCACACAGTCTCTAATAAGTACTACTTATTTGTTTTAAAATACATTTTGCCTTATTGAGTGTTTTGGTTCAGCAGTACTACAGTTTATGAAAATGCAAGTTTTGGGTAGAGCAAGGACATCCTGAGGATTATTTTTTTAAAAAATATTTTAAAATCTGCTCTCTTGCTGTGATGAAAGACTATTGCATAGCTAATGTTGGAGTTAATCTTTAGCTTGGATGTCTCTTTACCTGTGTGCTTATTTTCTTTTAAGATATACTGTGTAGTGCAAAAAGACTCAAGTTGTTAATGCAGCCTTTGAGTTCAATCCATGTGAGAACAGAAACTCTAGCATTAACAAAACTAGAAGTCTGGTGGTATTTACTGATGAGACTTGGACCTCATCTTCCTGCTAATTTTGAACAGGTAACATTACAAGTGTTGACTATAGCACTTTATGTTTTTGTTAATGTGTTCTTAAGTTCTTACCAATTTACTCTTTTAGTGTTATTTTTGCTATTTGTTAGCAGACTAGAACATATAAAAGATCTTTCACTTGACTGGCAGATAACTTAAATTCATTTCCCACAGGGATATTGTTCAATTGCTTGAAATGGAGCCCCTTTACCTGAAATGTTTTTATTTATTTATTTATTTTGAGACAGAGTCTTGTTCTGTTGCCCAGGCTGGAGTGCAGTGGGGCCCATCTTGGCTCACTGCAACCCCCACCTCCTGGGTTCAAGTGATTCTCCTGCGTCAGCCTCCCGAGTAGCTGGGACTACAGGCACATGACCATACCTGGCTGATTTTTTGTATTTTTTAGTATAGACAGGGTTTCACCATGGAGGCCAGGCTGGTCTCGCACTCCTGGCCTCAAATGATCCGCCCACCCCAGCCTCCCCAAGTGCTGGCTTACAGGCATGAGCCATCACCTGGCCCTGAAATGTTTTTAAATCAGCAAGTACTCAAATACTCATTCTCACTCTACAAGCATTATGATTTTAAAAAGAGACTTTTTTCCCCTAGAGGATTTGGAATATGATTGAGAAGAAAACCAGCATCAGTGAAATAGAAATCAGCCGGGCATGGTGGCTCACACCTGTAATCCTAGCACTTTGGGAGGCAGAGGCAGGTGGATTGCCTGAGCTCAGGAGTTCGAGACCAGCCTGGGCAACATGTTGAGACCCCGTGTCTACTAAAATACAAAAAATTAGCCAGGTGTGGTGGCATGTGCCTGAAGTCTCAGCTACTTGGGAGGCTGAGGAGAATTGCTTGAACCCAGGAGTTGGAGGTTGCAGTGAGCTGAGATCACACCACTGCACTCCAGCCCAGGCAACAGAGTGAGACTCCATCTCAAAAAAAAAAAAAATGAGAAATCAAGTGTTACACTGGGTAGGTATAAGGTTGGACCAGTTATTTTTTGTTCCTCTGTTTTCTAGGCTGCATAGTGATAACCAGTGATTTAATCCTATTTGTAGGATTCTTTTTGATTGTTACACAATGATTTTATGAATTCTTCAGGATTTGCATATCCTTACTGGTATTTAGACATAAAGTTTAATCTTACCTAAACCTTTTGGGTTTTTGCAATTATTTCCATCCTTGGCTTTTGAATTTTTTTTTTTTTTTTTGAGATGGAGTCTTGCTCTGTCACCCAGGCTGGAGTGCAGTGGCACAATCTCGGCTCACTGCAAGCTCCACCTCCCGGGTTCATGCCATTCTCCTGCCTCAGCCTCCAGAGTAGCTGGGACTACAGGCGCCCGCCACCACGACCGGCTAATTTTTTTGTGTTTTTAGTAGAGACAGGGTTTTACTGTGTTAGCCAGGATGGTCTTGATCTCCTGACTTCGTGGTCCGCCTGCCTCGGCCTCCCAAAGTGCTGGGATTACAGGCGTGAGCCACGGCGCCCGGCCTGGTTTTTGAATTTTTTTACAGTTAAAAGGAGCAGCTCTGCTAACATCTTTTTCATTTCTTCACTTATTTTGGATTTGGGGGATATATTTTACTTACGCATCTATAGTCCTTATGTTTTATGTAAATAGCTCCATAGCAGGGAATGCATTCTTGGAAAAGAGGACTTATGCTTAAGCCATTTTTATTCAGTTCTTAATTTTTTAATATATTAAGAGCTTTAAATTTTTTTTTTTTTTTTTGAGACGGAGTCTTGCTCTGTCGCCCATGCTGGAGTGCGGTGGCGTGATCTCGGCTCACGGCAAGCTCTGCCTCCCGGGTTTACGCCATTCTCCTGCCTCAGCCTCCAGAGTAGCTGGGACTACAGGCGCTCGCCACCTCACCCGGCTAGTTTTTCGTATTTTTTAGTAGAGACAGGGTTTCACCGTGTTAGGCAGGATGGTCTCGATCTCCTGACCTCGTGATCCGCCCGTCTTGGCCTCCCAAAGTGCTGGGATTACAGGCTTGAGCCACCGTGCCCAGCCTAGAGTTTTAAATTTTATATAACATGAAATAATTGAAGATGGGTATTGTCAGTAATGTAATTTGGATCATAATGAATTTTCCAAATTCTACCATTTTAAGGGTCCAATAGGCTAATCCTTTGCATTTATCCAATACATTAATTGGAATAATTTATTTGGTAACTACAGGTGACTGGTACTAGGATGATGTTCCAGAGTTTTAAAAAGTTAAAATTAGTCTACCAATAATGTATACAATTCAGATGTTTATATAAACAAGTTTAGGTAATACACATTTAGGGCAAATACAATTGTAATAAAATGTTCATATTTTTTCCAAATTTCATTTTTTAGCCTGTTTGTGCATGGAAACGATCTGTAAAATGGAATATATTAAGGCTCCATTTAATGAAATTTATATTATGTGAGGCTTTTAGAAACTGTGACAGATGTATAGTTTATAGATCCATGTTTTCTCTTCTTTTACCCCATAGGTTTGTGTGCCTCTGATTCAAAGTACAATAAGCATTGATTCTAATGCCTCACCTCAAGGCAATTCATGTCATGTAGCTACATCTCCAGGTTTAAATCCTATGACTCCTGTACACAAAGGTAAGAGGTAGATGTTGTTTTTTGCTTTTTTAATCAGGCTTTGTTGACCTAGAGCCATAGTTTTGAAGTAGGAAATAAAATAAGCTTTGAGAGGTTTTACTCAGTGTTTTTCGTATGAAATGAAGCACTTCATAATTTTTTTTTTTTTTTTGAGACGGAGTCTTGCTCTGTCGCCCAGGCTGGAGTGCAGTGGCCGGATCTCAGCTCACTGCAAGCTCCGCCTCCCGGGTTTACGCCATTCTCCTGCCTCAGCCTCCCGAGTAGCTGGGACTACAGGCGCCGGCCACCTCGCCCGGCTAGTTTTTTTTGCATTTTTTAGTAGAGACAGGGTTTCACTGTGTTAGCCAGGATGGTCTCGATCTCCTGACCTCGTGATCCGCCCGTCTCGGCCTCCCAAAGTGCTGGGATTACAGGCTTGAGCCACCGCGCCCAGCCAGCACTTCATAATTTTTAGATTCGTTACCAAAAAATCCATTATGTCTTCCTGGTTTTTTTTTTGTTTGTTTTGTTTCTATGTTACTGAGTACTGTTGTAAGCATGTAGTTGTGGTTAGAAAAGACATTTTCAGTACATTATATGAGGTACATTAGAAAAAAAGCCTCAGAGCAGCTAACATGAAAGTCTGTTGGTTTTAGAACCAGAATCTTAGCGCTGTTAAAAACAACACATCGGCTGGGCGAGGTGACTCATGCCTGTAACCCTAGCACTTTGGGAGGCCAAGGCCAGCAGATCACTTGAGGTCAGGCGTTTGAGACCAGCCTGGCCAACACGGTGAAACCCCGTCATCTCTACCAAAAATACAAAAATTAGCCGGACATTGTGGTGGGCGCCTGTAAGCCCAGGTACGTGGGAGGCTGTGGCAGGAGAATCGCTTGAACCCTGGAAGGCGGAGGTTGCAGTGAGCCAAGATCATGCCACTGCACTCCAGCCTGGGCAACAGAGGGAGACTCAGTCTCAAAACAAAAACAACACTTCAGCCAGGTGCAGTGGCACGCACCTGCAATCTCAGCACTTGGGAAGGCTGAGGCGGGAGGATCACTTGAAGCCAGGAGTTCGATACTGCCTGTGCTACATAGTGAGACCCTGTCTCTACAAAAAATAAAAAAATTAGCGGAGCACAGTGACATCCATCCATCTGTAGTTACGGCTACTTGGAATACTGATGGGAGAATTGCTTGAGCCCAGGAGTTTGAGATTTTAGTGAACTATGGTTATACCACTGCACTGCAGCCTTGACAGTACAATGAGACTGTCTCAAAAAAAATCTTAGCACTTAAAAAGTGTCTATGTATATCATTGAAAGACAGTTATTTCATATGTATTATTTTATATTTGCCATCTGAGTCTTAAAAATTTATGTTACAGAATACCTGCATGTTAATATTTCAAGATATGGATTAATGCCTGAGACATTTAAACTCTGTTTTTAAAAGTTTCATTGAAATGAAATATATGCATTTGGGTAGCTAATATAAAATGAGCTTGTATGACTTACCCTTTTTTTTTTCTTAAAGGTGCTTCCTCCCCATATGGAGCCCCGGGAACTCCCCGAATGAACCTGAGTTCGAATTTAGGTGGAATGGCCACAATCCCTTCCATTCAACTTTTGGGACTTGAAATGTTGCTTCATTTCTTGTTGGGTCCAGAAGCCTTGAGTTTTGCTAAGCAAAATAAACTTGTGCTGAGCTTAGGTATTTCAATATTTTAAGAATAATTTTAATTACTAAAACAGTCCAGGACTTACTGCATTGGGGTGAGGAGAAGTGTTATTTTTTCACAGCCAAAATATTTTATAGTTGTGTATGAAATAAATATGAATCTTTTTTTATAGAAAACACACCTACTTAATAGATGTTTTAAAGTTTTATAGTGAGAAATGTATTTCGTAAATCTGTTGTTTTACATAATTATCTTTTATTCTCCCCCTTTCAGAGCCACTGGATCATCCCTTAATCAGCAGCCCTTCTTTTTTTTCCAAACATGCAAATACACTTATCACTGCTGTTCATGATAGCTTTGTTGCAGTTGGAAAAGATGCCCCCGGTAAGAGAATTTGATTTATTATTTGCTCAAATGTGTGTTTAAAAAGAAAAAATAGGCCAGTCACAGTACCTCACACCTGTAATCCCAGCATTTTGGGAGGCCAAGGTGAGTGGATCACTTGAGCTCAGTTGTTTGAGACCAGCCTAGGCAACATGACAAAACCCTGTCTCTACAAAACACGCAAAAACTAGGTGGGCGTGTTGTTACCTGTAGGGAGGCAGAGGCATGAGAATTGCTTGAGCCCAGGAGGTGGAGGTTACAGTGACCAAGATTATGCCACTGTACTCCAGCCTGGGTGATAGAGCAAGACTCAGTATTAAAAAATAAAAAATAAGATAAAATAGAAAATATTTCTATGGTGCCACCTACTGGCCAGATTGTGCAAGAACTTTACATACATTCATTTAATTTTGGCAGTAACTGTCCATGTTAGTTCATTTTACAAATGAGGAAACTGGGTAATACAGGAAATACATAAGTTGTGCGAAGTCGCTTATACGTGGTAATACTGTGTCAGGCTCTATGGCTTTAGTATCTGTACCTAAACTTCTGTGTTATATGGCCTATCAAGTAATGAGGAAAGGAAATTTCAAAAATTGTTTGCTGTTGGAACTGGTTGGAAAAAGAATCACAGTGAATCACATAATTTTTTTTCTGTTGGTTGTGAGATATCCTTCTGAATCTCTGTGAACAATCTCTCCCTCAAAAGTAGTGGGCATTCAATTCAGAAAAGAAAGATAAAAAAAGATGAAGCAATTACCCTTAGTTATACAATTCAGTGTTAACGTGTTTTAGTTGTTTTAAGGAACACATTTATGGCTGGACATGGTAGCTCATGCCTGTAACCCTAGCACTTTGGGAGGCTAAGGTGGGAGGTTTGCTTGAGGCAGATGTTGTGACCAGCCTGGGAAATGTAGTGAGAATGCTGTCTTTACAAAAATAAAATAATAATAATAATAATTAGATGGGGGTAGTGGTATGTACCTATAGTCCTAGCTGCTTGGTAGACTGATGTGGGAAGACTGCTTGAGCCCAGGTTGTTGAGATGACAGTGAGCTATGATTGTGCTACTGTACTCCAGCCTGGACAGAGCGAGACCCTATCTCAAAAAATAAACATATTTAGTTTCTACAAACAAAAACAAAGTGATAGTGTTTTATAAATTTACTACAGGGCTGAATATCGTGAGGAAAATTAAATATTGTTCAATTTATTTCTTTAGTGTAAGGAAGTAAAGGGAGAGTGTTAGTCATAGTACATAGTCATGTACTTCATTTAAAATACTCAATTTTATTTTGTTTGACAGATGTGGTTGTCAGTGCTATCTGGAAGGAGCTAATTAGCTTGGTGAAGTCAGTTACTGAATCAGGTAAGCACTATTAACACTGATCAAATGATATTTTTTTGAAACAGGTGGTGATCAGATGATTTTTTTAGCATCCAGTGAATTATTTGGCAGTACATAAAATGTATTTTAAAAGTATTTCTTGTATTACCATAGCTTCCAGGCTTTAATTTATAGTTAATGCTTGAACAACACTGCGGTTAGGTGTGCTGACCCACCATATGGTCGAAAGTCTACATATAACTTTTGACTCCCCGAGAACTTAACTACTGATAGCCTACTATTGGGGTTGGAAGCCTTGCTGATAACATAAATAGCTGATGAACACATATTTGTATGTTATGTGCATTATATGCTGTGTTCTGTGTTCATTAGCAATATAGTAAATTAGAGAAAAGAATATTAGGAAAATCATAAGAAAACACAGTCATTTAGTGGAACCAGGTTATATCCTTGTCTTTACGTTGAGTACACTAAGGAGGGAAGAGGAGGGGTAGAACTTGCTGTTTCCGGGATGGAAGAAAATCTGAATATGAGTGGACTCATGCCGTCCAAACCCGTGTTGTTCAAGGGTCAACTGTACTTACTATTGTTGATTTAGAAAAAAATAAATTTTTACAGCTCTCTGTATAGTCATCTCTAAAATTACATGCTTAGAAATACACCCTTCTAGCCGGGTGCGGTGGCTTATGCCCGTAATCCCAGCACTTTGGGAGGCCAAGGCGGGCGGATCACCTGAGGTCAGGAGTTTCAGACCATTCTGACCAACATGGAGAAACCCCGCCTCTACTAAAAATACGAAATTAGCCAGGCATGGTGGTGCATGCCTGTAATCCCCAGCTACGTAGGAGGCTGAGGCAGGAGAATCGCTTGAGCCCGGGAGGCGGAGATGGCGCCATTGCACTCCAGCCTGGGTAACAAGAGTGAAACTCCTTCCAAAAAAAAAAAAAAAGAAATACACTGTTCTCGGCTGGGCATGGTGACTCACGCCTGTAATCCCAACACTTTGGGAAATTGAGATGGGTGGAGTTTGGCACAACATCGTGCCCCTGTACCCCAGCTTGGGTGACAGAGCAAGACAGCTCAAAACAAACAAACAAACAAAAAAAACTATATCCTCCTTTTTGTTTTTTGATAGGTAACAAAAAAGAGAAACCAGGTTCTGAAGTTTTGACTCTCTTATTAAAGTCTTTGGAAAGCATAGTAAAGTCTGAAGTATTTCCTGTATCAAAAACGTTGGTAAGTATAATACCCATATGTTGGACTTTAAAAACCATTTTCGGAAGTTAAATTTTATATCGAAGATAGTTTGGGAAGACATTTTTTATATCAAGCATTCACCAGCAGTTTAGTCCTGTTGCAGTAAGTGCCATTCTATTAACTATAGAGTCATTCGAAACCTTTTTAATAAAGTGACTATAACAACAGCCACTAAAGTCTTCAATGTGATAACAAAAAAAATACCTGCCGTACAGAGAAAAACTAGGGTAAAGGACATGAAACTTGAAGTGAAGAAACTCAAATGTCCTTTAATTTTACGACAAGATTGCTGAAAACCACTAATAGTGAGCTGGTACTTTGTTCTAAATTTGTTTCTAACCAAGAGAATGACTTTGGTATTAAAACACTTTTTTTTTTAACCCGTGTAGTACAGGAAGAAAAGTGAATTGGTTATGATTTTGATGATATGAGCGTCTCAGAATAAGCTCCAATGGAACAAACAATACCCTTAAATTCTAATTTTGTTTCCTTTATATACTTTGACAGTTACTTGTTCTATGGCAGTATAGCATAGTGGTTAATTGCAAGGGCTCTGGAGCAGACTAGGTTGAATACCAGCCTAACTATTTATTAGGATAAATTTGTGCAATTTATCTATTCCCTTGGCTTTGCCTAACCCCTTATGTAAAGAGGGAATGTAGCAGTAGTTAAAGACTAAATGAGTTGATACATGCAAAGTACTGTAGGCCAGGAACAAACTAATACTGTCTACTATTATTAATCTGTTTCAGATGACAGTATGTGAATGTATTTTCACTGACATAACTTTTATAACATTTAAGTTACGTAGTGCGTGTTCATACCAGTATATTACCGCTGGGCATGGTGGCTCACACCTGTAATCCCAGCACTTTGGGAGGTCAAGTTGGGCAAATTGCAAAAATTAGCCAGGCGTGGTGACATGCCTGTAGTCCCAGCTCTTCTGGAAGCAGAGGTAGGAGAATCACTTGAGTCCACGAGTTTGAGGCTGCAGTGAGCCAAGGTCGTGCCTCTGCAATCCAGCCTGGAGAACAGTGAGACCCTGTCCCAAAAAAGAAAAAAACCAGTGTGGTAGTATTTTTGGAGAGCAATTTGGTAGGCTCAGTCAGTTTGATTTGGCAATCTTGAACCCAACTATTAATAGCAGTCCTTTGGATATTTGCTTTGGGTACCAGTATAATTAATTGCAGAATTTCTATTCGTAGTATCAAAAAATATAGAAATAGTCTCAAGGTCCCTTAATAGAAAAATGGTTGACTAAATAATGGGCACTCATATAGCAGTATTTTTCTATATTGATGCAAAAACTCTGTAACAAGGTAAAATGAAGGTTAGTTGCAGAGCTTAATATCATTAGTGATTTACATTGTAATGACTTTTAATAGTTTAAAGGAATGTGTGTATATAACCAACTGCCCAAGAAGTTGTGTGTTTTTCTGTGTACTTACATATACAGAAATTTAGGTCTAGGAAAATAGACTCTGAACTGAAAGTATTGATTATCCCTGGAGATTAAAGACTTTACCTGCTTTTTATATTTCTGTATTTGAACTTTTAAAACAGATGCAGACATATTCATGTTAGCAAATGAATGTATTTGATCTTTTTTAACTGATGAGATTATATTTACGTTAATGAATGAACGTTACTTGTAATTGTTAGAGATATAGTTAACACTCAGATTTTATTAGATAATATTTTACGGCTAATTTACTGTAAAACCTTTTATCTCTCATAGGTCCTCATGGAAATTACAATTAAAGGTCTTCCTCAGAAAGTATTAGGTTCACCAGCATATCAGGTTGCTAATATGGATATTCTTAATGCAAGTATCTTAAATGTAATATGATGAAGATTGGCGAAAAACATTTATACTTCCTTTTTTAATTTTTTATTTTATTTATTTATTTATTTATTTATGAGACGGAGTTTTACTCTTGTTGCCCAGGCTGTAGTGCAATGGCACCATCTCCGCTCACTGCAACCTCCGCCTCCCAGGTTCAAGCTATTCTCCTGCCTCAACCTCCCGAGTAGCTGGGATTACAGGCATTACAGCCACCACGCCTGGCTAATTTTGTATTTTCAGTAGAGACGGGGTTTCTCCATGTTGGTCAGGCTGGTCTTGAACTCCTAACCTCAGGTGATTCCCCGCCTTGCTCTTCCAAATGCTGGGATTACAGGTGTGAGCCACTGCGCCCAGCCATATTTCCCTTTTTTTTTTTTTTTTTTTTAAAAGATAACCTATGTAAAATTCTGAGAGTATTGGATTTGAAGTATATTGACCAAATTAAAGGAAAACTGATAGTTAATGTAAAGAGTTAAATATGCTGCTATGTGAATGAAGAAACTATTTTCCTGGATTAAATAAATGGCTCCAAAAGGAAAGTTTCGTATTTGTTTATGTATGATAATAGTGTTGGTTACTACCACAAATATTGGAAGCTAATGTAAAATGCACTTAATATCTCTAGGATGTAGGCATTGGGATTCCAGTAAATTTTAGATTGATGTTCTTTTATATCTGGAATCTCATCATTCCTTGATTTTCTGTGTAGAGGAAACAGCTATGATTAGACTTGAAGAGTTTGATTTTTTTTTTTTTTTCTTTTTTGAGATGGAGTCAGGCTGTTGCCCAGTCTGGAGTGCAGTGGTGTGATCTCGGCTCACTGCAACCTCCGCCTCCCGGGCTCACGCCGTTCTCCTGCCTCAGCCTCCCAAGTAGCTGGGACTACAGGCACGTGCCACCCTGCCTGGCTAATTTTTTGCATTTTTAGTAGAGACGGGGTTTCACCATGTTAGCCAGGACGGTCTCGATCTCCTGACCTCGTGATCCACCCGCTTTGGCCTCCCAAAGTGCTAGGTTTACAGGCCTGAGCCACCACGCCTGGCCAAGAGCTTGATTTTTGTGTGTAGTTTATGGAAATAATTTTATTAACATGGTTGTCATACCTTAAGTAATACCAAAAGTTAAATTTGTCATGCTAAAACAATTTTATTTCTTAAATAACCAATTATAAAAAACAAGTGTTCTATTCTTTGAGAATATTGGCTTCATTTTCTCCTTCAGGGAACTCCAGCTTTGTTCTTAATTCAATTAATTTTCAACAATCTCTTGGAATGTGGTGTATCAGATGAAAGGTAAGTTTGTACTTTAACTTGAAACTTTGTCTTGGAAAAGTTATGTAATGAATGAGATTATTTATGTACTATTTCCTAAGTTTCTTTAAGATTTTTTTTTAAAAAAAGACAATTCATTAACTTTTTGTCAGTTATTTTAGAATTTTGTTAACATTAAATTAATATATTCCTGCCAGAAAGTTGATGCATTGTTTATAATTTTTTCTTCAGGTTCTTTCTCAGTTTGGAATCACTTGTAGGCTGTGTTCTTTCTGGTCCAACTTCACCACTAGCTTTCAGTGACTCAGTTTTAAATGTTATCAATCAAAATGCAAAGCAGTTGGAAAATAAGGAGCATCTCTGGAAAATGTGGAGTGTTATAGTCACCCCATTAACTGAATTGATTAATCAGGTATGAAATAAATCTACGTATTTTAGATAATACACTTTTTTTTTTGTTTGTGCAATTGGGGAAATGAATAGTAAGTTTGCATTTGAATAGAAGATCGTAAATATTTTTTCTGCTAGAATTTGCAAACTTTGTATTTTTGATTTTACTGCATTTCTGCCTCACTGGTAAAGAAACTATAACTTAATGGGGACTAATCAGCTTCATTTTCTTCAGTAGTGATTATAAACCTAGAAGGCTCACATAGATGTAAACTCTTGTATCTTGGATTCTTTCAGTAGTTTTATTAACGGAATAACAGTGGTTATCTTGACTAGGCTGTATATTCCCATAGTTAAGCCACATTGGTGATTACCTCAAAGCCATATAGTATTTCCTTAAGTCAGGAATCTATTGAGAGTTGAATAATCTGTGTATTTAAATACTTAAATCCTTAAGTTTACATATTTAACAGAACTGGGAATGGTGACAGGCTGTGCAGCACGTTCTGTTTATGATTTGTCAGCCTCTTTGTCAATCATTAAGTGGGAATATGCATTCTCTGGGCTAGTAGTGCTGTAACTCAAAAATGAAATAACTCGAAGGAATTTTGTTGTTGTTGTTGAGTCGGAATCTCACTCTGTCACCCAGGCTAGAGTGCAGTGGCACGATCTTGGCTCACTGCAACCTCTGCCTCGTGGGGTGAAGCGATTATCCTGTTTTAGCCTCCCAAGTAGCTGGGACTACAGGTGTGCGTCACCATGCCCAGTTAATTTTCATAGTTTTAGTCGAGATGGAGTTTCACTCTATTGGTCAGGCTGATCTCAAATTCCTGACCTCAGCCTCAGCCTTCCAAAGTGCTGGGATTACAGGCGTGAGCTACCGTGCGCAGCTTCTTACATTATAGTTACCTAGCCCTTATTTTGACTACTCAAACTAGCACACTATTCTTCTGGAAGAAAAGTCATTTACATTCTTTTTGTTTTTTGTTTGTTTGTTTTTGTTTTGTGATGAAGTCTCTGTCACCTAGGCTGGAGTGCAGTGGCAGGATCTCAGCTCACTGTGAGCTCCGCCTCCTGGGGTTCACGCCATTCTCCCTCCCGCCTCAGCCTCCTGAGTAGCTGGATTACAGGCACCCGCCACTATGCCCGGCTAATTTTTTTTCTTTTTTTTTTTTTGTATTTTAGTAGAGATGGGGTTTCACCGTGTTCACCAGGATGGTCTTGATCTCCTGACCTCGTGATCCTCCCGCCTCAGCCTCCCAAAGTGCTGGGATTACAGGCATGAGCCACCGTACCCGGCCTACAGTCTTAAATAGCTTCCCACTGTTAAAACGGTCACAGAGGCCCTTTTTATTGTATTAGTTTTTGCTGGAATGCTGTGTATGTATAGTAGAAGACTTTGGAGTTGGCTCTGGGAATCTCTTTTAGAATTTAAACATAGTGCATAATTTCCCCAGTTTGCTGTTAACAGATTACAGCCACTTGATGACTTAAAACAACAGGGATTTATTCTCCCTTAGTTTTAGAGACCAGCTCTCCAAAATCAAGGAGTTGGTAGGATTGGTTTCTCCTGGAGCTCTGAGGCAGAATCTCTTCATGCCTCTCAGCTTCTGCTGGTTGCTGGCAATCCTTGACCTTCCTTGAGTTGTAGCTGCATCACTTGACTATGCCTCCATCTTCACGTGGTATTGTTCTCTGTGCCTATCCAAATTTTCCTCTTACAGAAAAGACTCTGTTTATTGGATTGGGGCTGACCCTAATCCAGTAGGACCCCTTCTGAATATCTGCAAAGACTTCATTTCCAAATAAGACTACATTCGTAGGTTCCAGGGGTTAGGAGTTAAACATATTTTGAATCTCATCATTGAGGGACACAGTTTTGCCCACTTTTTACAAATAAGTTATGTTACTACTTAGGATTAGAATAAGATGATAATTTGTCTAACGTCATTATTTTTCTTGTTTTAGACCAATGAAGTAAATCAAGGTGATGCCTTAGAACATAATTTTAGTGCCATCTATGGTGCATTGACTTTACCAGTAAACCATATTTTTTCAGAACAGCGATTTCCAGTGGTAAGGCATTGTAAAGTATTGATTTCTAAGGGATTTTTACTTTTCTGAAAATATTATTTCATCCTTTATAATCAGCTTCCACAATGATTTCTTTTTCTGTTTCTTTTCCTTTTTTTTTTGAGACAGAGTCTCGCACTGTCATCCAGGCTTGGAGTACAGTGGTGCAATCTCAGCTTACTGCAACCTCTGCCTCCTGGGTTCAAGCAATTCCCCTGTCTCAGCCTCCCAAGTAGCTGGGACTACAGGACCATACCACCGCGCCCAGCTGATTTTTGTATTTTTAGTAGAAATGGTGTTTCACCATATTGGTCAGGCTTGTCTTGAACTCCTGACTCTGGTGATCCACCGGCCTTGGCCTCCCAAAGTGCTGGGATTACAGGCATGAGCCACCGTGCCCAGCCCACAATAATTTCTAAAATAAGACTTGTTTATGACTTTATTATTAGCTTAGGAGAATGATGAAGGACGAGAGAAGTTCTTTTGGATCTTCGATAAGTTTTGGTATCCTGGCCTTATTTCCTCTCTTCGATTAGATCTCTGGGGTGTGGGGGGAAGGTTATTACTTTGTGTTAGTCTGTTTTTTATTTTGAGACAGAGTTTCGCTCTTGTTGCCCAGGCTGGAGTACAGTGATTCAATCTTGGCTCCCTGCAACCTCCACCTCCCGGGTTCAAGCAGTTCTCCTACCTCAGCCTCCTGAGTAGCTGGGATTACAGGCGTCCGCCACTTCGTCTGGTTAATTTTTTGTATTTTTAGTAGAGACGGGATTTCGCCATGTTGGCCTCGAACTCCTGACCTCAGGTGATCCACCCGCCTTGGCCTCCCAAAGTGCTGGGATTACAGGCATGAGCCACTGCGCCTAGCCGTTAGTCTCTTTTGTGACACATTAAATGTTGCAGTGTTTTTAAAAGATGTATTGATTCCAGAAACTATTTGATACATAGGTATATATTAACAGAACTTCTTTTTTTATTGTTATTGGTAGGCCACCATGAAGACTTTACTTAGAACTTGGTCAGAATTATATAGAGCATTTGCTCGTTGTGCTGCTTTGGTGGCAACAGCAGAAGAGAACTTGTGCTGTGAGGAACTTTCTTCCAAGATAATGTCCAGTTTGGAAGATGAAGGCTTTTCTGTGAGTTTGTCCTAATGCTACCTTTTTTTTGTTTGTTTTTAAAGGATTCTTTTCAAGTAAATGGAGATAACATTTGTGAGCTATCACTTATTACTGCTTCTATTTATATGTGACAAAGTTGATGTTGAAAACAAGTATGCTTTGTGTAACAGTTTTGTGTCTTTGGGCTCTAAGGTTCATGTTTTGGGATCATTAACAGATCTTTTACTATACTGTGTATCTCCTTGTGCTTCTGTTTTTCTAGATTAACAGTTCAAGGACCTTGCTGTCCTGGACCTCACTTTCGCATATGTATCTGTTAGATGTTTAAATTCAATCCCTTTGAAAGTTTGTAGTCTTAGAAAATATAAGTCTCTTTTCTTTTTCCTTCCTTCCTCATGGAAAGGACAGCTGTTGGGAACAGATTGATATGTGTCGTTCCAGAATAGACCTCTTTCTATTTACACTTGTCGTTTGTATATTGATACTTGCATATGCATATGAATACGGTATTCGTGGCAAGGAAATCCTTATTGCGAAGTAATTATGTAACTTTTCGTAAAACACTGTCTTGGCTCCGTTTCAAGTCAATCCATATAGCTCTATTATTTCTTGTCAACTGCTGTCTAGTATTCTGTAGTATGGTTGTACCATTACTTGGAATTCTATTATTTTTTTATTTTTTATTATTTTTTGAGACGGAGTCTCACTCTGTCATCCAGGCTGAGGTGCAATGGCACGATCTCAGCTCACTGCAGCCTCCGCCTTCTGGGTTCAAGTGATTCTTCTGCCTCAGCGTCCCGAGTAGCTGGGATTACAGGTGTGCACCACCACGCCCAGCTAATTTTTGTGTTTTTAGTAAAGATGGAGTTTCACAATGTTGGCCAGGCTGGTCTCGAGCTCTAGACCGGAGGTGATCCACCTTGGCCTCCCAAAGGGCTAGGATTACAGGCGTGAGCCATTGCACCTGGCCTGGAATTCTGCTATTTTAAGGACATTTTGGTTGTTTCAATTATTTATTACTGTGTATAATCTTGGTGATGGCCTTCACACAGAAACCATTGTTTTTCCATGCAGATTATTGAAATGATATTTGTTGTGTGTGTTTTCTCTACATCTTGTATCTAACACGTAATTTAATGAGGAATGAAGGAAAGTAAAAATAACAGTTCTTTTTTCTTTTCCCCTGGAGACAGTCTCACAGTGATTGTTGGGTGACAACCCAGGCTGGAGTGCACTGGTGCAATATGGGCTCACTGCAACCTCTGCCTCCCAGGTTCAAGTGATTCTCCTCCCTAGTAGCTGGGACTACAGGTGTGCACCACCACGCCTGGCTCATTTGTGTATTTTTAGTAGAGAGGGAGTTTCACCATGTTGGCCAGGCTGATCTCGAAGTCCAGACCTCAGGTGATCCGCCCACCTCAGCCTCACAAAGTGCTGGGATTACAGGCGTGAGCCACCAGGCCTGGCCAGCAACTTCTTTTTATGTTTTGTTTCCACTGGGTTTAGTGAAAACTTTTACTACATCATTTTCAAGAGGAATTTGATAGAGAATCTATGATCCTAGTACTTCCAGTCTCAGTTTATTGGTTGATATGATGGCTTTTATGGGGATCTTAAAGGTGAATTATTTTTCTTAAATATTGAGGAAGAGAAAGTACAGTATTTGACTAACAGCAGTTAACTGAAAAAAATATGTAATCATGTACGGTCCTGTGCCTCATAACAATGTGTCAGTCAACAACAGACCACAAATCTAGTGCTACATATCCCAAGGTGGTTGCAGAACATCATAATACGGTATTTTTACTGTGTCTTTTCGATGCTTAGACACAAATACATACCATTGTGTTACAATTGCCTATAGTATTCAGTATAGTAACTACACACCTGTATGGGTGCCTAGGCTACATGTTTGTAGCTTAGGAACAACAGACTGTATAGGTGTGTAGTAGGCTGTCTCATCTAGGTTTGTGTGAGTACCCTATGGTCCCACAAGATGAAATTGCCTAATGACCCATTTTTCAGAATGGATGTCTGTTAAGCCATGGGTGGCTGCACTTAATGTACTGTAAGCTGTGGCACACGTTACATAGAATATATGGGAGTAACAGTCATTTTTTCATGTTGCTTACTCTTGTTGAATACTGTCCCAGTACTTGAATGTTTCTAACAGTGATATTCTCTTCTCTAGAATTTGTTGCTCGTGGATAGAATTATTCATATTATTACTGTAATGGTTGATTGTATTGACTTTTCACCATATAATATTAAATATCAGCCCAAAGTTAAATGTAAGTATGTATTTTTTAACCTTTGTTTATCCAGTATTTTATAAGCACTATTGAACTTTGCCAGGGGAAGTCCTAATACCTTTGCCACCTCATTTTAGTAACTTTTGATCTTGTTTAACCATGTTAGTTACTATGCCGGGAGCTTTCATACATGTTCTCTCTCTCTTTTTCTTTTTAATTTTCAGATGCTGTGTATCATTCTCTTATCTCTATCACACACAAAATGTCTTTACTCCTTTTTACAACACAGAAAGATAAATACTATTCTAATTAGAGATTGCCTAATGGTACAAATGGTTTTACCCATTCCATCTGGTATGAAGGATTATCTGGACAAGAAACTTAGACATAACTTAAAATGTTTTTATTTGCAAGCCTGATTTAAAATAATCATTGAATTGACATTATAATTTAAAAGAAAACAATGGGATCAGTTAATTGGTTATTTTTTTCCAGAAATGTTACACATATTTAACTCTGTTTACCTGAAAAATGGTAAACGATTAAAATTGGACAATTGGGATCATAACAAGTTGTGTGATTTTTAAAAACCATATGCCTTGGTTAGTTTTAAGTTATTTTGTAGCAAATAGTTTTTAAAATCTGCTAATTGATTCATTGAAGTCAAATATATCCACCTGTATTTATATGTTCATACCGTATAGGTAGTGATAATCTGTCATTAATGAAAAATGTTAGTTGATGTTGATATATATTATTTCTTATTGTTTAAAGATTAGGAACATAAAATTATCTACCAATAAGATCTGCCATTGATGAGTTTTCTAAAACATTCTTAGAATCTTTTTTGGTTTTTGAATTTTTACTAAGTAGCAATATGGAGTAACATTTTAAGCTCCTGTATATTATAGGTCAGAGCATCCTGGCCTGAGTCCCGTAGAAATATAGGTTATAGATGTTCTTGACATACCAATCTTAGCTCTCCTCTTGGGCTGACCAGGACCTAATCTGATTACCTCAGTGTGTCAAAAATAGGCTTATCTCTGAAAACCGTAAGTATACCAAGATTGTATAACAGATAATGTCAGAAATTATAAGCCACTGAAGTTTCATAGAGACATAATTTTACCTATGTTGGTACTTCTGAAATTAGATTTAACCGAATATCCAATTCAGGAACTATAAGCCCACAGTTACAAATGTCTTTTCCACTCCATGTCCATGCAAAACAGAGCCAGAGTTCCTCTTGCTGTAAAATTCAGGTAATGGGGAGATTTTTAAAAGTAGTTGAGAAGAGGAAACAATATTAAGACTAACCGAAAGCAAATTGTTATTATCAGGATCGCCTTGGGATTTTTTTGGTGACTTACATTGTGATGATTTCAAATTTAGAGAAATATTGCAAGTTTACTTGGAAACTTCGTATTCATTTACTCCAGTTCCTCAGTTAACGGTTTATTGCATTTATCTTATCTGCTCTGCCCTCCCCCCAGAATATACATTTTATTCTTTTTCCCCCCCAAACCATTTGAAGGTATAGTTTTAGGCAAGTTGACAACCTGGAACAGTTCCTCAGTCTTGTCTTTTGTGTCCTTCAAAAAGGAACTTTAGGCCGGGTGCAGTGGCTCACGCCTGTAATCCCAGTACTTTGAGAGGCCAAGGTGGGTGGATCACTTGAGGTCAGGAGTTCTAGACCAGCCTGGTCAACAGGGCGGCAACCTGTCTCTACTAAAAATACAAAAATGAGTGAGGCATGGTGCGCACCTGTAGTCCCAGCTACTTGGGAGTCTGAGGCAGGAGAATCTCCTGAACCCAGGAGGCAGAGGTTACAGTGAACTGAGATCATGCCACTGCACTCCAGCCTAGGCAACAGAGCTACACTCTGTCTCAAAAAAAAAAAAAAAAAAAAAAAAAAAAGGCAATTTTACTTTCTTAGAGTCTTTCAATCTGGGATTATCATATTTCTTTAAGATTAGACTCAGGGTCCATTCATTTCTTTACTGGAGTGCTACAGAAATAATGCTGTAGTTCTTTTTCAATTTATTATTTTCCCATTACTGGTGATGTTAACACTTCCTGTTTGTTTGAGGATGGCATCTGCCAGGTTTTCCACTGCAAGGTTAATTACTACTTACTGTGGCACAATTGTTTCTCTAGATACACTTTCATTTACCATCTAATATAACATGCATTATGCTATTCATTCCTCTTTCTGTATTTGTCTCTATTGTCTCTAATAGTGAGAAACCTGGTTTTTGTTACCCTCAATGTATTTACAACTTGATCATTCACTTGTATGTAACCAGTCTCCTGACATATGGCTGTCACCTCACCTCAACATTCTGTCAGGGGATATCTGGATATAGTTTTTCAGTGTACATTAATGTCTGAGAAATTGATTCCAAGGAGAAAGATAACTTCCTTTTAGTAGCAACATTTGTTTTTCATGTTACCATATGAGATTAATTTTAATTTAGAAGCATTCATTTTCTGTTAAATTTGAGATCTTGTTCCTTAAAAGAACGGTTTGATTGAGAGAAACAAGTAATTTTGGAACGGGTATATTTTTTGGGCAAGAGCTATGTGGGTTTATTCTTCTAGGTAGATGTTTATAGAGGGATTAAAGGTACAAAAGAAAGACAGTACTTTCAGACGGGCGGATCACGAGGTCAGGAGATCGAGACCATGCTGGCTAACATGGTGAAACCCCGTCTCTACTAAAAAATACAAAAAAACTAGCCGGGCGAGGTGGCGGGCGCCTGTAGTCCCAGCTACTTGGGAGGCTGAGGCAGGAGAATGGCGTAAACCCGGGAGGCGGAGCTTAAAAAGGACAGACAGTACTTTTAGGACAAATATTTTTCTTTAAATCTAGGAAACAGGCAGTAGACTTACTGCATTCTTTCTTGGCTTTGCATCTCTGACTTGTTCAATGTTATTTGTAGGGATCAATGTACTATAGATGAGCAAGGAAATGGTCCGTCATTCTTGGTGGAAATTTTTTGTTTTTAAAACTAACTTTTAAAATTTAAATTTGGAACCTGTCTTACATAATTGAGTACTTTCTTGCATATTAGTTGTTGAAATTTTATGAAATGTAAAATAAAAGTTTGAGATGCATTTTATAATTCCTAAGAAAAAATGGACTTGTTTTTCTGAAATTCATATTCATGATCCGCCAAGTAGTTTTGGTCTCCCATTCTCATTTGTAAAGATAATGTTCTAGTGATACTTATCCATTAATGGTACATTATGTTATGATTTGTTTGGGGTGTTAGTCAACAAACGGACATGTATTTGATGTATCTAATTTTGTTTGTTTTTGTTTTTGAGATAGAGTCTCGCTCTGTCGCCCAGGCTGGAGTGCAGTAGCGCGATCTCAGCTCACTGTAAGCTCCGCCTCCAGGTTCATGCCATTCTCCTGCCTCAGCCTCCCGAGTAGCCGGGACTGTAGGCGTAGCCGGGACTGTAGGCGCCCGCCACCATGCCCGGCTAACTTTTTTTGTATTTTTAGTAGAGATAGGGTTTCACCGTGTTAGCTAGGATGGTCTCGATCTCCTGACCTTGTGATCCGCCCGCCTCGGCCTCCCAAAGTGCTAGGATTACAGACGTGAGCCACCGTGCCCAGCTGATGTATCTACCATTTAAATGTGAGCTATACATTGTAAAAGTGGACAGTGACCCTATTTTCAATTTACTTGAGTTTTAATTCAATTTTGTTTTAGCACCACAGAGACCTTCAGACTGGTCCAAAAAGAAGAATGAGCCCCTAGGGAAATTGACTTCTTTATTTAAACTTATTGTGAAAGTGATCTATTCTTTCCACACTCTGAGCTTCAAGGAAGCACATTCCGATACCCTCTTCACTATTGGCGATTCAATCACCAGCATTATTTCCAGTGTACTTGTACATATTTCTTTGCCTTCTATGATCCGAAAAATATTTGCAACTTTAACAAGACCTCTGGCATTGTTTTATGAAAACTCAAAGTAAGTATTTTGGGCTAAGTAGCTTTGAATTAAATGTATACAATTTAAATATAGGTCGCAACTTTTACTTTTTAATCAGCTGTGTTGTAGATGGTAGTCTTGACAATTTTGTGGAGAGGGTAACAAACTACAATTTTGTTAAAAAGAGAGTTCAAGTAGTATAGAAATATGAAAGAGAAATTGGAAGTCTTTCTGTTTTGCCTGTTACTTTCCTTTCCCTTTCCTTTTCAGTGCTTATCTTTTCAGAATTGTTTATGCAAACAAGCATACCTATTAAATGCATGATAGATAGGAAAGCCTACTTGACATGCTGTTTTGCAATTAATTATGTGGTATGCACCTAATACAGTTGGCTGTTTGTATCCATGGGTTCTGCATTCATGGATTCAACCCTGGATCGAAAATATTTGGAAAAATTAAAAAGAAATATAATGCAAATAAATACAATATGACAATTATTTACATTGTGTTAGATAGTATAAGGAATCTAGAGATGATTGAAAACCTGGGAGGATGTGTTTAGGTTACATGCAAACACAACTTGTTTTATATTAGGGTGTTGAGCATCCAGGCAGGAGGGTGGTCCTGGAATTAGCCACCACCACAGCCAGCTAATCCCCTATGGATACTGAGGGATGGCTATCTCTGTACCATATACACGAAAATCTCATTTTTAAAAATGTCTACATGTGATTCTGTTAAACTTTTTACCCAATTTCTGACTGGTGGACATACATGTTTTTCTAGTGTTTTCCCTCATAACAGTTGAACATTATACGTAAATCATTGCCCACATTTGCCACTATTTCTGTAGAAAATTAGTAAAAATGTTAGTTCAAAGGGCATACACAGTTATGTTTCTGAATTGCTCTCCAAAAAACTGAATTAGTTTTTCATCACCCTTTATTTGAATCGAAGCAAGCAGTGCCTTAAAACCTGAAGGAAAAAAAAAAAGCCCCAGTAACAAACTTGTACAAGCATTTTGAAAGGATTCATCAATATTCTTTACAGTAAGCTTGTGTGGTTCAATCATAAGACAGTTTATCTTTCATAAATCAACAGATAATGTTTTGGAACAGATTTTATAAAGTACAACCCCAAATCCATGAACTTTTCTTTGCAAATCTTTAAGTCTATATTACATTAAAATAATGCCTAAAAGAAATGTATAGAAACAAGCAGTTAATATGATTATTACTTTGAGGCTTATTGTAGATATTTTCTGTGATTCATTTTTCAAAGATGGGATGGTTTTATGCTTAATATTTAGCATTTGAGTTTTTTTTACTTGTGAAGTCTTTGGGCACCTTTTTATATCATCAATTTATATTTATTATGTCTTTATTACCTTTTTCTTAGGATTAGCTTGATAGATAGTACAGTGTTAACTTGCAGAAATATAAATGGTATTCTATTTTATGTGTTTTCCTTCCTAGGCTTGATGAAGTTCCTAAAGTATATAGTTGTCTGAACAACAAGGTAAAAATAGACAATTGTCCATACACCATACTTTCATGATGAGAAAATGATAGGGTTTAGATAATTTTCTTAAACATAATTCTGCTGATTTTTAAAGGGGTTATTCTTTCTTTTTTTTTCCTTCCTGGAGACAGAGTTTCACTCTTGTCACTCAAGCTGGAGTGCAGTGGCAGGATCCTGGCTCACTGCTGCCTCCAACTCCTGGGATCAAGTGATTCTGCCACCTCAGCCTCCTGAGTAGCTGGGACTATAGGCACATGCTACCAAGCCCAACTAATTTTTTGTATATTTAGTAGAGACAGGGTTTCACCATTTTGGGCAGGCTTGTCTCGAACTCCTGACCTCAAGTGATCTGCCTGCCTCGGCTTCCCGAAGTGCTGAGATTATAGGTGTGAGCCACCATGCTTGGCCTGTTCTTCATTTTTAATGGACATTTAATAACACTATATGAACACATTTACAGGTGTTTTTTTTGTTTTGTTTTGTTTTTTCTTTTTTTGGAGACAAAATCCCACCCAGGTGGGAGTGCAGTATCATGATCATGGCTTACCACACCCCTGCCCTCCTGGGCTCAAGGTGATTCTCCCACCATAGCCTACCAAGTAGCTAGGACTACAGGCATACACCACTACTCCTGGCTAATTTTTGTATTTTTTTAGAGGCAGGGTTTTGCCATGTTGTCCAGGCTGGTCTCAAACTCCTGAGCTTAAGCAATCTACCTGCTTTGGCCTCCCAAAGTGCTGGGATTACAGGCATGAACCACTGAGCCCAGCCTAGTTAATCAACTCTTAGCTTATCCCTTTATATATGATGGCGATTGGACCCAAAGTTTTCTAGGTGAACGTATGTAGGCAACTATTTGTCTTGTTATAATTATTACAAAAACATAATTTCTTTTGTTAATAGAAAATAAGTTCAAAATTGAACTGTGATATTAATAACCAAAGCAAATTAACCTGATAATTTGTCAAGTTATAAAGAGTGATATATATTTAAGGCAACAGTGGGGGTTAGCTTGAAATTATCTTAATTTTAAAAATTGAAATAGCAACACATATTCTGTGAGTTAATGTTTAGTATATTTTTTGCTTTTATTTTTTCCTTTTTCCTAGTTAGAAAAGCTACTGGGAGAAATTATTGCTTGCCTACAATTCAACTACACCGGAACTTATGACAGTGAACTTCTTGAACAACTCTCCCCACTATTATGCATAATATTTCTGCACAAGAATAAACAGATTCGAAAACAGAGTGCTCAGTTCTGGAATGCCACATTTGCTAAAGTGACGCTGTTGGTTTATCCTGAAGAGTTAAAGTATGCTAACAACAAAACTTACATACAACTAACTATTCTGTTGTGATCATGTAAATTGATATTTTGGTTTAAATTACTCTTTTCTTATGGGGTATTGTTACAGAGGATTCCTTAGTTGAAATATTACATTTGGAATACACAATAATTATTAAATATTATTTCACCTTTTCGTAGGTGCTTAGAATAACCTTGATTTCAGGAACCAAGAAAAGCAGTTTAAATTATCTTTAATAAAAGAGACAAGGAGGACAGGAAATGGACAACTTTTTTTTTTTTTTTTTTTTTTGGAGATAGAGTCTCACGCTGTTGCCCAGGCTGGAGTGCAGTGGCACAATCTCGGCTCACTGCAATCTCCGCCTCCCAGGTTCAGGTGATTCTCCTGCCTCAGCCTCCTGAGTAGCTGGAACTACAGATGTGTGCCACCATGCCTGGCTAATTTTTTGTGTTTCTAGTAGAGACAAGGTTTCACTGTGTTAGCCAGGATGGTCTCGGTTTCCTGACCTCATGATCCGCCCACCTCGGCCTCCCACCAAAGTGCCGGGATTACAGGCGTGANAATCTTCATAGGAATGAGAAAAAAAGCAGTCAAGCCTCCATGTTTCAGTCAAGAACTCAGTTACCCAGCTGGTATCATTCCCCAAGACAGTGGGGTTAACAAAAGAACTAATCCACGCTGCATCAAAAATAATTATCATTGGCCTAGACATTTTTTTTTTTTTTTGGAGATAGAGTCTCACGCTGTTGCCCAGGCTGGAGTGCAGTGGCACAATCTCGGCTCACTGCAATCTCCGCCTCCCAGGTTCAGGTGATTCTCCTGCCTCAGCCTCCTGAGTAGCTGGAACTACAGATGTGTGCCACCATGCCTGGCTAATTTTTTGTGTTTCTAGTAGAGACAAGGTTTCACTGTGTTAGCCAGGATGGTCTCGGTTTCCTGACCTCATGATCCGCCCACCTCGGCCTCCCACCAAAGTGCCGGGATTACAGGCGTGAGCTACCATGCCCTGCCTGGACAATTATTAAAGCTAGACATGAATACTTTATATAATATTCTACTTCTTATTGGAATTTTCCATGATAAAAATTTGGAAATTCAGAAAACTACAGGGAAAAATACAAAAATTGCCTAATTTCTCCCAGTTTTATATATGCATAGTAAGGAACAGTCTTTATTTAAAAATGAAGATGTATTTTGCTGCTCTAAAAATTAAAGTGCTGTTATTAACAGATCATCAGTGTTCACCAGTACTACTTGACTTAAGATGTATATTTTATGTACTTTCTTAAAGACCAGTACTAACGCAAGCCAAACAAAAATTTCTGCTCCTGTTGCCTGGTTTGGAAACTGTTGAAATGATGGAGGAATCCAGTGGACCATATTCTGATGGAGTAAGTTGGGGGGTTTTATTGTTCATTTGTTTTTGAACATTTAAGTTATTTGTTGAAAGTTATAAATAAGTAGAACCTGAACAGAAAAGAGGTTTGTAACATAGGCTTTTTCCATTTTGTCAGTTGTGTGGCCTAAAATTACTTTTGTGATTTTTCACTAGAGATTCTCATGTAAATAATCTCTAATTCTTGTCATTAATCATTTGTAACTGTTATAGCCAAGTAAGTATCGCATTTAGTTTTGGCTGAAGTAAAAATTTTCTGCCAGATAACTAACAATTTAGACTTGTTAAAGAGTTCAGTGGTATTTTCGTCTGTAAAATTCTGTTGAGGGGAAATATGCTCTATCATACATGCTTTATTAACCCTCAGTTGTTTAATGTTTAAAGTTCTATGGCTTTGAATATTCTCTTAGAAATATTTTCAGTTACAGGTAGAGTGTTTGAATCTAGTAATTTAATTCACTTTATGTATTTATGTGATATGTCTCATTTTCAGAATTCGTAAAATTGAGTGGTATTAAACAGCTAGTATAAAAGAGACACCAAAGCCATTTGCTATTATTGAATTAGTGACTTTCCTTTCTTCGATTTTTTTATAGGATTGAATAATTAGAAAATTTTGACATTATTTGCAATTACTATTTATTGGGCAGGAATTTTAAAACGTGAAAAGGAAAAGCTAAATATTACTGTTGTGTTTAATGAAATTGTTTCGTTTTATTAAAACAGACAGAAAATTCACAATTAAATGTGAAGATAAGTGGCATGGAGAGAAAATCAAATGGAAAAGAGATTCATTTTGGCACAAACAAAGAATAAAAAAGAAAATACGAAACCAGCAGCCAAAGTATGTTTTCAAAAGTATATTTAATCAAATTTTTAAAGATAAAGTATATGGTAACTTACATACAACTTTGAAAATTGGGTGGAAAAACTGTAAAAGACTAAATAAAGGTTGGGATTGCAGGGGAATTGAGAGCATTTGGTCTAGAAAGACTGCCAGGATAGCAAGACTGCCAGGATAGAAGCCTTAGGTGATGATTCCTGGTTAGGAAAGATAAAGTTTCTGTGTAATGCTTAGCAATGCCAGGATAGCATGGTGACCTGGAAGCCTTGGGTGATGATTCCTGATTAGGAAAGGTAAGTTTCTATGTAATGCTTAGCAACTGTTACATGTAGTTATTCCAGGCAGCAGCCCCCTCGAGATGGAATGAGACAGTTATGAATGACTAACATAGGTAGCAGAAGAGGAAAATATTTTAGAACTTTTGTTTAGGATTATTGTTATTTTAGAACTTAATATTTTGATTAGAAATAAATAATGCCTAGATAAGACACCTATGTTAAGCTCAAATCTGAACTAAGTATCATGCTAGTTGCCAGTTAACTGACTTTTAGACAACAGTTCTCTCTTCCATGACCTCCAGTAAAGGTTATTCTAGAATCTTGAGACCATGGCCCTGGTGAAATGAAAGAAAAGTGTTATTTTTAAAGAATACCTCTGCCACATTCTTGTAGCAGCTATAAGTAGAATTAAAGCAATGGTTCCAATGAACATTTATTAGGATAACATTGTAGTACCAAAGTTAATTGCATGTAGGGCATATTGTATTGATGACTTTCACTTGACTAAGTCCTGCCTTAACTTGAGAGCTACAAATATACTCTCCTCCCTCCAAATCAGTTCATTTCCATATGCTGGCCTGACAGACGGTTTTGTCCATACTTTGTAGTTAAGCACAGACTTGCCTACTTTGTAAAGAGATTTAATATTTTCTGCTTTCTCAGTATTTATTAGATGCAGAAAGAAAGTGGGGAACATTGTACTGATTTGTTATTGATCATGAGTATCATGAACTTCGTAATCACTATTGAAAAATGGTGTCATCATTAGAAGAGAGTGATAGAAATATTGGAAAATAATTTGGAAACTAAAATGTACTTTTGCTTATTTTTTCCAATCTGCAGCTGAAACTTGAATCTTCATCTTTGAAAGTAAAGAATGAAATTCTTTTGGAAGAGGAAAAGTCTACTGACTTTGTGTTTATACCTCCACAAGGAAAAGATGGAAAGGAAAGAATATTAACTGAGCACCAAAAAGAAGTTCTCAAAACAAAGCGGTTTGTAGGCCTTATATCTTGAGTTGGGTATTTGGTATTCAGGCTTATATTTCATGCAAGAAAACTATAACTTTGTGTTTAGAGCTAAAATACGCGTACTAATTTTTTTTGGAGATAGAGTTTTGCTCTGTCGCCCAGGCTGGAGTGCAGTGGCACGATCTCGGCTCACTGTGAGCTTTGCCTCCTGGGTTCACGCCATTCTCCTGCCTCAGCCTCCCAAGTAGCTGGTACCACAGGCACGTGCTACCATGCCCGGCTAATTTTTTTGTATTTTTAGTAGAGACGGGGTTTTACCATGTTAGCCAGGATGGTGTAGAGACGAGGTTTTACCATGTTAGCCAGGATGGTCTCGATCTCCTGAACTTGTGATCCGTCCACCTCGGCCTCCAAAAGTTCTGGGATTACAGGCGTGAGACACCGCACCCGGCCACATATACTAAATTTTAATGCCAAAAGTTATACTGTACATAAATGCATTTCATAATGTATAAAGCTAACCTAGTAATGTACCAAATATTTATAAACTGAATTTCTTCTCTGAGATAGATTGGGAGGGGAAGACAGTTTGATGGAATATCTGGGAAATACACATTTAGGTTATGATTTTATAACAATTTACTAGAATTGTAAGTTTCTTTTCTTTTTGTGTTGTATTTTTTTTTTTTTGAGACAGAGTCTCTTTCTGTTACCCAGGCTGGAGTGCAGTGGTATGATCTCTGCTCACTGCAGTCTCTGCCTCCCAGGCTTAAGTGATCCTTCCACATCAACCTCCCAAGTAGCTGGGACTACAGATGCATGCCATCATGCCCAGCTAATTTTTTATTTTTTGTAGAGATAGGATTTCGCCATGTTGCCCATGCTGGTCTTGAACTCCTGAGCTCAAGCAGCTTGCCCACCTCAACCTTCCAAAGTGCTGGGATTACAGGCGTGAGCCACTGTCCCTGGCCATAAGTTTAATTGCTAATTGTCAGGATATCATCCGTTTTTTGAAGTTACTTATATACAGTTTTTTTCAGGTGTGATATTCCTGCCATGTATAATAATCTGGATGTTTCCCAGGATACCTTATTTACTCAATATAGTCAGGAAGAGTCTATGTAAGTACAGAAGCCATCCAACTTTTATATCTGTTTTATTCATTGTCAAATAATTATAAAAGCAATGTTCTTATATTTATTTCAGGGAAATTCCTACTTTAACCAGAAAACCAAAGGAAGATTCTAAGATGATGATTACGGTATGTTTGACATTTCATATTTTGGGCTTTTTAGAATTACCGTTCTATTATACAGTCTGTTAAACTGCTGAAATGTCTGTAGGTCTTCCATTTATTAATTTTAAGATTTATTGTAGATTTATTGTATGATTTCCTGTTAACTCCCATTCAGATACTAGCAGAATATCAGCAGACACTAGTCAGTGTGCGTGTGTGTGTGTGTGTGTGTGTAAAATAAATGTACTTGGCTTTTCTTGAATGTTTACTATTAGGAACACAAACTATTAGGTATCTACCACTAACTTTGGAATAGTTATCTTTGGGTTACTGAAGTTTTAAACTAAAGTTTTCCCAGAAAGTCAGACTCGTTTGCCAGCTATTAATCTGTGTGTGTGTATATATATATATATTTCTGTGCAGGAGGAGCAAATGGACAGTGACATTGTCATTCCTCAAGATGTCACAGAAGACCGTGGTATGGATGAACATCTTGCAAAGGCCTCCCTTTCAAATAACGAGTGTGGTTCTCTTGGCAAAACCAGTCCAGAAATGTCGAACAGTAATGATGACAGGAAAAAAGCTTTAATTTCATCAAAGAAAACATCAACTGAATGTGCATCTAGTACAGAAAATTCTTTCGTTGTCAGCAATAGTTCAGTTTCTAATGCCACTGTTTCTGGAACTCCCCCATGCCCTACAAGTCGGAGGCAAACCTTTATTACTTTGGAGAAGTTTGATGGTTCAGAAAATAGACCTTTTAGTCCATCCCCGTTGAATAATATTTCATCAACTGTTACAGTGAAAATAACCAGGAAACCATGATTAAAACAGATTTTCTACCAAAAGCAAAGCAAAAAGAAGGGAATTTTTCAAAATCTGATTCTGAAAAAATAGTGAATGGAACTAAGAGATCAAGCCGGAGAGCTGGTAAAGCTGAACAAACAGGGAATAAAAAGTCTAAGCCCTTAGTAAGATCTGAGCAGGAGAAAAATACTGAGGAATCTACTGAAAGCATGGTAGTCTTAGAAAATAACCCATCTGGTTTGCTTAATCAAACAGAATGTGTGTCAGATAATCAGGTTCATCCTTCTGAGTCTATAATGGAGCATGACAATACAAAGCTTAAAGCAGCAACAATGGAAAATGCTGTATTACTGGAAACTAATACTGTTGAGGAGAAAACTGTAGAAATTAATTTGGAATCCAAAGAAAATACACCCCCAGTAGTAATATCAACAGATCAATTGGTAAATGAGGATAGTCTGGTTCTGATAACTCCAAATCAGAAAACCCTTAGACGGTCGTCAAGGCGACGTTCAGAAGTAGTAGAGTCTACCACTGAAAGCCAAGATAAAGAAAATAATCATCAAAAAAAGGAACGACGTAAGGAAGAAGAAAAACCTCTTCAGAAGAGTCCGTTGCATATAAAAGATGATGTTTTACCTAAACAAAAACTGATTTCTGAACAAACTGTACCTGAGAATTTAATTGAGAAAGGAAATAATTTACATGAGAAGACTCTTGGGGAAACCAGTGCTAATGCAGAAACTGAACAAAATAAAAAAAAGTCAGACCCTGATAACATTAAGTCTGAGGGGGATGGTACCCAGGATGTTATAGATAAGTCCTCTGAGAAACTAGTCAGAGGCCGAACACGGTATCAAACAAGAAGAGCATCTCAGGGTTTGCTTTCTAGCATTGAAAACTCAGAATCTGATAGTTCGGAGGCAAAAGAAGAAGGTTCTAGGAAGAAGAGATCTGGAAAATGGAAAAACAAAAGCAACGAAAGTGTTGACATTCAGGATCAAGAAGAGAAAGTGGTGAAACAGGAATGTATAAAAGCTGAAAATCAGTCACATGATTATAAAGCAAGTTCCCAAGAAGACGTAAACATAAAACCTCAGATTTGTGAAAAACAAGATGAAAGTAGTACTGTAATATGTCAGGATTCTACAGTAACTTCAGAAATATTGCAAGTTCCTGATGATTTACCAAATCCATGTGAGGAAAAAAATGAAACTAGCAAATATGCAGAATATTCCTTTACAAGTCTACCTGTGCCAGAATCAAATCTAAGGACTAGAAATGCCATTAAGAGATTACATAAGCGAGACTCTTTTGATAATTGTAGTTTGGGAGAATCCTCAAAAATCGGGACATCAGATGTTTCTTCGCTTTCAGAAAAAACGTTTCAAACACTTGAATGCCAACACAAGAGAAGTAGGAGAGTGAGGAGATCTAAAGGTTGTGATTGCTGTGGGGAAAAATCACAACCTCAGGAAAAGTCACTCGTTGGGTTAAAGAATACAGAAAATAATGATGTAGAGATTAGTGAAACAAAAAAGGCAGATGTGCAAGCACCTGTAAGCACATCAGAAACTTCTCAAGCTAATCCATGTTCTGAAGGACAATTTTTAGATGAACATCATAGTGTGAATTTTCATTTGGGTCTCAAAGAGGATAATGATACTATTAATGATTCATTAATTATTTCTGAAACCAAATCAAAAGAAAACACTATGCAAGAATCTCTTCCTTCTGGAATAGTAAACTTTGGAGAGGAAACTTGTGATATGGATTCTAGTGAAGCAATGTCTCTTGAAAGCCAAGAGTCACCTAATGAAAATTTTAAAACTGTTGGCCCATGTTTAGGTGACTCGAAAAATGTTTCACAGGAATCTTTGGAGACAAAAGAAGAAAAACCAGAAGAAACCCCCAAAATGGAAATGAGTCTAGAGAATGTTACTGTTGAAGGAAATGCATGTAAAGTAACAGAATCTAATCTAGAGAAAGTAGAAACGATGGAATTGGATGTAGGAAATGAAGCTAGCTTCCATGAACAAGAGACAACCAAAACTGGTATTTCTGAAGAAGCAGCAATAGAAAATAAAAGAAATGATGACTCTGAACCAGACATAGCTAAACTGAATGCTAAAGAAGTAGCAACTGAGGAATTTAATTCAGATATTAGTCTTCCTGATAATACTACACCTGTAAAATTGAATGCTCAAACTGAGATTTCTGAACAAACAGCAGCTGGGGAACTAGATGGAGGAAATGATGTATCTGATCCACACTCATCTGAAGAAACAAATACAGAAATGAAAAATGATGAAGAAATGAAGATTGGCGAGGTGAAGGCTGAAACTGGCCATGATGGTGAAACAGAGAATGAGGGCATAAATACCAAAACTTCAAAGCCTGATGAAGCTGAAACAAAAATGTTGACTGCAGAAGTGGAAAACTTTGTTCGTGACACAGTTGAAATGAGCACCGAAGAAGGACTCACTGATGCTAATAAAACTGAAACAAATACTGAATGTAGTAAATCTGAAGAAAAATTAGATAGCAATCAAATGGTAATGGAAAGTGATATTTTACAGGAAGATCACCATACTTCAGAGAAAGTGGAGGAACCATCACAGTCTCTGACATCTGGAACAGCTATCTCTGAACTAATAACAGAAGACAATAATGCATCTCCTCAAAAACTAAGGGAACTTGATCCTTCACTTGTGTCAGCAAATGACAGTCCTAGTGGCATGCAGACACGCTGTGTCTGGTCTCCTTTGGCTTCTCCATCTACGAGCATTTTAAAGAGAGGACTAAAAAGATCCCAAGAAGATGAAATCTCATCACCTGTTAACAAGGTAAGGAGAATGAGGCTGAATATTAAGGAACCCAGTATTTGGTTGGGATATTTTGGCCATACAGTGACCTCTGGTGAATGACAAAATATTACTATTATATGGCCACTCATTTGATTATTTACCATAATGGTTGCTGGGGAGAAGGTAGGTAGAAGAAAAGGTTTTGAAAAAAGGAGACTGAGGCTTTTTAGATAAGTCTTTCATTTTACAACACTAAAGATCTTTATGCAGCTTTGCACATTGTTCACTTTTGGCGAAATTGATAAGGCTCCTAACATCTTTTCAGCTCCCAATACCATAATATGAGGAAACAGATTTAAGAATGCAGGCAACACTGCCATTGATAAAGCAGATTTAGCAGTTGTCGTGTGTTGGAACATTATGCTGTTTTACATTTTACATATATGTTCCAGACCATATCTAATTAAAAAGTCTCATGTGCCGTCATCAGCTTGTAGATGTGATCTTTTTTATAGTTATTTCTATCCACATTTCCTCAGCTAAATTATAGATCTTTTACTTTAGAAAAGTTGGATTATATATATATCTGCTTTAGCTTCAGGCCCTGTGCCTTTCACATAGTTTGTTGAATGAATGAATTAAAAAATAGGATAAGTTAAATGTATTTACATAACTCAACTTGTCTTCTACTTAACAAAATAGATGTACTGTAAAGGTATGATGTTGGCATTCCTTAATTTTGAACTTGAACCTACTATTCATTATAGAATACATTTTATATATACAAGCATGCATATATAGACATGACACCTGGCTTTTTGCCTTCAACGAACATACTTTGAAAATGTTCCTTTGGCCGGGCTAAGTGGCTCACACCTGGAATCCCAGGCGTGGGATTTGGGAGGCCAAGACGGGTGGATCACCTGAGGGTCGGGAGTTCAGGACCAGCCTGACCAACATGGAGAAACCTTGACTCTACTAAAAATAGAAAAATTAGTTGGGCGTGGTGGCGCACAGCTGTAGTTCCAGCTACTTGAGAGGCTGAGGCAGGAGAATTGCTTCAACACAGGACGCAGAGGTTGCAGTGAGCTGAGATTGTGCCACTGTGCTCCAGCCTGGCGACAGAGCAAGACTCTGTCTCAAAAAAAAAAAAAGTTTCTTCAAAATCTGTTATTCATATGGTGTATAAACTTTGCAAGATCCACTGAAAATTCTTCTGTTGAGAATCTAGAGATTAAGTTTTTTGTTTTGTTTTGTTGCTTGCTTGTTTGTTTTTTGAGATGGAGTCTCACTCTGTCGCCCAGGCTGTAGTGCAGTAGCACGGTCTTGGCTCACTGCAGCCTCCGCCTCCGCCTCCCGTGTTCAAGGGATTCTCCTGCCTCAGCCTCTTGATTAGCTGGGATTACAGGCATGCACCACTAAGCCCGGCTAATTTTTGTATTTTTAGTAGAGATAAGGTTTCACCATGTTGGTCAGGCTGATCTTGGACTCCTGACCTCGTGATCCGCTTGTCTTGGCCTCCCAAAGTGCTGGGATTACAGGCGTGAGCCACTGCACCTGGCCTATTTCTCTTTTTACATCAGTCTTCTTTCTCATCTGGTAATCCCATAAACTTAATAGAATCCAGATCATACATTTCTAACTGCCACATGTGGCTTTGTTCAGTTTTGGCTACTATACCTTTTTCACAATCTTTGGTATTATGCAGAGACAGTTTAACATATAGAAAATTAGAATGAATTGTGGTATTGAGTTAATATGATCTGTGAAGGCAGTTGCTAGGAACTGTGCAGCTGACTTTTTTCTGAACCCACATTCTATTTTTGGGTAACCTCATAATGAAAATGTATGGTGTAATTTTTTAAAAACTTTAATTTTGTTAAGTAAAATCCTGACCTGTGTTTTCAGGTTCGCCGTGTCTCCTTTGCAGATCCAATATACCAAGCAGGATTGGCGGATGACATTGATAGACGATGCTCTATTGTTAGGTCCCATTCTTCAAATAGTTCTCCTATAGGAAAAAGTGTTAAAACTTCTCCTACTACACAATCTAAGGTAAGCTATAGGCTTTAAAATGTACGTATACGTATACAGACACAGAATTACATGTGCATGATGTGTCATAGAATGAACTACATATTTGGAAAACTTCTTCCTTGGTTTAAAATATATTATTTTGTTTACCACACGGTAAGTAGAAAGGAAGAGAAGAGGTGGTAAGAGGCAGTAATGATCCCGCAAGTAATTGATAGGTAGTAGATTACTCTTTTTATGTTTTTTGAAATTTTAAAGACATGATTGCAGTCTAAGTTGTAAAAATTGTAAAATTATAGTCATCTAGGGTTCTGAGTGTTTTTTTCTCTCCTTTCTTCTATCTAGCATAATACCACTTCAGCCAAAGGATTTCTGTCCCCAGGATCACGTAGCCCTAAATTTAAGAGCTCAAAGAAGTGTTTAGTAAGAAGTGCTTTAGTTTTCATGTCACTTTATATTTTCATGTTCAGTCAGTTGACCTCTGTGTAACAGCTTCTGAAATTTATTCTAAGATTTCAGAAATGGCCAAAGAGTCCATACCATGCCCAACAGAAAGTGTTTACCCAGCTTTGGTGAACTGTGTGGCACCAGTTGACATCATTTTACCTCAAATTACATCAAACATGTGGTAAGTGGTTATTTAGGCTTCTTGGTTATATTCCAAGATGCCACTTTATTTAAGAGGACTGTTTGAATGCTTGGTTCGCACGTTTAGAATTGATTGGCATGTACTCCTCTCACACATTTTATTTTTGAAATAAAAAAAATACAATTGAGAAGGTAGGCCAAATAAGGCAATATGAGAAACATTTATCTTAATATAGTAAGATGTATGCATAATATTTCAGGTGCTGCATTGAACCCTTATATCCATTATCTTGTATAATCCAAATATAAACCTTATGAGGAATATGGATATCATTTCTACTTTGTAGGATGTAGTTTACAAAGATTACCACCAAAACTACATAGCTGTTAAGTCATCATGTGTAAGAAGCATGAGACTCACATACATAAAACCTGTTGATCAGGTGTTTTGTTTTGTTTCTAATTAGAAGTTTGTTTCCTTGATGTTTTAAGTCTTGGAAACTTAAATGCTTGCGTGTAGATCGTTCACTCTATCTTGATTAAAAGAATTGTTTCAGGTAGTTTGTGATGCCTTGAGGTAGTTTCTCTGTTAATCAGGCTGCCCTGTCATGGCATAATCTCCAACAGGAGATGAAGTATTCTTAAAATTCTCTGAGGAATTTAATGATTCAATAATATGTGTCAGACATACCAAGTCCATTTCTTTTTTTTTTTTTTTTTTTTTTTTTTTTTTTTTGAGGCGGAGTCTCGCTCTGTCGCCCAGGCTGGAGTGCAGTGGCTGGATCTCAGCTCACTGCAAGCTCCGCCTCCCAGGTTTACGCCATTCTCCTGCCTCAGCCTCCCAAGCAGCTGGGACTACAAGCGCTCGCCGCCACGCCCGGCTAATTTTTTTGCATTTTAGTAGAGACAGGGTTTCACCGTGTTAGCCAGGATGGTCTCGATCTCCTGACCTTGTGATCCGCCCGTCTCGGCCTCCCAAAGTGCTGGGATTACAGGCTTGAGCCACCGCGCCCGGCCACCAAGTCCATTTCTGATTAAAGTTGGGGAGGCGATTATGCATACTTAAGAATTATCTATTAAAGAGATGTATGTAAAGCACAAGGCACGCAATAGGCTCATTCAGTTTCCAGTACTATTGCTTATACCAGACACACACATCAGATTCGAATTTTATTTTAAATTACACATACATGTGCCTGTCTTCACTGTGGGCAAAACTCAGTTATGATTGAGCTTAAATAGGGAAATTCAACTGGATAACCTTGCAAATAGCATATAAGTAAAATTGTATAATTATAATTTCCTGTTTCTGTTTTGTTTAGGGCAAGAGGCCTGGGACAACTCATTAGAGCTAAGAATATAAAAACTATTGGTGATTTGAGTACTCTTACAGCATCTGAAATAAAAACTCTTCCTATCCGTTCTCCAAAAGTGTCCAATGTAAAAAAGGCTCTCAGAATATATCATGAGCAGCAGGTAAAAACTTAGATGTTAGCTACCATGTATATAAATAAATGACGTAGCAGTACAGTTACAGAAGTTTGTTAAAAGATCACTTCATAATGGCACAGGGAAATTGATTCATTTATTTTGTACTGTCTTTATGTATTGCACCTCAGATAAATGTTTAAATTGTTTTCTCTTTGAATTCTGTTCATCTCCTTGTCTCTTTCATTTCCACCATTTGGTATTTGATTCCATGGCTGCTACTGCTAAAACCTAGATGTTCAAATCCAAATATCTACCAAAACCACACAAATTTGTAGGTCACAGTATTTTGATTTTGATGCCTACCACATTTGTGACTTATTTTTCTTCCCTTTCTTTTTTGTCAGTATTGTGCACATGAACATTTTGGGTCACTGGGCATTTTTCAAGATGATGATGAAAGCTAAGATTCTTGCCTGCTATAAAACTATACAGAATATTTTGTGTATAATTTCAGAAGGATTCACAGACTACTGAAACCCATTCAGAGACCCTCTATCCATTGACAGTATACATTGAGTATTCCTTATCTGAATTGCTTAGGGCCAGAAATGTTTTGGACTTCAGATTTATTTCGATTTTGGGATATTTGCATTATACAGCTACTTGACAGTTGAGCATCCCTAATCTGGAAATCCAAAACACTCATTAGAGCATTTGGGCATCATGTCAGTGCTCAAAAAGCTTCAAATTTTGGATTCCATTCCATCCAAAAAAAATTCCATTTTTGGAGTAGGTATACTCAACCTGTATCAGAAGTTTTGAGTACATGAAAAATAGAGTAAGCAGTGTTCTGAATCAGAATTTCTTAGACCTGGGGTTTGCCAGCCACTGAAGACTTTTGCTGTATTCTTGAAGGTCCTTGATTTTATATTAACTTACTTGTGATCTTCTAAACGTTTGTTAACCGGTTACTCATAAGAGAGAACCAAAACTACTAGTAATTTTCTGTCTCACAGATTTAGTTTCTAAAGTATTTTCTTATTCAGTTTCTGTGGGTCCTGGGAAAGTCTATGAGAATTAGTTTTTTTTTACCAATTTCCTAAGATACAGTTTACATTGTGTGAAATTCACCTACCCTATGTGTACAATTAGTTTTTAATATATTCAGAGTTAAATAATATTCCCCATGATCTAATTTTGAGTCTTTTTTCATCACCCAAAGAAGAAACACTGACCCATTAGCTATCACTCCTCATTTCCACTGCCCAGCCAATGCCTACTTTTCCTCTATAGATTTGCCTATTCTAGATATTTCATAAAAGTGGGGTTGTACAACTTGTGATCTTTTGTGACTGGCTTCTTTCACTTGGCATAATGTTTTCAAGGTTTATCCTCAAAAGTTTCCATTTTGAGGTTGAATAATATCCATTATATGTATATACCACATTTTGTTTATCCAGTTGACAGACATTTGGGTTGTATCCACCATTTGCTATTACGAGTAATGCTGCTGTGTCTACAAGTTTTTATATGGATAGATGATTTCATTTCTCTTGTAGATATACCCGGAAGTGGAATTGCTGAGTCATGTGGTTACTGAACTGACTATTTTCAGAAAGTTAACTTACTGAACTTAGTATTTTCTCAACCAGTGGTCCATAAGTCCTAGAAACACTTAAGAAAGTTGTATTTTTTTTTTTTTTTCAAAGACAGAGTGTCACTCTGTCATCCAGGCCAGAGTGCAGGGGGGCGTGATCTCGGCCTACTGCAGCTTCCACCTCCTGGACTCAAGCAGTTCTCCTGCCTCAGCCTCCTGAGCAGCTGGAATTACAGGCACCCTAATTTTTGTGTTTTTAGTAGGGATGGGGTTTCACTATGTTGGCTAGGCTGTCTGGAACTCCTGACCTCAAGTGATCTCCCCACCTCGGCCTCCCAAAGTGCTGGGATTACAGGGGTGAGCCACCGCACCCAGCCAGAAAATTGTGTTCTTTTAAAAAAAAAAAAATTCTGTATTTTATTTAAGCTTGGAAGTCTCTGGTATAGACTTTTTTATACCACATTCTTGAACTTGGGAAATAGAATGTAATTTTCTTAGCTGCCATGGCTGTATTTCCTGAGAAAAACATTATGAAATATTGTTAAATTCTAACCCTCTCTTTGAGGAAATAATTTGTAATGCTGTATTTTGTGAAGTTAGAACCTACTTTCTTAGCAGTATTAGCTCTTAATTGTGATGGGAGGTAGAACATAGGTTCTATACAATGTGTTTTCCAGTGTTTGTACTATTACTCCTATTAAAAGTAAATTTTAATTTGTTTTTGTTTTTGGTTTTGTTTTGCCTTTTTTCTGCTCCAACTGTGTAAACAAGGTGAAGACTCGTGGACTAGAAGAGATTCCAGTTTTTGATATTTCTGAAAAAACAGTAAATGGAATAGAAAATAAATCTTTGTCACCTGATGAAGAAAGACTTGCCTCAGGTATATTTTAGCAAAGTGGGATAATTTTATTTAGAAGATCAGCTGACTTTCTTGAAATATTTTGTTTTCAGTTTTAGTCTAATTTGACCATGCCTTATTATTTCAACAATTATTTTATGTTTAATGTGAAGTATATGAAAAACGAAACGAATGGACATCAAATGTGTCTACTTGTTTTTCTTGTCAACTTCTCCATCAAGGTCTCAAGGATATAAACTATATACTTTGTCTTCTAGTCATATTAATAAATGAAGTAGTCTGCCCATTTTAAAATTTCTTTAATAGCACAGAATAATCTATGAGCATAGTCACAGAATAATAAACTGTGGTAGGCTGGGCATGGTGGCTCATGCCTGTAATCCCAGCACTTTGGGAGGCCAAGGTGGGTGGATCGCTTGAGGTCAGGGGTTCGAGACCACCCTCAGCAACATGATGAAACCCCGTCCCTCCTAAAAATACAAAAATTAGTGTGGTAGTGCACGCCAGTAATTACAGCTACTTGGGAGGCTGAGGCGGGAGATTACGCCATTGCACTCCAGCCTGGGCAACAGAATGAGGCTCCATCTCATAATAATAATAATAATAATAATAATAATAATAATAATAATAAGCAGCAGCTATGGTAGATTTTTTTTTTGTCCATTTGTCCTCATGAAGAGTGAGGTACTTAAGCCTGCTCTCAATTTGAAACCTAGGCACTTGGACTAACTTAAAAGATCATGTAAATAATTTAGTTTTTGTCTGGTATAGATTTAATTGTGCTTTTTTTCACT